>NW_027286963.1:2647689-2712689 GCF_022747635.1 Hetaerina americana | reverse complement strand
GAGTGACCTTTTAAGTATTTTCTATTTTATGACGCGATGAAAATTACGTCGGTAGGAGAGTACTAACGCTATGGTTGGAAAGTAGAAATACTAGAGGTTGATCGAGTAAAACCTTGAATTTAAATGTAGGAAACGTGTGTATCAGAGGACGTGTAGCAAACTTAGAAAACGGTCTCAAGTTGGAATAAATGGAAGGTGATGATCCAAAGTGACGACCCTAAGTGATATCAGTGTCTCTAAATGCCAGGAGGAATAGGAAGTTAAAAAAGCAACTGATTACTCCTGCAATGTATATGCATTACCGTATTGCTTTGTACTGTACATCACACGGTTATATATGTATTTAATGTACTTTATTAATTTATTATTACTATTATTATAATTTCATTATTATTATAGTTTCATTACTGTTTTATCATAAAATTTAATTTTTATTATTTTATCATTATTATTTCATTATTATTATTTTATCATCATTATTATTACTTTTAATGATTATGTTATTGTTTTCATTTTAGGATTATAATTACTATCTTGCAGTGTTTTCGCAGGTTTTTCACCCCCCACCTTCTTTGTGTGTGTTTTCCAGGGTGGGTTATCACTAGTGTCTTCATATCTGAAATCCCTAGTTTTTACCCACAAAATTACTCTTTCTGCTTATTTATTTTATTATGTTTATGATTTTAACCATTTTTTCTTTTTCTGACGCTTTTTATTTCCCCTTGTTATTATCATTGCTGTTATCTACATGAGAAGGGTTAAATGGAAGGAGTTGCCTGATGGTCTCAGTTTCACTCGAATAAAGACTTTTATCTGTCTATCAAATCTATCTGTGATTAATTTGATCATTTCATGATGAGTAGGAGAAGGATGAAGGATGTAACATGTAGGGGGAGGAGGGAAGGTTTGGAACATGTGGGTGGAGGAAATATTGATAGGTACCGAGAAGTTGAAGTTTTAACGGTGTAAAACAGGAATGTCCATTCTAGCGGGTCGCCTGCAATCCAATAAGCAATTTTAAAGTGGCTTATCGAAATAATTTAAAAATGTTTAACTCTGAGTGTGAACGGCTATTTTGAATGATGGAGCATATTAGTATATTTGAGGAGTATCTTAAAGATCATTGAAAAATGCTTTTTCCGTCGAACCAGATATCTGTACAATGGGTTTCTCAAAATACTGGGTCAAATATTCCACTCTAGTTTGCGCTACTCTTTTCTCCTTTATTTTAAGTCAATATATTTCTTTAAATCATGAATTGTGGTCATTTAAATATGCATGTCATTTATTTTCTATCTGTAATGTGTATCAAATTCAAGTATGATCTAAATAAAAAAAATAAATGTACTTTCTATGGATCTATAATTGTTCCAATGTTTGCAAAATCATATATATTACTATAAATTATACAAAGACTATTATTTCCACATCTACTGTCGCTAGTGGTCGGCACATTTTAAATTCACCCCAAGAAAACTCTTATTGTGACAACGCGGCCCGGAAAAACCAAAAGGTTGGACACCGCTGATGTATAGTTTAAATTAAGGCTTGACAAATTTCCAAAAAAACTTTGGGAGATGCCGCAACAGTAACTTTTAATGGAGTCATCCGCTAATGTGCATTTCAATGCAACAATTTCAGAGTATAAAAATCATTCGCCTTGACTGGGATCCTAGTCAAGGCGAATGATTTTTACACTCTGAAATTGTTGCATTTAAGGCTTGAGCTTAATGGTTTACTCGATTCCATGGGAGTACTAGTCCTTTAGAAGGGAAGGGACCTTTAGAAGATCGTTAAGTTTTGTACTCGTAATAATTTTAAGGTCTGGTTCATAAGCTACTCGAATACACTGACTTGTTAGAATGATTCTGTGTGAGGACTTTAAATTTTCCCTTTCTTTCGCTATTTACAATAATTTACGTCACCAGTTTTTATTAATGTTATTTTTAACCAAATCTTCAAACATTCCAACTGGGAAAAAAATCTCCCTAAATTTTGTACTTTGAACTCGGAAGAAATTAGGTAACGTGAATAACTTGATAAATTAAAACCATATAACAAAAATAATGGTATTATCGATGAGATGGCATAATGAACAATATGAAAGCCGTTCTATCACAGCTAATAATAAATTTGCACTCAGTGATAAACTATAAAGTTATGCGCATAAAATATTATTGTCTCTATTTTCTATTCTAATGACAAATTTGAAAGGGATATAGGAAAAGTGAAAGGCTTCGTTACATTTTTTCCGTGTCACCAGGTAGAGTTTAGGTAGCTCTTGTGGAAATGCATTATGTTGCGCGTAAGTTTTGATTTGTGGAACGTGGAAAGTTACCGGGTACAGTGAACTCAAGATAATTCATGATCTTGTCTTGTCTTTGGGCTTTCGAGTTTTTTTTATCTTCATACCAAACCAGCCTTTGGACTGATCGATACTGTGGTTGGGCTTTGTCACAAACGTGAAGGAGTATTAAGTGAAAGAATTTGTAGGATGCTGAAGGATATAATAGAATGGAAAGCATTGAGTTAATGCAAAAGAACAGAATATACTCTTATAAAAAATCATAGAAGGAGGACGAAATAAAGAAAGAAAGGTGAATGAGATTACTCAGCTAAAATCTGTACAAGTGTCATCCGGTATACCAGTATTTTGTCCGGTATTATCTTTCTACATCTAGTATGCGTCTAGTATATATGAGTGTACATATGTGCATGTCTATATGTATGGACATATATGCGTGTAGTTTTCTTTTTCATTCAAATTATTATTCATTCTTAGTCCCTTCTTAAAATTGAGAAATAGTCGTTCAGTGGCACGGGAGGTAATAAGTCGTGGATGCGTCTCCCAGCTCAACGTGCGAAGGCGCCTCGCGGTTATTCGCCGGGTGAGGGAGATTTAGGTGGAGTGGAGAGGTGGAAAGGGATCTTTCCTTTCTCCCGTGCTCTTTTACCCCTTCTAGGTTCCCTCCGTCTCGCACCCCTCCCCGTGCCCACTTACTTGTTGATTCGAAATCCGAGGAGAGAGAGAGAGAGACCCCTCCCCCCCCAACCCTTCCTCTTCCCCTCTTCCCTTCTTTTCCCCCACCACTCCCTCCCTCACCCATCGATTCGGCCTCCCCTACCCCTCGTGGCGTTCCCAGCGCCCTTCCTCGCTCCCTCCTCTTCTCGCCACCCCCTCCCGCCCCTCAATTTCGGCATCACCCTCGCTCCCAGTCGAATTCTCACCCCTCGGCGTCTCCAACCGGCGTTTGATGGACAAATAACGCTCCCGTACGTGCGACTGCGGGGTGAGATTCGGTCCCCATTTCACCCTCCTCCTCCCGTCTCTCCCTGACCACCCTTTCCTCTTGTCTCTGGCGGACGAAAAAAGACACCTTCGGGTCGTCTTTCACGGATGCCACCGAATCGGGCCGACGCTCCGTGCCGGTGAAAGTTCTTTTTTGCTTCCCTCCTCCGCCGAATCGGGGCATCGTAGGAGATGAACCCCTCCTTGTCGACGGCAGATGCACTATGATCGTTGCTGCTAACTCTCTCTCTCTCTCTCTCTACGAACCTTTGGCAAAGGAACGTGACGCGTGACTCCATGACCATGACCGGAATGAATGGAGTGTTCATAGACCTTTGCCGGAGGGGGTAAGTTCAACTTGGCTGGATAACTGCACTGGCTTGGGAGTTAATTAACTGTTTTACATTTATTTGATGCATTGAATGTTTATAATTATGACACAGTTTCAGGCGTAACATGGCGAAAATCCTGTATGATGAAAGGTGGCACTTTCCTTTTCCACATAGAAATACCTTATTACGACGTAGATTTCGTTACAGCGTGACATCTTCATTCGAAGATGTCACGCTATAACGAAACATAGGTCTCAATGAAAAAAATCTATGCGAAAAAGCAGTGTCTCCTTTTATCATCGTTCGCGATGATATTAAAAATTTCAAACGAAGCGCGGAGAAGATTTTTATTTGTGATTTGTCGCTTTATTGTTGTCTATCGGTTAGATAGTAGAGATAATAGCTTAGAAGATCCTAGAGAGGTAGACAGGCATTTAATATGTAAAAAACTTCTAAAGCGTTGGAAAGATGAAAAAGCCAAGGCCGTAAATTTGTTTTTTCAAAACAACGGAACAATGCAAGTTTACGGCGATAGTTATTTCGTTTTTTCATTGTTTCAATGTACGTCCGTTTTACATTTAACTTCTTAAGCACTTCCTATTAATGTTTAGAGTTTAACTATTTTTTCTTCAAATATTTTTAATTTGTTTGCCATTTTCCTTTTGCCCCGAATGCAAACTAGCTCCCCCTTTTCGTTTCTTATCCGAAGTCATTCCTTTTATTCCTCGTAGCTTTTTAGGATTTTTTACCGTCCCTCAAGTCTTTTCCTTCAGAATATCACGTCTTATGCAACAATTTCAGAGTGTAAAAATCAAATTGTTGCATTGAAATGCACATTAGGGGATGACTCCATTAAAATTTACTGTTGCGGAATCTCGCGCAGTTTCTTTGGAATTTATCATGTCTTATACGGAGAATATTTGAATCAATACGAATGCCACGAAAATAGTTTTACTCAGTTTTCTTTGCCAAACAAAAGCCTTGATAATGAGGTCATCGTTATTCTACGAATGATTTTACCCCTTTCCCCCCATTCTTTATTTACTGGTGAGATCCATATGGATCATTAATCTAATATTACTGTTTGGAGCGACAAGGTGTCAAACGTTGGCAAAAGTCGGGTCATGTGCTCTTTTGAAGGAAATCCTAATCTCCCAGACAACTGCGGCCACAATGCACTCCATTATATTCGATATCTTACCATGATAGACATCCAGCACGTTACTTCGCCATATGCGCTTTATGCGAACTGGGATTAGCACAAAAAGAGTTCGGTTTTTCTAAATGTTTACGTAACATCCTCATTCTGAGCATATTTCGAAGTGCATTCATCAACATTAGTATTTCTATCGTAAAATTGGTCTACTCATATTCTTCTTGATGCAGGGTTAATCCCTCTCATTGCTCATCTTCTCTTTGTCCATCTTAATTTTTTCTAAATACTTGTCTTTAGGGTCTTTCTTTACGGGATCATTCCTTCAACTGCCCCTTTTATTGCATGTATATCTCTAACCAATCTATCGTACCTCAAGGGGTGTACAATCCATTTAATTCTTCTTTACCCTTAGAGTTCTCTCCATATGTAGCGGAGTCCTCTTTCCTCTTCTATATGCTTCCCCGCTCCTCACTTTTTCTTTCTATTAATTCTTCCGCATTCTCTTTTCCAACTCAATCTTTCAAAGACTTACAATCTTCCCTAGACCACTTTTCCAATTTTCCATGCGTCTGATCCGTGGAGTTTCATGCTCCATACGAACGCTTTGACGAATTGCTTCCTTGTTTGCTAAAGCAGTTGTTTTTCGAGTTACTGTCTCTTCTTCATGAACACTTTCTTAGCTTTAACTATTGTTTTGTTTGATGTCGATCGAACGTCCTACATCCCAAGTTATACTGCTTCCCAGGTAGATGAAGAATTGCACTCGCTGTAGCTTCGATCCTCGATATTTTATATGTACCCTCAACTTCTCTCTTACGCTCACAAGGATTTTAGCTTTCTCCTTGTTGATCTTCAAAATATATTCCTGAAGGACTTTTTCCATAGCATTACGGATTTCTTGTAGGTCCCCTCACGTTTCTGCTACAACTGCGTTGTAATATGGTAGCTGAAACGCGAAATATCTAATGATTATTTTTTTTATATTTAGTTATCAATTATGGCAAGCCATCTTCAAGTAATCGGAAACAGGATTACGTTGCCTAGATTGCTAGACTGCAGGAAAGGTGCGCCGGACGTAGCTGGGTTGGGCGTCTTTCATTGACGGTTTGGTGGAATGGCTACCGCGCATGTGCTCTGAACGTGAACTCAAGCACTCGGGGCATAGACATAAAGCAAACGAAGGGACAACAGAAGAATGGCCTTCTAAATGTCCTCTGCAAATATATCCTTCTACACCCCACATGCTTAGATTCATTTGAGGCAGTCCAACATTACCTTATTATGGTAGATCAGATCACCAACGTGAAATCAGGGAGATTTATTATAGAACGGATACCTTTAAAATGTTGTTTTTTCCTAGAACCATTAAAGATCATAATAGACTTGACAGCAATCGCATAGGAGATAATTAGAAATAGCAGTGTATATATTTGTTGATATCTTACATTTTTCTTCCTGCTTGTTATTCTTTTTATTCAATAGACCCATCTTTTTAAAAGTTCTATTGAATGAATTGAAAGTACGTATGCTGTTATTAAATATTGTCGCATGTAAGCACTTTCATTCGGGCGATTAAGGCTTGTCAAGTGCATGAGAAAACTTCTATTTGTGTAGAAGTAACATGATTTGGATTTGCATGCGGTTTTATTCTAATTTACGTGTGGTGACGTAACACCCCTCGCCACACGCCCTTATGGCGGTTTGCAGGATACTATGTAGATGTAGATCATTGAGACTTGCAACTCTACGAGCATGCCAATAATGATACCTTTTATTTAAGGAGAGTAGCCCGTACGCATATGTCTCAGTTGACGGCAAAGTTCCTGATATTTCGTCCTTTCTCCCACAATTTTTTTGCATCTATATCCGTTTTGTTCCGTGCTGAAAACCGTATCACAAAATTTAAATGTTCTAAATGGAGGTTGAGAATTGTATCAGGCTTGAACGCGGACGACTGATTCATGGTGGGGAAGGAATAATTCGACCAATTTAACACATCCACAGGGACCTAAACTTGTTCTCCACGGCTGAATTTTCATCAGAGGTATAGAGCAAAAAAGAATCGCGTCGATGTCATAATAATAACCATCAAAGCAATCAAGGAGAAATTTCGCGGTTTCAGTCTTTAGCCTTGCGGAACGTAGGACGATAAATGCCAGTCACTTCGATGGTGCATGCGTTTCAGTAAGATAATCTTCAATTCATTTAGGATCTCTTAAATACTTAAGAGTAGGCTTTGGATGGATTCTATCGTCTATTTACTTCCATGCATTGCATAAAAAACGTCTTATTATTTGCTTCGTATTATTTTTCCTTCATTCCTTTGTAAATTCTGCCTCCTTTAATGCTGTCGACTTAGAAGTAAATTTCCCTTCCTTCCACTTCTATCTGATACATATTGTTCTTTCTATGGTGGCCTTATCAACGTCCTACTGCCTTTCAACATCTCCCTCCTCCCTTCTTTCCTGTCTTCTTCGGAATTTCTCCAGCAACGTCCTTTTCTTGCCTATCAAATTCAAAACTTTGGCGTTTGTCTTCCTCTCAGTCCGAAACATTTTCTTCTTTTCCTCAGTTTTCAAAAATACTCCAATTTACGCTCATCCATTGTCCTCAAAGACCAACTTTTGTATTTATGTAACGCTAAGCTTTATTTTCAATTGTTCAGTACACTTTTCTTTATATTTTCATTGGCTCTGCCCTTCTGAGAAATGGCATAGGGAATTTCATTGGATAAAAATATCCCCTGATGTTGTTCTCGACGACACAGGCTAAAATAGAGACCGCACCGGAACCCATAATGCATTAGTGCAGTAATGATGGTGGAGAATGCAAACATTAAATACGAATACCTCGGGTGTTGATGTATTTTGAAACGATCCCCTCTGGTATCCCTGTTGCACTTAGTTAGAAGGATGCAATATAGCCAAATGTCCGAAGGTATATAGACGGTGTAGCTTGAAGTTATGACTCACTGCTTACTCATAACATTCCCTTAGACGAAGAAGGCTTCCATCCAGCAACATGGCCTAGTTTCCTTCTACTTCATTAATTTAGAGTAATTGGAGAGCACCATTATAATCTCCAATGTAAGCTCGTCCCCTTGCCTCAAAAAGACCAACATTCATGCGGCGCTACGCTTCATAATTGAAGGTCACCCCCCCCCTCCCTTCCACCTAGATTCCTTGGGAAATACACAGTGACTGAAAGATTTCGGATGAAGATTTACGATGGATGGTCAATTCCTCCTCATTCATTTGCCGAAGTTTTGTATCTAGTAGAGGTTCTATTCAAATGAAGGTGTAAAAAGCATTACTGGAACTTCCGACGTGTCCTTAGTGAATATTTTGTTCTTTCCTGGAAATTCAGCACTCTGCATTCATATGAGAGTCTCCAGGTATTTTTCGCACGGTTTTTCATAAATTCTTTCACCTGCTGGGTATTACCGTTGATGAAAACCGAGGCACTGGAACGCTTCTAATTTCTATCGAGATGACGAATGATATTTCACCCACGTGTTGCACGCTTTGCCCTATTACTTGTTAATCTCCCTTAAGCCCCGGTGGATGGTCGCACGTAGGTCCAATCCACAAAGTCCATTTCTAAATAATCGCTCTATTTCTGTGCGATGACCAGTGCGAGATGGAGTTGTTTTTCACTGGAAGCACACAGTATTAGGTCTTCTACCTAAAATAAATGAGTGAGTGCGTTTTCCAGAGTGGTAACATGTGCCCAGTCATCTTAAAACCAATCAGTGGATTAGGCTATATCAACCTTTCAGTCTTATCCTGTTACCTGCCAACCTTTTCATTCCATCTTAGTTCTTAGTGCGTGGTGTCTTCTATCATATACTTCCCTTAATTCATCCGCGGCCTTCCTCAGTAATTCTTCCCCTTTCTATGTCTCCGTCACATATCGTATGTTTTTAGTCAGCTATAGTATCTGATTATGTGTCCAATTAGCTTCCGTCTCCTTCTTGGAGTCGTCCTCCGTTGAATTTTATTTTAATCCACTCTTTGAAGTACTTCGTTTCTCACTCTGACCTTGACATCTGACACTGACCATTTGGTAATCGTCATTCTTCTCCGATATATTAGTTTACCATGCAAGGTAGGTTTTGGATTCACTCACACCCTAACCTTAGCTATATAAAGCTGAAGCCGTAGCTTATACTAAACCTTCTTAAATTCCGCATACTTCCTTCCTCCCTTCATTACGTTCAACATGTCTATCCTATGCCTACCCCTTCTTTGCTTGCCTATCGTCCATCTCTCTTTATTACAATATTCAGCATCTACCAGCCAATCAAAATGCTCTGTATGCATCTTTCCTGTCTTCTTTGGATTTTTCCTACCTATCCCCTACCTTCCACTTTCAGTATGCCCAGTACTTCCTCATTTATTTTACTTTCTTTTCATTTCATCTCTCCTATCCTTCGTCACGTCCATGTCTTAAAACCCCTAAGTACACTGTATACGCCCATCATTCTACTGCAACGTTCAAGTTTCCACGTCGTACCTATATAAACGTTTGAACTAGCCTTTACTTACGTGATAGAAAATCATACAGAAGTCTATGCCACGCCCCTTAATTAGCGATACGACGTCGCCAACAAATATGTCTTCAATTATGAATAGGAGAGATAAGTTTAGAGATCAGCTAAGGTAATTTAAAATGGATATTACGCGAGGAGGAGGAAAAAATCGGTGTGAAGGCTTCCAAAGCGTTTTGTATTTCTAGTTTCTATTTCCTGGGCAATATTTCCCAGGCAACAGTTTAAACCCCCTATTTAAGATGGTGACTTTTGGGTCCAAGTCCAGGTCCTAGTGACCTGACGTGACGACTTCCATCTGAAGGCTCCTCATGGAACGGGTGTTGGACTTTGGTCTACCAACCGCTGCCCAACACAGCCGGAATCCCGAAAATGGGAACTAGGAGGAAAGAATATCCAAAAAAACATCTCTAAAGGATAATATTTCAAAAGTTTGGGTTTGATTGTCTACAATGACCAAACTTTTTTGCGATATTTATGTGCCGATTAAAATTCAAGAATTTTAAGAAAAATGAAGATAGTTCGGAGAAAAAATGAAAGTAATATAGCAGAGAATGGACTACCATCATTTATAGGTGTAAGACTTGGAAGAATTTTTTTCCCAAGCACGGAAGATGAAATATATGAAAAGACAATATTTCGTTTAAAATATTAGATCAGACCAACGTTATTTTAATTATAAAGAAGGACTATTCTGGAGTAGACTTTGATTTTGTAGCTTGTAGGGCCTGAAAGCAAATGCGTCCTCGTAATCAAGGATATTTGCTTCAAATTTGACGAAAAAAAATTCTAAAAAAAAACTAATTATGTTAAAAAAAACTGTATTCCAAATTTTAATCTTCCAGTTGACTATTAATATGACGTGATTATACCCCTTTCCCTACCAAGGAATGAAAAGCGTCTTTTCGCCTTCGTACCATCAACCTTGTACAAAGTCTTAAATAGTTATTAAAGAACGCGTTAAGTGTTTAGTGAGTAATTTATAGATAAAGAACATTTTGGATTAAACATCAGCAAGGTCACAAGAGAGATTGTATCAGCTCTTGTGCTGTTTTAAGAGAAGGTAATTTAAAAGGATCAGAGGCATTCTCTTGGATTTGGAGTAAGCATTTGAACAGGTTTCCGGATTCCATATGATAAAAAGAAAGTAGTGATTGATACAAATAAAAATGACTGACAGTCTGTATTAGCTTGGTGTATTGAAATTAGTACTGAGGGAGGGAGAGCGCAAGATGAGTCCAGTCTACTACTATCACCCCTATTTTTTGATGGCTCTATCGAGAAAATAACAAATAAAATCGAATGCTTCAGGAGAATTTTTGAGGAAATATAGATAATATATAATATATATAATAGGAAATATATATAATATATATATTACATTAAATATATTATATATATGTATATATATATATATATATGTATATATATATATATGTATATTACACAGTAACAAACAATATAGAAACACAAAAAAAGGTACACTCACACGTTATTTCTTGATAATTTCGACGGAATCCTGCTCCGTCTTCATCGGAAGATAGAGAAGTAATGACTCATTCAGTCATTTCTTCTCTATCTTCCGATGAAGACGGAGCGGAATTCCGTCGAAATTATCAAGAAATAACGTGTGAGTGATCCTTTTTTTGTGTTTCTATATTGTTTGTTACTGTGTAATGTACTATTCGGCACTTCCGTGTTACGCCTTCGAAAGCATATATATATATATATATATATATATATATATATATATATATATATATATATATATATAGCGTTTTTTGGACACCATATCACTAGTGGCAGAGAGAGAAAATGATCAAAAGAGGGCATTATTTTGGAGACTTGGAGGGTACGATGAAAGAAACAAGTGCCTGAAATGAGAAAATGAAACTAAATCAGGAGAAAAACCTGCGAGATGATAGCAAAAGACCAACAAGTATGTGGACTAGCCAATCGAAAGCTGGTGGAATTTTTGAAGATTTTCCCTTTACTAAATGAGGAAAAAAACTGCTGTTCTGCAAAAAAAAGTATGGAAAGTATAGGTGAAAAAGGTTTCCCGCGAGAAAAGGAATCCGCTCACAACAAAACTATTTCTCAAAAATAGAAGACGCTCTTTCAAGGCATACATTTGGAGCTTGACGCTAACACACGGTTGTATTATTAGAATATTAGATAGCGATAGATGTGCCAAAAAATTCAAATTGACGTACAGAGCGGACATCGAAAAAGGTCTGCAAAAATGTGTGGAAGAGATAACTCTAATTTAAACGCTTACAAGAAGTAGGGTTAATCTTACCGAACGAATTACTAAAACGGAAGACTGGTAGCCATAATTTTCTCAAGGACAAGTGGAATAGAAGGGCAGTCAGAGAGAAAGAAAGAAATTATTGGCACATGAGAATAAAAACATGGAGGCGAAATTAAGTTATCAAATACGATGTATCAAACCGATAATTGCATCAAGTAATGATAAGTTTTCCCTAAAGAATAAATGATTGATGATAGTGTAGAATCAATCCGAAATTTGATAAAACAACGACAGATAGCGGAATCAACAACCATCCTTTTTTAATTCCATTACCTACTATTAGTTGCAAGCTGATCTTGAGAGTGCTTTGAGGCGACGGGTCCATTTATATTCCATATTGTTGGCGACGTTCTCCTCCGCTCCGAGCATCACTCCTCGATCAGGTAGTGACGCGTGAGGCTGTGCACACAACTCAAGATGTCATCTCTCTGCTTGCGTTGGGATCGAGGTCAGTTTTCCTTTTGCTGCGATTTGCATGACGATTTTAAGAGGACGCTGGGAAGACTATCATCGTTGGCGGCTGGAGGAGATGGTCATATTTGTAAAGAAAAGATGCTTTGAAACTTAAAAAATCAAATAGATTTTGCCCGTAAACGTGGTAGCATTTAGACTGACTTGGCATCACTAATAATTGATTACCACCATCAATATTACGATCTTAAGATTGTTTTAATTCAGTCCTTCATTCTTCTTTGTTCTAGGTTATCCTTCCCTCATCCCTTGAGAGCTTCTATGTTTTACGTCCTTCTTAATTTTTCCATTCTCTCTCTTGGTCTTTGCCGGGTAATGGTCATCCTCCTGTTACTGTGAGTAAATAATCCGCTGTGCTCCTCCTTCACTTTGTCTGTCCATTCAATCTTTAGCATTCTCCTCCAACGCCATGCTTTAAATGCTTTTCTTCTTCGCTTTTCGCTTTTCTATTGTTCCTTGTCTTTTATCCGTAGAGTGCCATGCTCCATGCGAACGTTTTTTTCGAACTATTTTCTTGTTTGTAAATAAAGATGAACTAAATGTTGCACGGTTTCCAATTATCATTATTATCAGGTAATCTGCCGGTTAATGTAGGTTTTGGATGGACTCAGCTACTAGATAAATATTTTGTGCTTCCTAACAAAATGCAAAATCCAGCATCCTACTCTATATCAGGTCCCTCTTCATCTCTGAGTACTTTCTTCCTCCCTTCATCCCGTCCAATATCCCTATCCTATTCCTTCCCTTTCCTCGTTTGCCTAACTATCTCCCCTCTATTACAGTCTTCAACATTGCCCACTGCCGGTCAAAACCCCCTTCATCCACTTTTCCTGCCTCCATAGGATTTCTCCCAACAAACCCCTCTCTTCGCCCACCATACCAAGTACTTCCTCATTTGTTTTCTTCTCTGTCCATTTCACCTTCTCCATTCTTCTCCAAACCCACATTTCAAAAGCCTCCAGTCTACGTCTATCCTCCTGCTTCAATGCATGGTTTCCAATATATTTTAAATATTTATTGTGCTGAATAATAGACTTATTTTATTTAAATGACTTCAGGTTTGAAATTCTGATATATTTGTTGAAAATAATTCTCTTATCAGATATACCAATAAACACTTCTTGCACTTAGACCTTGTGAGCAAAAAAGATGACCACAGATAAATTCAAATATACCTGTGCTATATATCCTTTAACTGCTCAAAAATTGACCCAAAAGCTCAATCAATCACATTTACCTTTCCTGAGTACGGCTTTCCCCAAAAAATGAGTATCCCAGCAATTGAAATTAATCTTATTAGAGACCGTTACAATAAATATAGCTTCTTGCTTATCTCAGTCAATATTAAGGACATAAAGTAGCAGTAGGTCGTAAATAAATACAGCGCTATGCGGCATAGATGGAAAGAAGTTTACTGTAGCGAGAAACAAAGGAGTCCTCCAGCTATTACTATCTTCCAGTCATGCAAATTAGATCTAGCATTTTTGGAATCCATGAAATACTTTACAAGAATGGAACTGTAGAAATATTTCTCTATGACATCAGCTTGAAAACAAATTGTTTCGAGTTAAGGTGAATGATAAAGGAAAGCAGAAGGTATTGTAGCTCACGCTTAGTTAGTCCGACGCGTATTGAGCAAAGTATCGCGTATATTTTATTCCGATAATGCCAAAAATATTTCCATTAAAATGATTTCTACTTCAAAAAAATAAACTGCACATCTGTTGAGAGGATTTAGTTTAACGAGAAGATATTAATATCACAGACAAAGAGAGAGTTAGGTAGCCGGTTTCAACTGTTAGAGAAAGAAGTTTGAAGAATTGGCTAAATTACTAGGATATGGTAGGTAACTGTATACCACTGCACTGGTGTCTCTAGAAGGTGTACAATACGTTTTTAAACGTTATATGTCACCTAGTATTGAATTTTAATTCAAGAAGAACGCAGAAAACCATGACTCTGCCTTAGGACACCAGTCTAAAAAAATGTTTACTTAATGTTTCCAATAATTTCGGTTAGACTGATGTTTCGTTTAAGCAACTTAGCCATCACAAATCATAGAATTTTATGCACAAATTCATTCAGGAAAATAACCGTCACGAACGCTTTTACTTGAAAACTAAATGAGAAATGATTTCGGTATATTTTTGTGTTGAATTCTGTAGCATGTGTAGATGTATGCACCGATCAACTAATCTAATTTAGTTGGTTAGAATGTTGACCGATGCATTTCCCCGTAAAACTGATGCGCCATTGCGTAGGTGCCTGGATGTATCGCTTGAATTATACCGATACAACAACAACACAAGTTATTAATTTTAGGCCATTCAAATATGTTATCGGGGAATATTTTAGGTGCCATTTTAAACGCGGATGGGGATTCATGACATGTTTATATTGTTGTGAGTCCATCCGAATCAAGAGCTTATGGATTTAGTTCACACTTACGTTTGTATTTCCTTAAACTTTGACATTACTTTTCGACTTACAAGTATTTTTGACTGAATTACCTCAAATGTTTCAACACTTCAATGTTTTTTATGAAAATTCAATAAAATACATCAACCAAATGTTCATTCGTGGCGTATATTCTCTCTAATTTTGTGGTATTGTCACCCTTCCTGGTGGGAAAACAGCGAACCAGAACAAATGCGCACGACAACGAAAGTGTATACGTGTGAGTGGATTTATTTCGAGTATCTAATATTTTCATTATTATGATGATTTTAATTATCTGTACTGTTTGGTATATTAAGGACATCTAACCTTTCAGTTTATTAAATTTTAGCGTGTACGCAATGACGTAACGGTTTGATGGTTAAGTCACCGTCGAGGTGGCGTATCCTAGTATCTGATCGAGGAAAAATAAATTAACATATGGAAGAGTTCATTCAAGGTATTTTGCTTATTTAAATACAGGAGTTCGGATGGTTTTTGAACGATATTTTACTTGTAAGCGTCCTGAGGACAGTATCTCTCTATATTCTCTACATTATTTCCTTCATTTCTACGTAACTTCCGCCTGGCTTCATAGTGTCTAATAACACTACCCTCTTCCTTACCGTTCCACCCTGCTTAAATTAGTAAAAAAAAATTTAGACATCATTTCGTTGAAAAAACAATTGTTATAGCAGGAGAGTAAGTTAATGTCTGTGAAAATTCGTAATTGTAGCCACCATATGATGTTGTTATATGTTGATCGGCCTGTCACAGTTTAGTCTGTAGGAGTCAAAACAGTATTTGGATGTAGAGATTACAATATGTAAGAGACGGAAGAAGTTCATGGATCTATGACCCTAATATTCCCAGTGAAGCTTTACACTTAGAAAATGTAAGGGCGAATCATCATCTCACTTTGCGAAGCTTTGCGGTCGTTTTAATGAGAAAAAATATTATGTGGAGTACTTTGTATTTTTCCTCACTCGCTATCGATAATTAAAAGATTGTTTCTCAGGTATGGACTTACAAAAAAATGAGTGTTTCTTCTCTGTACAAAAGATTATTTAATTAATTTTTCCCTGCCTACATTCTTAAAATCATTGCAAATATTTCAAGATAAGAAATAGCTTGGTTGATGTTATATTATTTTTCTGGTTACATATGCTCATATATAATTACTGTTACTTGTTACCGCGCAGTACTAATGTCCTTTAATGCAATTCCAAGTGGAATCTTTTAATTTAAAATGGAAAAATAATGGTGCCATGGTAATAGAGTCTCCGTCCCCCACGTGAGAATATAACAGATTTCTTCCTGTGCCGTAGATAATTCTCCTCATTTGGATGATGCCCTGATGACGTCTGGGGATGTTTGCTTAAACATCTGGTTCCCTCCTGGATTAAAGTGTTTTTTTTTCGCTGCTACCGTTAAAGGAAATTTAATTTACCATCATTCCAGGCAATTTTCGTTTTTCATTACCGCGGCCAAGAAATCGAGCAACTTGGTTTATTATTGAGTCCGAGTTAGTCGTTGCCAAGGGTCCTCCTCTCCAAATGTGTACAGTAAGCGACGAGGTTTCCCCATAATGGACAACCAACCTGGAGCAATCAAAAAATTAAGGACGCAAGGAAATTATATCATAGCGCGCTTCTGGTTTTGAATTGAAATGTGCTGACATCACAAAATGCAAATGTGAAAGAAAAACCCATAGTAGGATTGTAAATAGCAATGCCATTTTCCCATGTTTATGAATAAATTGATAAATTGAGAACTCAGTATCTTAATGGAAATAATTAATATTGAGGAATAAATAAATACCTTTTCATCCATTTTCTCATTTCTATTTCTTCTATTTTCGTATTTCATTAAGTATGCCACCTATAGTTTATACATGCTCATTGAAACGTTTCAGTAACTCTTAGGGAATCCGATTTTAGGTTTTTAAAAGAGATTTAAATCATCAGTGCCAATTTTATACTCATTATCAAGAGTTTAAGACTGATGCTGATAATATGTTTTGGAGAGTTAAATTAAAAAATATCTGTTTTCTATAAATCCATTCAAATTAATATAGCTTTGGTCTTGAAATCCGGGTCGTGTTTAATAAAAATATATGTGGAATAACGAAGTATTTATTTTCTGAAATGAATCGCTTCCACAAAGTGACGCCTGAAACTATTCTATTCATAGCTTTGGTCAGTCCACTTCTATTGATAGAAGTGAAAGAAAATTATTGACATAATAATGCACATGATTTATGTTTGTGTTTTTTTGGTCCCATGTCAATTAGTTAAGTTTAAATGATTTCCGAGCAAAAGGGAAATGTTTGAGTGACAAGAGACTTTCTTAAGGAGTATATGTATCTGCGGAATATGTGCTCGCGTATGCCAATCCTCGTGAAAAGTTTACCTATGTACTCATTAATGATTTCCATAATTACATTGATGTTATTTTTCCATCTCTCTTCATTTTTCGCAAATCATTTTCCTACTGTATAACCCGTTATATTTGTATGTAATTTACATTGATAATGTTTACTCCATTGGTTAGTAATTCTTAGAAAAAATCTTCAGTAATGTGGGGGGGGGGGCGCTTCAATTCTTCTTGCTGATCCATTGAAAACCATTTATTAGTTTCCCTTTCAGTGAAGTTTTTCCCAATTGTATTTTCTACAATATCATTTGTTTTAGAATTTTTGTTTCTCTTCATTTCACTTTAAAAGAAATAATCGACTAAATTTAAAACAACTACGATATATTTAACGCTATGCCTTCTTAATATGAAATCAGAGATTTAAATTGTTTAGTAAGAGGTTAATGTTTAAAAATCCTATTTAAGAATTTTCATGTCAGAATGTTAGGTGGTATGAGCCCTTTCCTACTATATACGTACTACTATTCTTTTATTTGTAGTATAAATAACATGTTGTACTTCACAGGACCTTCGTAGTTCTCTTTTTAAAACTATAATGGTAATAAGAATAAATAGTAAAGGTTAAATTGAAGTTAAGTTAACCCATGACCAAAGAAAAATTTGACAAATATTAGGATTTTTTCGATTCATTTATTAAACTTTTAGATTTTGAAGTAGATAAAACATGAAAATATTTGATTCGAGGAGTAAAAAAATGTTAAAAATGGATTACATGCTATAGTGACAACAAAATGATGATAATTTTGCTACCATTCTATAATTGTTTATTTTCTCAAGCTTATTTAGGAAGATGAATCGTTAAATAACACTTGAATACTATTCAAGAAAAGTTATATACATAGATAGAAAGATATATACTTTCTTATACTTAATGGATTCGAAGTCACTTATGACCTGTGTTGATTTAAGATTCATAATATGGTTAGGGCGCTCTTCTCACTCCATGTTCTTTGAAGGACTTAATATTTAAGAAATGAATCTTAATTGCTTGCCTCTGATTGCAAACATATTTTATTGTTCGCAACAAAAATCTTCGAATGCCTTGCGTCGATAGTGTGAGAGTTAATGAGAACGAATAAAATTTTTTCGAATCCATCGTCAGTAAACGTTTTAATTTTTTATACTATTACTCAAGAGAACACGTTTGGATTATCTTATTGCGTGTATATATACGCCGAATATTTTTTTTCATTGCCGAATCATAGTTGCAGAGGTTCGTCTTCATAATGATATCATAATTTTTTAAATCAGGTCTCTGTCATTACCTCTTTCGCCCGCTACGAAGGACGGGAACAAAATGCGAAATAAAATGGACACAATTGCATAGTATATCGTTTTGGATTCTATTTAAAAAATAATATAAAATCATTAAATACAAATGTACATTTATATTCCTCGCAGCATGCCAAGGGCCATTTTCTTTAATCAATCTCGATATAGTTACAATGGTTACAGGTATGGCTATTTCATCCCTCTTAGTGACAAAAAAGGCAAGAATCAATCAATCAACCAACCAAACCAACCCAAGGTTTACATTCCTGCTTCAAAATATATATCCTCAACCACGTGATCCAACGAAAGAAGCCGGAATTTGTTCCTGAATTTTAGGATTTTGAATTTTGTTCTTTAGATTGTCAACCGACATTTTTTTTCGAAGTAAATTGTTGATATAAACGTTGTCGTATGTTTTCCTTAATTTCTCAGGCACAATGATTAAGTTCTCCATGGATTCTTTTAACGAACCAACTCTTCAACCGTTTGAAGACGTGACGTACTTATTATTCCTTCCCTTCCTTTCGAAATTCTCTTCTTAGGTTATCACGTGATGAAATATCATCTCGTCCTCGTTGTGACAAAGGACGACATAGAAGAAAATGGCTGTAGCTTAAGAGATAGGCCCGAGGAGAAAAATACGGTGAAGTTAAAAATATTTCCGTAAACCTTCAAAATGCTAGCATATGAATTTAGGGTAAACGTTCCTGAGTCTTCCAGAAAATAAACGGAAAATGTCTAAACCACTACCCATCATGCCCATCGCCTTTGTAAGCAGTCCCCATTCGCGTTGAGGTCACCACTAATGATGTACCACTCCCCCCGCCCAAAAACCTCACCCAATCAGTCGTAACGCAACCTCCGAAGGGCGCCAATCCGATCATGTGTCCTCACGGGCGTCAAGACGCCCACACCAATCTCCCCTCGCCCCCTCTCTCCCTCTCCCTCCTCCTCCTCCCGCCACGCACTCGCCCTTCAAACTCCTCCTTCTCCACCCCCAAGAAAAAGAATCCACCTGGCAACAATCAACAAAGCAACACAAATCCGCGACTCGAAAAAAATTCTTTCCATCCCGCACCCGCGGAAACACACTCCCAATTGTGGGAGATGGCCGAAACGAAATATGTGCTTCACGGCGACATGTGCACATTCACCGCGTCCGTCACTCCTTTTAAGTCCCCTCCGCCGACTCTCTCTCGGCCCGGTCAACGCTCCGGCTCGACCCCCGATGCGCGTGCAAGTTCAACCACCTTCGCCCCTGAGAGAACGGCGCAAGAGTCTCTCCCTCCCTCCCTCCCTCTCCTAAACGAAGAGGTCGCCCGCCGTCTTAGCTCTCTCTCTCTCTCCGAAGAATTTTTCGTGAGCGTTGGTGGGCGTACTCGTGGGTGGTTGTGGGGGAGGATGGTCCGACCAACCACGTTGGTGGGTTAACGCCCCCCTCTCCCCACACTACTCTCCCAAGAGAGGGTGGAAGATAAGGAGGGTCGGTGCCGGTGTTATAGGTCTCGAGAGGTTTTCACGAAAGAAGAGGGACGGGGTTTGTGGGGAGGGTGAGAGTGGGGGGGGGGTGGGAGGGAAGGTTTTGAGTAGAGGGGGTTAGAAGGAGTGGGTCGTCGGTGGAGAGAGTTTTTTTTCGGGAGAGAGAGAGGTGTGCGTGTGTGTGGAGGGGGGGGAAAGTTGAGTGGGAGAAAGTTCTCGATTGATTCGGTGGCCAAAACCGTCCGTTCCTAAAGTTTTTGTTTATTTTTTCTCTCTCTCTCCCCTCCCCCAAAAATCCCCTTCCTTGATAATTTTTTTTTAGCATTTTATTCCCCAAAATATATATTTTTTTAATTCTGGGAAAACCCCCTTTTAGTCTCACCGCGAGGACGATGAACTTCGCTCCGGCTCGTGGAAGAGAGAGAGAGAGCGGAAAAAAATTCCATGGAAACGTGGGAGGACAAAAGATTTCCTCCCTCGATCAATTCCGTGTGCCTCCGCTCTCGTTTCCCTTTCGCGAAGAGATTCCGCGGGGCGTGACGCTCCCTTCTTCTTCCTTCCCTCACCCCCCCTTCCCAAACTCACCCCACCACCCCCCTCAGTCATTACCCCCCCCCCCCCAAACACCCGCCCTCCCCCTTGCAATACGCGCTCGCGAAAACGTGTGCCGTAATCGAACCCGGATCCGTAAGGTAGATGACGCATGTGGTTAGGAAACTGAAAATTCGTGACCTGTCGCGAGGATCTCGAGCGCACTTCATGACGAAGGGACAAGCCATGGTCATAAACGAAAAAATTGTCCCCTTGGTTGGCTTTCAATAAGGAAGAATGTATTTTTTTTCGCCGGATCCCTTTCCAGGGTTTTTGCCTACCTGTTCTCTCCATGCGGCCAACCCGAAGGTAGTCCCCGAAGTCATCCGATCCGGCACGAAAGGTCCTCTGGGGTGAAACTGTCTTCTTGACGTACGGACGAGAAGAATGGGGGGGGGGGGGTAGATGGAGACGGGGTGGGAGGGGGTCGAGCCTGTCCGCCTTCGACAGGCCGCCCCCGAAACGCTTTCCTCGGAGTGCAGGGGCGGGGCGGGGGGTAGGTGAGGAGGAGACGTGTTGGGTGGCCCCAGCTCCATCGCGATCCGCGTACTGGTCCCGTGGCCTCATCTTCTCCGGGGTCCGGGGAAACCGGCCGGCATCCCTTACCCCACCGCTTCCGACGACGGCCCGCCCACTTCAACCGCGCCAAAATCTCTCTCTCCTACTCTCCCGCCCCCTTCCTCATTTTCTTCACCCCCTCTTCCTTTCTTCTTCTTCCCGGGGGTATCCGCAGAAATTCTCGCCTTCACTGTCGAGGTCACGACGCGTAGGAGGCGTGCGGAAGCCGAGGGCGGGAAGGCCACGTCGAGGTCGCCGTTGAGAGGTCGGGAGGTGTCTTGGAAGGGAGCAGAGAAAGGATGAACTGGAAGGGTCGTGAGCGACGTCTGGTTGGCTGTAAGTTCACCTTCACGTTTCGTATTCTTGCTGGGACGTGTTCACTCCCGTGATCTCACAGTTGCGTCCGTGAGGAGGCTGAAGAGCAAAGAGAGAGGTTACTTTTCGGGACTGTCAGTATTCGAGTGGCGGTCTCCTTTCCAGCTTCGAGGAGAGCGGAGCGACCTCTGCCGTTAGGGTCCTCCTCTCTCGCTCCACGAACAAACGACTGACGATTTTGTGTGAGAACGCGGATAGCATCTGGACCGGTGGAACCCCCCTCGCCCCCCGCCACCCTCTCTCTCTCTTCCTCCCGGGTACCCGCTCGCCCCCCTCATCCCGTCCCGCCCCCCCTTATTCCCAGCCCCGGCATCGTCCCCTCCCCTCTCTCCCTCCCTCTCCACCCACACTCTACTCTCCATCCCCCTTCCCGACTTTCCCCTCGCACCCGACACGACACCCACCCTCGGGCCCACCCCACTCCGTTCCACTTCTCACGCCGCTGCCCCCTCTAAAACCCTCGCACCCCATCCCCGTAACCCTTTCTTATAAGCCGCCTATCCCTTATCAACCAACCTTCCCCATTCTACCGCCTCTGACCCCTCCCCCTTCGAATTTTTACCCACGTTTTAAAGCCCATTCCAACACCACCTTCTCCGATCTCCTTATTATAACACCCCCTAACCCGGTTTCTCCCAATGTGCCCCCTTCCCTCCCCACCCGACGCCACAACCAACCACCACCAACTCTACCCGCTTAGCCAACACTGCCACGCACCAAACTCTCCCATCCTTCTCCCTCCCACTCCATTCCCCTCTCGGTCGCCCCACCCCCGCTCAAAGTCCTCCCTCCACCCACGCCAACCCTCTCTCTCCCTCCCTCCCTCCTCACTCCTCCACCGCCGAGTCTTTTTCAACGCAGCTTTCACCGGGAGGGTTGAATGGAGCCGGCCTCCCATTGGCCGAGGGAGGCCTCTGACGTCAGCGCAATTGATTGTCACATTTCCACGTGTGGTGGAGTGAGGTTAGAGGGGAGTGCAGAGGGAGGGGCGGTGGGAGGTGTGGGGTGGGGGTGGAGGAGGAGGGGTGGTGGTGGGGGTGAGGGGATGGTGGAGTGGGCCGTGCGACGGGTTGAAGGTGGGGAGGAGTGGTGGGGAGGGAGCTTGATTCGTCCTCACGAGTTTGATACGCGGAGGGAATGGGTTCGATCCTCGGGGAGGGTTTATACCCTTTTCATCTCTCCCCTCTCCGTTTTAATCCCTCTCGGAGAATTAAGTGGTCTCTGCATATATGTATATGAAAATAAAACAGCACATAGAAACAAAAAATAACTAAAAGGAAACACACGAGAATCAAAGTTTTCGGTGGCAAGGCCAACGTCTTCAGTGTAGCTAGAGGTATGTATGTGTATATATATATATATATATATATATATATATATATATATACATACAAATATATATACATACAAATATATATACATACAAATATATAGAAATACACACGCACTTATATTTATATTTATAGATATAAATATATATATAATTTCATGTGTTATAGGAATTCTAGTGGTTGAGGTTTGGTTTGGTTAGGCATTTTCTATACACTATTACAATACATTTCCTTTCCTCCTAACAAAACCTGACATCGGGCATTTTAGTATTTGTGCCGTTGCTAAAAGGAGTTAATTTATTTCAATATTTACACACACACACACACACACACACACACACATATATATATATATATATATATATATATATATATATATATATACACATACATATATATATATGTATGTATATGTATATATAAATATATATATATATATTATTTTTATTTATATACACATACACATAACGTGTGTATACACCTTCACAGACGCTTTGTGCTTGTATACATGCATATATATGTATATATGCATACATATTTATATTTGTGCATTAAATATACGCACGCGCGTGTGTGGTGGCGCTGAGTGATGTGTTTTGCGTGGAAGTCTCGCGGGAATTTCAGTCCGTTTGACTGATATTGAGGGTGATGTCGCTCGGAGCAGGCGCCAGCTTCGCCTCCAGTGTCCCTCACCCCAAGGCGTCTCTCCCTCCTTGACTTCTTTTCTTCAGAACCTTTTGTGCAATTTAATTTTTTTCCCGTCATCTCTCCTCTCTCTCCACTTCCCGTTCAGTTCTCCGCTCCTTATTCCTCGTAGCATTTCCCTTAACAGTCTCCCATCCCCCAAGCGAGTGCGGTCGGAGACTAGAAATTGCAATTAATCCCGAAAGGATATCACCCTTTACTGTCCTCTTCCCATGCGTGCCTTCCCGTACCTGAATAAAATAATGCTCGCTGCCACTCAAATAGTGCCTCAGATATCGCTTAACCAATTCGTTCCATACGCATATGTGCATTAAATGCGCATATGTGTATGTGTATTAAATGAAGAGGTAGGAAGAAGCGTAGTCAACATAGAGCAGGTAACGGATAGAATACTACTAGTGGAGATCAAAGCAGAACCGACGAACTTAGTTATTATTCAGGTATACATTCCACCGATCAACCATAAAGAAGAAGAGGTCGATAGGATATACGATCAGTTAGAGGACATGATCGCGTGTGTTCCTGCAGGGAAACATTTGATAGTGATGGGGGATTGGAATGTGACGGTAGGCGAAGGAAGAGATGGTGATGAGGTGGGGGACTACGGTTTAGGCACGAGGAATGACCGCGGGGAGAAAGCAGTTGAGTTCTGCAGGAGACAGGGGTTAGTCATCACCAACACTTGGTTTAGACACCACAAAAGACGCAGGTATACATGGAAAATGCCAGGTGACTCAGGAAGATATCAGCTAGATTATATCCTGGTTAGACACAGGTTTAGGAACAGTGTGATAAATGCCCACAGCTTCCCGGGAGCGGAAGCGGACACAGACCACAATTTAGTTGTTATGAAATGTAGCGTACGTTTCAAAAAGATAAGGCATGGGCGGCGAGCTAGAAAATGGAATGTAGAAGCATTAAATATGTTGAAAAGGAAGGAAAACAAACAGGCGGTAGAGAAAATCATGGAGGATGGTAAAGGGCTTATTACTAACGAAGAAAAATGTGAAATGATCAATAAAGGGTTGTCTAAAGCCGCAAAAGACACTATTGGAACCGTTAACGCTAAAAGGACTAGGAAACCATGGATCACGGATGAGATGATTACAAAGATGGATGAGCGGTGAAAATTGAAGAATGTAAATACAGAATTAGGCAAAATGAAGTACAAAGAATTAATCAATACATTGAGGCAGGCAGCAAATAAAGCAAAAGAAGCATGGTGGAAGACGCAGTGCGAAGATATGGAAAGTCTCCAGAGGAAGGGTGAAATCGGTGCGCTGTACAGCAAAGTTAAATCGTTATCGGGAAGTAAGAAAGGAAGAGCTATGCTAACAGTTAGAGATAAGGTGGGTAAGGTAATAGTTGACGCAGGAAAGATCCAAGAGAAATGGAAGGAGTATAGAGAAGAACTGTATAGTAAAGAACTCAGACCAACAAAGTTAGACATTGAAAAAGAAAATGACGTAGAGGAAGACAGCTTAGGTCCAGGCATACTAGACAATGAGATAGAAAGGGCATTAAGGGAGATAAAACTAAATAAGGCCGTGGGGGTAGATAACATTCCCGTGGAACTTTTAAAATGCTTAGGAAAATGTGGGAGGAAGAGGCTATATGGGCTGATCCGTAGTATTTATGAGGAAGGAATCTGGCCGGAAGACTTTGTGAGATCAGTTTTAGTTCCTATTCCGAAAAAGGTAAAGGCCACGTCATGTGAGGACTATAGGACAATAAGTTTGATATCCCATGCAGCTATAGTTGTTCTCAGGATTATAAACAAAAGGATAGAGAGTAGGGCAGATGATTACTTAGGGGATGATCAGTTTGGGTTAAGGAAGGGGAGAGGTACGCGTGATGCCATTGCATTAATGAGATTATTGATCGAGAGGAATATAGAACACAACCAGGAGGTATTTGCCTGTTTCGTAGATTTCGAAAAAGCGTTTGATAGAGTGAATTGGGAAAAACTAATGAGTATATTGCAGAAAATAGGAATAGATTGGAGGGAAAGGAGGCTAATCCGCAACCTGTACATGTCTCAGACTGCTCAGGTGCGGGTGGGAAACGGGCAGTCCTGATGGGCAGTGTTAGGAAGAGGTGTAAGGAAGGGTGGCCCATCATCACCGTTGCTGTTCAACCTGTATGCAGAGGAAATGATCAAAGAGGCATGGGAAGAACTCGAGGTAGGAATGAAAGTGGGCGGGGAATTCGTAAAATCAGTTAGGTTTGCTGATGAGCAAGCTTTAGTTTGTCAGTCAGCCAAGGGTTTGCAAGCATTGCTGAGTGAATTGGAAATTCAGTGCGACAGGTATGGGATGAGAATCAATATTAATAAAACAAAGGTTATGCTATTTTCTAGAAAGAAAAAGGCCCAGCTTAACATTAAAATAGGAGGGCAAAAACTAGAGCAGGTAGAACAGTTTACATATCTCGGTAGTATTTTGGTCCAACACAGTCAAAGTAGTAGGGACGTAAGGAGAAGAATTGCGCTAGGCAAAGAGGCTTTCACAAGGAGGAGGGAGTTGATGACAGGGACTTTGAGTAAGGATGTTAAGAAAAGACTCGTAAAAACTTTGACATGGAGCGTAGCTATGTACGGTGCGGAAACGTGGTCATTGAAGCAGGAGGAGAGACGTGGACTGGAGTCTTTTGAAATGTGGGTGTGGAGAAGAATGGAGAAGGTGAAATGGAAAAGAAGAAAACAAATGAGGAAGTACTTGGTATGGTGGGCGAAGAGAGGGGTTTGTTGGGAGCAATCCTATGGAGGCAGGAAAAGTGGATGAAGGGGGTGTTGACCGGCAGTGGGATGTTGAAGACTGTGATAGAGGGTAGAATTTTGGGCAAAAGAGGAAAGGGAAGGAACAGGATAGGGATGTTGGACGGGATGAAGGGAGGAAGAAAGTACTCAGAGATGAAGAGGGACCTGATATAGAGTAGGATGATGGATTTTGTGTTTTGTTAGGAGTAATAAAATATTTGTTTGGTAGTGATGTCCATCCAAAAACCTACCTTAACCGGTAGATTACCTTAAAAAAATTTACATATGTATAAACAGACATATATATGTGATTATACATATACATATTTACATATGTCTATTCATACATATTTCGCTTTCCGCCAGTTTCTGGCTGTCTCTGCCTCGCTTTGAGTCCCAGAGAAGAATTCCTTTCTTTTCGTTAATCTAACCTGGGAATGAACTGTACCCTGTATCCATTCCTTAAAGTATCGAACTATTTTTTAGTAGAGGTGGGTTCGACCCAACTGCCAGCCCGGACACCCATTGATATGGCAATGTATGTCCTTGGAATCGTTGATTAACTATTTCCGTTGTAATTATACTGATCGTAGCGAACATATGGAACATGACGCCCTGTGGATCAGAGACATGGGCTTCTTGAAAATTAGACTAACAAGCAATAGAATAAGACTATATATAGTCATAAAGATCGGCGATATAATGAACTAGACGAGGTGAAAGAAGGGTGGGTAGCTGTCTTTAAGCTCTGTAGATCCCGGGAATTTCGACTGTATGGATGGGCCAGATGTGGGTCATATCTTTGGTCCTCATCTCGATGCGAATTGCAGTGTTCAAGAGGGTTTTAAGTGTAAAGGGGAAAGAAGTATCCTTCGAAAGTTGGGAAGAAGAAAAATAGAGTAGATATCATAGATGTTATTTAAGCAGAGAATTACTTAAAAATGGACATTTTACGGGATATGTTACGTGTCAGTGGTCATTTTTACTTCGTTTAGCGAAGAATGATTGTATTTCTCTTTTACTGCTTTATTCAATAGTTCTCATTATCTTGGTCCGTTAATTTAACATTATTTAATATGGTAAAATAACTCTCTGTTAGAGTCATAGTTATATTTTCAGTACCTGATAAGCGTAAAAAGTATAAGTATTTACTTGAACCTTAGATAGTGTTGAATACCCACTTTATTTATTTTCAGTATGAAGCCTCTAATAGGGAATTAACTTAAATTTATTCCTGGAATATTTTTTCGCTGCTTTAAGAAGTTTAATTTGGTAAAATGGTGTTCATTCAATTGACGTCGTCGAAAAAAATTGGCATTTAATGATTGCATTGTCACAGTTAAAAATTATATTTGTCACGATTTTTGAACGTAATTGTTTGATCATAAAAAATGGCACTGTTCCTCAATAATCTTGACGAATTGATTAACCGAACGATTTCTAATTTTTTCACCTTCACTTAAACCGAATACTATGCAAGTATCATTACTGTTATCAAGTTACTTTGGGTCGCATATTCAGAAGATTCAAAACTTGCGTGGCCAACTTAACACTGGAATTCGTTCATGCTTTTATATCGTAATTCATCGTTTGATAAGGTAGTATTACTTCATGAATAATTAAATTCAGTATTTCCTACAATCATTAACAATGATTATATTTAAACATTGTACCTCTATATTTATTAGATAACGTGATAGAATGTTTAAATTTTGTGTTTATAACTGTCGGTATTTGTTCACGTTTACATTTCAGGGAAGACTTTATTTATTTCACCTGCACGGGGTTGTTCCTCCACCGTTGTAGAACAAACAGAATTTATCGTTCGCAATTATCTTTCATTCCATGTTTTTACACCATTGCGACAATGTAGGCATTACTGGAAGTATTTGCACAAAATTTATAACAAAATTACATTAATTAGAGTTACAAAAACGTCTCAACACCAACGCTATGGAACTGATTATTTTACTCTGTATTACTTGTAATTATTAAACCTCGGGATAAGAGTATAACAATAATGTATAGTAATAATGAAGCACACAGGATGCGTTGCAAGAGTAATGCAATTAAATTTCCCGCGCCGTTCCTATTGTTTGGAGTGGGTTCCTTTTTAGTTGGTGGAGCAGATGCTAAGTTTTGCCGCAAAACCGCTTTCAGTGCTCTACAAGCTGTTGAAGTAGCAGGATGTCAGTTATTATAAACCTCTGCCGGACCGAGTCACGAAAGACCAACCGAGTAGAAATTTAAAGTGAACATTTGATACGTATTGGAAATGAACCTGATTATTTGGACAACGTTATCACTGGTGATGAAACCTGGGTTTTTTAAAACGACCCAGGAGCAAAACGCCAAAGCTCTAAGTGACACACCGATCGGTCCTCCAAGCCCAAAAAGGCAATAATGAGCCAATCAAAAGGGAAACAATGCGTATTGTCGTTTTCGACAGCAACTTGGTTAGGCACCTAGTTTTTGGCCGAGAACTCGTGGAATCGTAGCGCGTTGTCGTGATGAAGCTGCCACGTAGCTGAGATGTCTTCTCTCGTCCTGATTACCATTTATCGGAGTATTTCCAGCACATCCACGTAGTAGGCAGCGTAAACTGTCTATCCTTGAGGAAAAAACTACTTATGGACCACTCCTTTGCTGTCGAAAAAGACAATGAACATGATTTGTCACTTTTGATTTGCTCATTCTTGCCTTCTTGGGCTTGGGGGACCGATCGGTGTGTCACTCAGAGCTTTGGGGTTTTGTTTCCGGGTCGTATTGAAAAACCCAGGTTTCATCACCAGTGATAACGTTGTCCAAATAATCAGGTTCATTTCCAATACGTTGCAAAAGTTCACTTGAAATTTCCACTCGGTTGGTCTTTCGTGGCGCGAAGGGGAAATCTCTCCATAAGAATTGTTCTAAATGAAACGGTAAATACGGACCATTTCCTGCTTCAAAAATATTGCGCAAATCTGGCTATGATAAAATTTACACTTCCGTGACCGCTTGACATTATTAAATCAGTTGTATCAAAGAACCCCTGTCAATTATGTAGGTCATCTGGTTTTCTGCCCTTGACTAAGCCTTTTTCAATCGCTCTTTGCATTAAGCTATTCCTGCCATAATTACTTTGCACCTCTTTTAATAGTTTCAATACGCGTAAGAGTATGAGTATTTCATGTATACTTCGTTCACCCTGTTTTAACAGAATCAATATATCAAATTTATCGTCTGCTTCAGATAGTGTAGTCATAATAATCAATCGCAATGTTTATAGGACCATAGCCGTAGTCTGTATTTGTTTAGGCAAGCGGTTGTCTGAGTATGGAGTGTGAACCAGTTTGCAAAGGCGTACATTGAAAGGCTATACATTTTCATCCAAAATATGAATCCTTGCCTGGCTGTTAACAATTTCAACCGGAAGTCTTTACCTCATAGAGTTCAAGTGTGGCTATATAACAATGTATAAAATTACAAAGCGTAAGAGGACTCCTCGGTAGCTTAAATGGCTAAAGCCAGTTCCGTAGCTGTTCAGACAGATATCGAGGGATCCGGGTTCGATTCCCGGTCTAGGCGAATGGTTTTTCAACACTTTGAAATTGCAGCATTGTAATGCACATTAACGGATGACTGCGTTCAAAGTTACTGTTCTTAGTAATACTTCTGCACTACTTTGAGTTTCTCAAGTATGGAT
Organism: Hetaerina americana; assembly: GCF_022747635.1. Classification (NCBI taxonomy): domain Eukaryota; kingdom Metazoa; phylum Arthropoda; class Insecta; order Odonata; family Calopterygidae; genus Hetaerina; species Hetaerina americana. The sequence goes on along the minus strand of NW_027286963.1, from coordinate 2,682,955 downwards.
TTAAATACCGATGAGCAATTATGAAATTCCACTGAGGCATAAATAATTAAATGGGATATGCTGAAATGATTTTAGAATTGAAATATGCATTTCTATGGAAAAGCTACATTACACAGAAAGAGGATAGTGGTATCCTGTGACTTTGAGGTTCGCTCACGAGATCCAGAGAGCAAAATAAGAGCCTTGTCCGTCAGTTTTCGGATACCATTTCACACGTTTTGTCATTATTTCGTCTGTATTCGTATATTGTCCATTTTGCATTAATTATTGAAAGTAAAATGCGTGGAAGTAAGGCAATTAGTGTCAGATAGGGTAGGGTGGAGGATTGCAGTCAACCAATATTAGGATTGAACGACCAATGAATTGAAATTAACCGTTTTGCGTACGGGTTTTATTCCCATCATGATTACTACAAGGTTTTCATAAAATGTATTGACGACAATTTTTTCCATAACTGTGCGTGAAGTGCTGAATTCAGACCATCAGTTAAGAATGCTAGCATGATCCCAGATCATGTTAGCATTGATATGATGACAGTGCACACCATTACCACTGAAATTTGGAGACACGAAAGATCTGCGCTTAACTCGTCCTCCCAAGGTTTTGTAGGACAACCAAGAGCAGAGTCGAGTGTCTGCTGGCCAAGATCTTCTTCTGCGGCATCGTGACGATTCCCCAACCCACTTTCAATCCCGACTTGGCACCAGCAGACTATTTCCTATTCCCTATGAAAGTGAAATCATCCCTTAAAACCACCATGGGACCCTAATTGCCGTCAAATATGCTTGCTCGTGTACCCTTAAAGACCTTCAGGAATCCGCCAATCAGGCGGATTCCTGAAGTTCCGACTCTTCCGACTCCGAAATTCCGACTCTTCAAGTCGTACAAAAGCCGCTGGCAAAAGTGTGTCGACGCTTAAGGGATTTACTTTGAAGAATATTGAAGCATTGTAGATATAAATTTAAAAAATCTATTTTTCCGAAATGTTTCCCGATGCTTTCTATACAAATCATGTAAATTAGCTGGATTTTAGGTTGAATATCAAATACCACTGAATTTTAGAGGGAAGAGACGATTTTCACTTCAATGTTTGTGTTTTTAATATTCATTCAAATTAATCTGTAATTATTTGGTATTTTTTTAATGAGCTAATATTACGGTGGAGAAAGTATTATGTTCCTACCAAAATTTCACTTGTATTGGAGATTTAATTGGAACGGGAGGAAATCCATTTACTCTAAGGCAGGGATGAAATCAATGTCCCATTTAATCATGCTACAGATATTTGATACCTATAAAAATAGATATCAAAATTAAGTAAAAAAGAGAACCACCATTTTCTATACACTTAAAAAGCAAATCAATCTCCTTTGTAGATCTCCGAATTTAGATGCGTTTACCTTTTTTTCCCTCTTATTAAACTAAATATCCATTATTCTGGGGATCTGGATGGTGACCTACGTAATGTCTCCCAATCCAGTGGGCCCGGGTTTGAATTCCTGAGGGGGAAAAATTTTATTCGGTTTTATCCCAATACCTACCTTAGGTGCTTTGTGGAGAGTACTTTGAGTGAGTACGCCGTCCGTCGGATGGGACGTTAAGCTGCTGACCCCTTGGCGCCTTTCGTTAGGGTAAGTTAATGCAAACGTTGGGTTTCTCCTAAACTTTCGTTCTCTCCTGTGCCTCAAATTCCGCAAATGACCTCAGCTGTTGGCCTCCTCCCCTAAAACTGCTCCTACAACTTCTACTAAGATCTAGTTTGTCTCGGGTTCGATATAACTTTCATTTAAATAAAGGTCTTCAAAATCAATAGCAAAGAAGCAGAGGTAATGATTTAAATTTAATAGTAAAAATGTGAACGTTGGGTGAGTTAACTTGAATCTATGTACTATGTGTAAGCAAATGACTTAAAGATCCAACATATTATCCTCTTTTAACTTTCGCAAATACTTTCAAAAATTCCTATTTATAATCGATTACTTTTATATTCGTCTTGACGGAGCAAAATCTTAGCCTTGTAAGGTTATCTTTCGTTCCAGAAGTTTATTGATGACAAAATAACAATCATCATTTATTTGTAAGGCAATAACGTATAATTGTGGGTGATATATTACCGAGCATATTAATATTTTTATATTTAAGATGTACAGTTGATTTAAAATACCACATACCGTGCGAAAAAACTACAATGGTAAACTTAACCTACCAACTTGCCTTGAACACGATGAGACCCTCTGAAACTTCATGTTAGCCTGCAATCACCTTACCCTGTGACTCTTTCCTTCCATAATTTGACCTTTGGTCATAACTTTCATTAAGTCGATGTTTCGGGTAGTATGAATTTCATTTTATCTTCTAAAACAATAGTTAATCTACATCAATACCCTGCGAGCCACCATAAAGGTGTGTGGCAGGGGGTGCAGCACCAGAAGGAAAGGGTAAGAAATGAGGAGTTAGGGTTTTTCAAATGGGTGGGGTAAGGTGATTGGAACCTACAATATATATATATATATATATATATATATATATATATATATATATATATATATATATAACAATGCGCAGTCCCTACCTTCTAGATTAATACTTATTCTGTCGAACTGACTCCTGGGGGTTTTCGACCACAAGCAATCTGGTCTCTAATTGTTCTTGGAAAAAATTACATTTTAACCTGTCAGTATTGCAGTCTATCTCTCTAATCTTATGCTCGTAATCCCTCCGACAGTATTACGTTGGGGTTCGTATTATGTTTGTTTTGGTAATGGTTTGAACATTTCTTCCTCGATCAAGATGGACAATCATACTTGCTTCATTACTTATTTAAGACGCCAGACAGAGTTTGAAAATTTTTACCTGGAAATACCTCGCTTCCACTCCAGACTCGCTTTACCCTGAGCTCAGAAAATGTTGCCCCTGTCCTGGGGGGTAGGCTTGGCTATCTTTTGAGCTTACGTGTCGTTGAGTTTCTTCCACTTTACCTTAACGTTTATTTGTGTGCGTTCCACCTCTTCAAATCAGGCAATAAGCATAGATTCGAGACTTTTGCAATCTGGGCGTGGATAACGATGGAAAAGGGGAAGTGGACGGAAAGAAAAACAAACAAGGAAGTGTTAGGCATGGTGAGAGGGGAGGATGCGGGATTGTTGGGATAAATTAGGAAAGGTGGCAGGAAAGAGGGTTGCAGAGCATTTAGATTGGCAATGGGAAGTTTAAGACTGCAATAATTGGAAGGTCGTTGGGTAGACGAGGAAGGGAAAGAAATAAGATGCAGATTGTGGACTCAATAAAGGTAGGAATTATGTGGACTTACTGAGGGGCTTTTTGTTACGTGATAGGTACGGTTGTGTTTCGTTATGAGAGTTTAAAAATGTATCTTAGTACCATTGTACGTATATAGGCTGCGTCCATCCAAAACTAATCTTAAACGATAGGTTTCCAATATCCTTTTATGGTGAATGTTAATAATGTGGTTATTTAGTTCACAACTCAAAAAGTCCTTCCCGAAAAAGAGAATTCGTGCATTTTGAGTCTATTTCTCCTTCTGGGGAGACACGAGTACGCCTCAGTCAATAATCGCTGGGAAACTGTTTGATTGCCACCTTAAAAATTTCAGGGTCACTCGCAAAAATATCCGGCTGGTTGAAAAAAAACGAAAGACCATTCTTTGTCTCCAACCCCTATCCTACTAATCCTACAGACTCAAATTACCCTGCGGCGTTGTTTCATCCCCGTACCACATTTTCCAACATCATGGTGTCTATACACCCGAGGGCAGGGGTTGTGTGTGCAGGGGTGCACTGCGATATCCCTGCCGGACTCTCTCCCAACCACCCCTCCCGCCTACCCCCCCCCCATTATGGCGACACCAAAGTTGTATCGACGTCTGCTTCACCACCTCCTCCTCTCCCTCCCCCTTCCCCCGCTGTGCCCTCCCGCCAAACTACCCCTCCCTCCGCCGTCCGCCCCACTACCCCCCCCCGCCGTCGAATATCTGCGGCGTGCATCTATTTTCCGGCACCCCAGGTCTCCTTGCCCCCCCCCCCCGGCCCCCTCACTGCCGCCGCCAACCTCCCTCCACCTCGCCCCCGTTCCACCCGCAGAGACTCGGGGGCCTTAACTCTCCATCCCTCTTCCCCTTTGGTGACCGTCCACTTCGCACCTTACCAAGAGGTCTCCGCGTTCTCTCAGTTAACCGGATGCACCAATCACGCTCCTTCCCGGCGCACTCTCATTCTCGGCCACCCCACACCGATTACGCCTGAGAGGGTCGACTGCTGCTGTCTGTTTTTAACGGAGTAGGCTCACTGCTAAAAGTGTTTGGGTGAGGCAGCGTGAAGTAAGCTTGGAGAAATATTCATTTTCGTCAGATCAATTTCGTCGAGTCAAAATTAGTCTGGTGTGTATTCACCCCCCTGCCACACACCTTAGCGGTGGCTTGCAGGGTAATAAAATAATACTAATACTAAAATCAATCCGTTGTTACGTCCGCGTATTTATTTTCACGGAGGGCATAGTGGACTATGTCATTAGGATCGAAAAAATTATTGGGGAACTCGGGGAAATCGGAGGAAATTTTAAAACTCGCGATGATCACGGTAAAATCTGTGGAAATTCACCTAAGATCCGAAAATTCAATGGATAAAACGAAATCACCCTCCGACAGTTCCGGTTAAAGGTATATATTTGCAACTAGTCTTACGGTCGATTCACAAATTATAATTTAAGTTCGTAATATTTTGGATACGCACGATATACATTACCATATTGTTTTGTACTGTTCCTCATACTGTTACATATGTATTTATTGTACTTTATTTATTATTTTATTTTTATTATTTCCATATTATTATTATTTTTAGTATCTTGCAGGGTTATTCGAAGGTTTTTCGCATCCCCTTTCTTTGTGGTTGTTTTCTTTTGTGGGTTTTTACTAGGCTCTTCATGTCTGAACTCCCTAGGTTTTTCTCACAAAATTACATTTTATGCTTATTTCTTTTATTATGTAAAAATGACAACCATTTTTCATCTTTTTTTATATCATTATATATTTCCTCTTATTATTATTGTTGCTATACATTTGTCGAAGGGTAAAATGGAGGAAGGCACCTTAGGTCTTATTGCGCCGGAATAAAGACGTTTATCTATCTATAATGTTCCCTTTATCCTGAAGTTAAAGTGCATGCTGACACCGCTGAATATTATCGTCTCATGGAAACTTTTTTCTCTTAAAGTTACACTTGTGTTTGAAAATAAAAGAAAAGTTGTGTAGACCAACTAATATAACAAGGTGAAACAAATTATTATTTTTTAAACTCACCCGAATACAAGGATTTTCGTATTTTTTTTAAAGCTTTTTACTTACAGTAGCAAACAAAAGTAGTGGGGCCAAACTCACCGATTCTCATTAAGTGAATACTTTTTTCACTCTATAATTATGTTTAAATGATTGCTACAGTACCGTTAGACATGAATTCGGATTTTTTTAACGATGAAATTACAATGATTTAAACGAAAAAGGGCAATTTTAATTGCGACAAAAAAAAACAAAATGCACATATTTTTTTCAACCCTATCGCACACGTTGACCTTTTGCCGGAGTTTGTCCGACCCAGTTGTTTTCTTATTAATTACTTTTATCTAATTGGAGATAATTGGATCCAATTATGTGAGTAAGAAATTATGCACGTCTTCATTTGTGATACTTACGTAAGAGAGAGAGAGCTCTTGTTGGAAACACATTCCCTCTTGACTTTTTTAAATTCCTTATTTATTGCCTCCTGAGCTTCCTGCAAACAGTCACACAATCGGTAATGTTGAACTACGTCTGAGATGTGCAATAATAATATTTGGTATAGTTGGAGAAGATTGGGGTTCCATTATGTTTTTCAATACGAAAACCACTGTCTTCGGATATAAACGTCGCTTCTGTACCTCACTCGTAACTGCATGAACTCTAGCGAAATTTTTATATTCAGTCTCTAGCTGTTGGCAAGTTCAGTACAAGGGCTAATGACCCCATATTCCGTGCTTAGAGATCTATTACCCTCTGTTTATTATGTCAGCTGAGATTTCTGGTCCATAGAGACACCAGCAATTTAAAAGAACGGAAGCTCAGAGATCAGCCTCATCCGGCTTCATTTATTTATCTCTGCGTTCCTCCCTCGGATTGGATAGCTGGTTCTTGTCACGTCGACCTAAACTTTCCTAAAAATAGACGCAGGGGCCGTGTGGAAAGAATTTGTTGTGAGAGTGAATGGCGATACAAAACTCACTTTTTTCGGCGATCTTTAAGTATCCTCTTTCATCTTCATCTACTTTTACATCTACATCAATACCCTGTGAGCCACGAAAAAGGTGTGTAGCAGGGGGTGCAGCACCAGGAGGGAAGGGTAAGGGATGAAGGGGTTAGGGCTTTTCAAATGGATGGGGAAAGGTGGGGGGAACCTGCAAAAAAATATATAAATATACTAGTATAACCATGCGCAGTCGTAGGTTAATACTTATTATGTCGAGCTGAATAGTGGGAGATTTCGATTACAAGCATTCTGGTCTCTTTTTTTTCTTGGAAAAAATGACCATTTTAACCTGTCAGTCTTGCAGTCTATCTCTCTAATCTTACATTCGTTATCCCTCCGCTAGTAATACGTTGGGGTTCGTATTATGTTCTTGATGTCATCGGAAAAGGACCCATCTTTAAATGTTTTTAATAAGTTTAATCAATTGTAAATGCCGCTGTGTAAGAAATTCCCAACCTAAAGTTTCTAGCAAAGTAGTTACGCTTCTGCGTTGGTCATAACAATTTTTGACAAATCTAGCCCCTTTCCGCTGAACTCGATCCAATTCCGAAATCAAATTTATCTCTTGAGGATCCAATATACTGGCAGCATACTCTAGGTAGGGCCTGACTAGGGCAAGAAAACATCGCTCCTTCACTTTTTCGTCACATTTACCCGGCACTCTTTTTACAAATCCCAATTTTTGATTAGCACGACCGCATATTTCCCGTACTTTCCCCAGGATAGATCGTGAGTAATTGTTACAACCAAGTATTTAAAAGAATCTACCCACGCGATTTCCGTTTATTTCACTTTGTAACTAAATGGGGGGGGGGGGGTGTTACTCTTTTCCCAAAAATGTATTACTACGCATTTTTTCAAATGACATTCCAATAAATTTCAATTTTTTTTCAAATTTAATTTTTCTATACATTGATTAATGTTTAAATATATTCCGGTTGGTAGTAACTGTAAATATAGAATTTAAATAATTAATAAATAGGTTTTCTCCGCATATCTCAACATACTATATAATCTATCACGTTCTAAAACAGTTAATAGTTACGATTTTTAGAACACTTTTAACTGTTGTTGTTTTCCGACCTAAAGGGGGTAATCTGTTTGCAACTATGGCTTTTGTATAGAGTGGATGATGAAATAAGGGTGTCTTCACGGGTTTATTATTTTTTATCAGAACTTAGAGTACATGTAAATATGTGCTTTAGCCTAAAATAAACAAGTACTGTTTATTAATACATGATAGTGATGAATTCATTGTATAATGCTCAGGGTTTTCATGGATGTGCTAGAAAAGGAAGAGCATTCAACGCTTGAATGGCGTCGTTTGGTGCACAAAAAAATGACATTAATTATGAATATAAACGGACGGATAAAAAAGGCATAAAGTAAAGAGTAGTTTCAGAAGTTAACAAATAGTCTGCCCTTAATCTTCCTCTAAATATATGAATGGAGCGAGATTTTAACCGAAAGTAGAATTTAGTTTCGATTTTAACTTCGTAAAATCTACGTTTTCCTTAGAGTCCAGGAGATGAACTTCTTTCTAAAACGGGGATTCCTGATCGTTGTGTGGTTATATAGTGTATATTCAATACCGTTTGTGGTAGATTTTGGATGGCCATACTTAACACCCCCTACATTCCTAAGCTCGATTATCTAAACTCAACTTTACACCCCACACTGCATGAAACTATTTTCCAATTCTGCACAAATTCTGCCTCCCTTCATTCCGTCCTGCATGCCCATCCTTTTCCTCCTCTACCTCGCCTTTCAAACGATCACCCTTTTAATCAAACTATTCCTCAACATCCTATTGTCAATCAAAATGCTCTCTATCCAACTTTCCCGTCTTCTTTAGATTTATCCCAGCTACTCGCAATACCCGTTCCCTTTCAGCACACCCTGGTAATAAACAAATGTTTCGATACTCTAGTACTTCCACTATGGTGCTGTTTCTAATTCATGTGAAAATTCACCATAGCTCTGTAATATGCATTTTTAAATGAAGAGGAAAACACTTACTGCATAGCTCAAAAACCAAATTTGAGTCATCAAAAACTTTCTCGAACCTCACATGTAAATCAAGTAGTTTTGATGAATTATCTGATAATCTCACACCGTTTTCTTCTGACCATCCATTTTTACCAACGTTCCGATGTTAAACTCGATCATTTTCTCCATGCCTTCATATATATATATGAAGGTCGATAGCGTATCTTGATTTTCGAACGAGACCGTGTGAAATAAGGGCAAGCCTTGGTAATAATACCCTACGAAATTGTGATTAGTTTTATTTAATAATCAATGTGCGTGCGATAGTTATTATTTTCATCGTTCTTTTGTTCTCTGAAGAGAGATCTCGACCGCCTTGTGATCCGTGCGTGTGGTGCTTCTTCACTTCTCCGCGTTCGGTTTCACCGTACGCTCTTGGTTTTCCGCGTCGCATCGTTCCGAATGCCCCCCCCCTTGTCCATTCGTTCGCTTTCCGCCAGAGGGACAACGCGAGGGTTTTCGACGCCCGCGCCCCGATGACCTGAACCGACGAAGGCGCGCGTCAGTGCAATGCAATTACGAGAGCTAATCTTCCCCCATCCGCCGCATAACTCCCCCATCAACCCCTCCTCATCCCCTTTACCCTCCCTTCCCCCAAGTCCTCCACCCCGTCCCAACCTCCTCAATATTACTCTCCACCCACCCCTACGGTCCTTTTAAACTTCCCATTTAACCCTGACCGATGAGATGTGCACCAACCCCTTGAATAAAGGGTGGGGTTAGAGCATGAAGGACAACCGGATCCCTGTCCCCCTCTTCTGGAGGCTCATTTGGACTCGGATGGGTCGTTTGGGTAGGGCAGGGTGAAGTGATTGACCCTCCCTACCCGAGAGGGTTAATTATTTTTGCTTAATACATTTGTATCTAAGCCATATCAATGGTGAACGAATGCAAGTGGATAATGACAAGGAGTGAAAACTAAGCATTGATCGACATCGACACGATGGGAACCCCGCGATTCACCAAAACGGTGTTTGTTAGAGGGTGCAGGCACCAGGTGGGGAGGGTAGGTGATACGGGAGGATAAAGGAGAGGAAGGGAAAAGGGATAAATATTCAGTAAAAAACTATGAAATGACGTGCAGATTTGTATACGTGCTGGAGGAAGACTTTATTCAAAACAAGGATCACTCTACCTAATTAATTAGTAATTTTTATACGAAAAAATGGAATAAATATGTAACGCAACCATTTATCTGACTGGCGTCTACCATAACAAGATAGAATTAAAAAATAAGAGGGGAAAATTCTTCTATTTCCTGGATATGTAACCATGGGTATGGGATGAGGGTAGACAACGGAACTTTGCTCTTCCACATAAAGATTTAATACTTCACGCGACCATGGTTTCGATGCTTCGGATCATAATCAGATGATCATGATTAATCATCGACAATCAACCATTGATGATCAACGATCATCACCTGACGATGATGCGCAGCTTCTAAACCATTGTCGTGTGAAGTATTAAATATTTATTTGCAAGTATAAAGTTTCTTTTTCTATCCTCATTATGAAGAAATTCCACAATGCTAAGGCTGAAACTGTTATGTTTATGGGCATGGTATATGAGAAAAAATAATTCACTGTCGACTTTCAAAGGAATATCGTCTAAGCCCTTACGAAGTACACCATGATGTCTTCCCAATCTTGGTCTCCACCCCTACGAAAAAAAATACTGATGCGTTGGCGACCTCACTTTTTGGTGAAGTCAATTGCTAATTGGGAAATTCTTAGGACCTCACGCCAAGTCCGACAAAGAGACTAAGCGGATTAAATACATTTAGTGGTATACAACGCGAAGAGATTCACAAATTGTTTTTCCTAATTGGATAATTCACGGCCACAGGTAGGTAATCGATAAGAACCTCAATATCGATGGACCTAAAACGTAATTTCTAAATTAACGATAGACGTATCCCTGTCGCGAACGAACAGACTTCAACTGAATTTACGTCACGTAGGATAAGGTCCTTAAGGGTCGTCTTACACCTTGCTTACTTTAGTTGCTGGATCAGTATGCTCAATATTGAATATTAACTTGGTGCCAGGTAACAATTAAATCCGTTTCAACGATCCACCTCAACCTCTCGAATTGCGATTTTTGCTCACAAACAAAGGTTTTTGTTTCGTTTTTCTATCGCTATGTACGCTTTAAATTCAAGCATGTTTATACATTCATTATCTGTCTTTTCAAATCCCATCCGCAGTTTAGAGGAGAAAACGGTTCTGGTATTAAGGGGAATTTTAATTGGTAAACAGTTACAATCCTGTGCAAGTTTTAAAGATAAATCTGGGCAAGGAATAGGATTCGCGTGAATTGGTTAGGGAACAATACTATTGTTTTGAATATGCCGCGCAGACTTTGGAAGTTTTGGAAATGATACGTGAGCATCTCTCAGTTCTAATCTTTTTACGTCTTCATTCGTCCAAGAACACACTTTCACCTTCAGATCATGAAAAATGTCTTTCTACAAATATAAAAATGGATTTCAGCGCCAAAATCGTTAGTTTCTTGATACTCCCCTTTTCATCTGTGATTTGTAAGCGTAGTTGGATTCAAGAATCGAAATAGGAAATAAGCATCGTACTGAAATTAAATTTAAAATACTTCGCCTTTCCACATAATAATATGGAAAGCAGAAGTATTTTAAATTTAATTTCAATATGAAGAATTTCCACCAAGTGACGCCAGAAACTGTTTCATTTAAACATCGTACTGTTTTTAGTATTGATCATCCTATTCAAGTCTTTGTGAAACACGATCTCTCCTTTCAATGATATGACAAAGTAACGGAATTCAGTACTGAAATAAGCGTCATGCACGATAGGGTTATGTTATGATACAGCATATTTGAGAAACCCATCGTTGGAAGTAGCTTAATCTAATAACGATGGGTGACAAAAGGGACCACACTTAATCGACCCATACCTCTTGAGGTGAGGTCCCCATGTAGCACCCCAAATGGGGGGGAAACGGATACTTCTGAAAAATCTTGTCACCACCGAGATTAGTGCTTAAGTCTTCGGCACCATATCATCCCGATCTCCATGGCAACAAATCTCCTTGGTAACACGAAAAACATGATTTATGGTTTTTCTTCGCCAGAAAATGTCTACAAAGATTCGTAATTCGACGGTTCAGGAGGGTTGTAATTCAATAGATGGTTTCTTCTTGCCAATTGGTATTTGGATTCAGAGTTGCGGCCCATATTCTAGTATGCGGGTCTATTTGACCACCTCTCCAGGTGTCCCGACGCGAATGGTCAAGTTCGACTCATTTCTCCATTTTCCCTTGATTCCGTCCAGAAGGTGGAATACCTACGTCCACTACCTCCATCTCTTTCATCATAAACTTTCAATTTCTTTTCTAATCTCCAACACCTCCTCTCTCACACTCCACCCCGCTCAATTTCGACCTAATTTTCGAAGATATTCGAAATATCACTTTTAGCGCGCATCAAAAACAGGTTATTATTTCTGGTCCGGTTGAAATACGGGGTGCGTTTCAAAAGTAATGCAATTATTTAAAAAAATACTTTATTTAACACATTTGCACAAACACTTAAAATTCTTCAAAGTACTGTTCTTGGGCCTATACACTATTTTCCAGCGACTCTGCCATAACCAGTACGGGTCCTGGAAGGCGTCTTCGGTGACCTCTGGCAAGGTCTTCTTCACGGATGATTGGATCTCTCCTATGGACAAACTAAGGGTTCCTTTCAGGACTGCCTTAATCCGAGGGAGCAAAAAGAAGTCTGCTGGGGTGACATCAGGACTATAGGGGGTGTGGGGCAGCGTTGGCACCTGGTGTTTGTCCAGGCACTTCCGGACTTGTAGCGCGTTGTGGCTAGGCGCGTTGTCGTGATGGAGTTACCAGGTAGAGGCGATGTATTTTCTCGTCTCGATGACCCTTTTTCGGAGTATTTCCAGCACATCCACGTAGTAGACAGGGTTAACTGTCTGTCATTGAGGAACAAACGCCTTATGGACCACTCCTTTACTGTCGAAAAGACAATGAGCATTTTTTTCACTTTTGATTTGCTCATTCTTGCCATTTTGGGCTTGGGGGACTGGTCGGTGTGCCACTCAGAGCTTTGATGTTTTTATTCTTGGTCGTATCCAAACACCAAAAACCAAGGTTTCATCACCAGGGATGACTTTGTCCAAATAATCAGGTTCATTCTCAATTCGTAGCAAAGGTTTACTTGAAATTTCCGTTCAGTTGGTCTTTCGTGACACGGTCGACGCGCGGAGGTTTACAATAACTGAGGTCCTGCCGCATTCACAGCCTGGAGAGCTTGAGACCGTTTTTGCAGGAAAGTTTGCGTCCTTCCCATCAAATCTAAGTAACTTTTTTCCCATTCCAACCAATAGGAGCGGCGCGGAAAATTCAATTGCATTACTTTTGGAACACACCTCGTTTGTTGCTTTTCCTCCATAGTTGGTCGCTAGAAGAAACGGTGTCGATACCCAAATAGGGCACCAAGAATGCTGATTTTGGTCCCAAAATGATTGGTATGCCTCCACGTGAATAAGCAAAATTCTCTTCATTGGTTAGTTTTGCGGCGTTCCTTTGCCAATGATATGTTTGCGTAAATATTTACGACTCCGCCAAAATACGACTCACTCACTCGACTCAGTTTTAGTGTGTAATCATCGCCTTGAAGAAAAGGTCATGATAATCTGCGTATGTCGATCTTTCATCGAAACACGGGTCTTGAGTTGTGTTTTGTTTTCTTTGCGGTGCTGCGAAGGCTTGTACCAATGAAGAATGTCTCCATTCGCTATCCATACGTTAGTCCTTCCGTGACAGAAAATGAGTGGTAGGCTACACTGACCCTTGAAAATATGATTCATTGCTTAAATAGAAAACTTTATGACGTTCATATGCTAACAAAAGACGCAGTTGTCACGTATGGATATAATGGAACCTAAATTAAGCTTGCTTTTCCGTACGTAGGGCTTGAAAAATATTTTTTGATGACCTATCCGTTCAGTACACACGTAGTAGTGTGTAGTATAAGAATCTTCGTCTGAAAATTTAGGAGTAGGTCCATCTTGGAACAATTTTAAGTTTGGAAGAGTTTATTAAATCGGATAAAAAATAATCAAAATTTAATTGCAGTAGTAGAATATATATATATATATATGTGTGTGTGTGTGTATATACCTGTATATATATATAAACAGATATAAGGAAAAGGGATAGGAACACACATAAAGGACGAACACAGGAGAGGTGGGGAAGGCGGAATCAAGCAGATCACGAATGCAAACATATTTCCTAGACCGGGATATATATATATATATATATATATATATATATATATATATATATATATATATATATATATATATATAAATATATTTTCTTTTTCAGAGATGTGAGTTGGAATCCTATAGCCAGTGCCACCGTTTTGGAAATGATCATTTATGCAATCGGTTTTTCTTACCTGAAAACGCTCAACATCTTTCTCCGTGTAAAATCGATACACGTAATATTAATTGACGAGTTAATACTTCTTTGAAAGTTTTGTCAGTTTCCCAAAATTAAATAGAGTAAGTCGTTACATTAACTGTGTATACACAGTAAGAAAATAATCCGAAAATTTTGTAGCATAACATATATGAACAAGGAGTATACTACAGTGTTTTGGTAGGTTTGTTGTCAACCTTGGCGCGACACTTTAGTACCCTCCTAAGTCGCAACTAACATGGCACAAAATATCCTTAAACCCCTTTCTTATTTAATTCAATAACTCATTAATTAGCTCTCCATACTTTCTATCACCTTTGATTCCATCCAGAGATCCTGTTCTCTTCCTTCCTCTACCTCACTATCCCAGTATTCTTCCCTCCAATACCGTCTTCAGTATCCGAATGCCTCTCAGTATTATATTCTTCATCCACTTGTCCTGCCATCTTCGAATATCTCCCAAAAGCCGTCTCTCTTCAACTACCGTACCCAGAACTCCATCACTTGTTTTTCTCTCAGTCCATTTCATCTTTTCCATTACTCTCCAAATCAACATCTCAAAGGTTTCCAATCTATGCCTATCCTCTTGGCTAAATAGCCAAGTTTCCTAGCCATGCAAAACTACTCTCCACACCAAAGTTTTCACCAGAGTTTTCTTTATACATTTAATTTAGGCGTCTTTCATAGACTCCAACTTCTTCGTAAACACCTCGTTACCCAACGCAAGTCTTCTTTTAGGTCTGTTGTCTCCATAATTCTACCCACCCTTCTCCAAAACAATTCCTAAAAAGGAGAACTCTTCCACCTGTTCTAGTTTATTACCTCCGACTTGAATTTTTTTTCTGAGTCTTCATTTTTCTTGAGAATCTTATTATATCGTATTTGTTGCTTTATGGCTATTTCTTTCCCCATACTCATCATGCTGATTACAGATGATTATAATCCCTTGGCCAACTAATGCTTGATCTATTCCCAGATCTCCCTTACCAGTTAACCTCTTGCATGTAAAGAACATCTACATCTACTTAATGCGCCGCAAGCCGCTGCAAGGGTGTGTGGCGGAGGGTGTTAGGGTACCACCCGTAATTGAGAAAAAACACCGCACGCAAAAGCCACAAATTTATACAGTCCACAAACAAAATATGGTATACATTCATGCAAAACCCTTACACCTAACACACATGCAAACACACAAATTACCAACTAATGTAACATGCACCTCCAAATATACCTGATACCTTTGCAATGTTTAATATTGTTCCGACTTGTACATTAAATGTTTGTAATAGTTCTAAAGTGACTTCGTTTTCTTACTATTATGATTTCTGAGTGTTCGGGGAAAGAGTGAGTATTTGTATCTATCTGCACTGGAATCTGTCCCCCTTATTTTATCTTTATGGTCAGATCTAGCCCAGTAGTGTGGGGCCATAAATGGTGATAATGGACATCCATGTCTTGCTCTCCTGTCTAGCACAGCCCATTCCGACTCGCTTGTCGACACCCTCATCCGTGCAATCTGAAACGTGTACAGATTCCGGATTCCTTGAGTAAAACAGGCATTTTTATCATTTTATATTATTTTAATTTATATCATATAACTGTATTCGTTTATGATAATGACATATCTTAATGTAAATTCTATAAATGTATTTCTAAGTGTCTCAAAAGCTCTTTAATTAGTATCATTATGCATCTGTCCTGCTGCATGCTTCTATTAATGCTCTAATCAGTGGAACATGTTTAGATGACTGGAAACAATTTTTAGTACGCTTAGTGTTTTATCCGGGCTTATGGCAGCAACTAAGAAGTAAGA
Source organism: Hetaerina americana (assembly GCF_022747635.1). Taxonomy (NCBI): domain Eukaryota; kingdom Metazoa; phylum Arthropoda; class Insecta; order Odonata; family Calopterygidae; genus Hetaerina; species Hetaerina americana. The sequence goes on along the minus strand of NW_027286963.1, from coordinate 2,667,319 downwards.
CATTGACCGACTGAGGCCCTCCATTTATCTACATCTACTAAATACCCCGCAAGCCACCGCAAGGGCGTGTGGCGGGGGGTGTTAGGACACCACCCATAATTTAGAAATGAAAAGAAATCGCATACAAAAACCACAAATTCATACATTCACAAAAAACATGGCATACATTCATGCAAGAACACTTACACTCCACACACATGCAAACACTCAAACTACCAACTAGCATACACATGCACCTGAAAGTATACCTAACATCTTTGCAATATTTAATTTTGTTCCTACTGGTAAATTCAATGTTTTTCATGTTTCTAAAGTGACTTCGGTTTCTTATTATTATGATTTCTGATTGTTCGGGGAAAGAATGAGTATTTGTATCTATCTGTCCTAGAATCCGTCTCCCTTATTTTATCTTTGTGGTCTGATCTACCTAAGTAGTTTGGGGCCATTATAATTCCTTCAGTGTCATCGTCAAACTCGTTTGTTTTGAACCTTTCTAAAAGTCTAAGACTTGCTTGTTCTCTCCGCACTTCCAAGTGGTTCCCAGCCTAAATCCCCTAAGATTTGATTTTCGAATTGCTGCTCTCATTTGTGTAAAATATCAGCGTGAGATGGCCTTTCATTGCCTCATAGCCTGGCAATGTATTCTCTTCTACGGTTATTTGCACAAATTTCAGTTCACTTCTGCATCCTCTTCCCGAAGAGAACTGTCATTTCACAATTAAAAACATGTTTTGGCTGCTTAACCGTCAGAATCTATGAGCTTTTTGAAGTCACCGAGAGGGATCGAGATGGTGCGGTGGCTATCGTACTGGCTTTCCACCCAGAGGGCCCGGGTTCAAATCCCGGCGGTGTTGAATATTTTTCAGAGGTATCTCGATCCCTACTTGAGGTGCTTTGTGGAGGCCACTTTGAGTGAGTACGCCGTCCGTCGGATGGGACGTTAAACTGCGGACCCCTTGGCGCCTTTCGTAAAGAGTAGGCTAATATGCCGACGCCGGGTTTCTCTCCACCCTTCATCCTTTCCTGTCCATCCCCTATGGCGCAAATGACCTCAGCAGTCGGTCGCCTCCCCTAAATACTACTACTACTAAGAGACCTGTCACACTTGTGTTCTTATCATAACAATTTTTAATGAATCTAGCGGATTTTCTATGGACTTTATCTAATTCATTTTGCCAAATTTTCTCCCAAGGATCCCAAATACTTGCGGCATATTCCAAATGAGGTCTAACTAGAGCAAAATAACACCTCTCTTTAACTTTTTGATTACATTTCCCCGCCACCCGCTTAGTGAAGCCAAGTTTATTTAAAGCTGATCCGCATATTGTCCTGTCCCATATGTGCTCCCCATAAAAGGCGTGGTGTAAAAACAACCCCAAAATATTTAACTTGATTGGCCGTAGCCAGTACTAAACCCTCTAAATTGTATTTCATTTCCTGTTCGCTGCTTCCTTTCTTCCAAAATTTCAAAACTGCGCATTTATCTATATTAAGTGTTAATCCCCATTTATTGCACCATTCCGAGATATTGTCTAAGTCTCTAGAGAGTAGCTCGCGATCTAGTTGGCACCTTATTTCCCTGTATACCACCGTGTCGTCAGCAAATAATCTGAGATTGCTACCAACGTGTGTACTTAAGTCATTAATGTATATTAAGAACAGAAGAGGCCCTATTACACTTCCCAGGGGACGCCCGAAGTTACATCTCTTATATATACACTCTGGATGCAATTGCCCACCTGACCTTTTTTCTCTCAAATTAGAATATAATTCTGTATGAATGATAAAGAACGCTTCTTTAGGGATTTGGAATTACTATTCAAAATATCTTTATTTTTCTGGCACCGACAGCACAGGGAGTGGGATCGTAGAACGTGTAGTGCTCACTTTCTTTTGAAACTTATACGGCTTCAGCTTAAATCCTTCATGAGGCAATGTTCGATTTTCCATTTCACCTACGCTTTAGTCATCTATGTAATTCGATCGGACGTTTGTACAAGTCGTGAGGGCTACGTGACTATGGAGAAGAGAACCGTGCAAATTTGATTGCAAGTGCGACTAACGGAAAGTACTTAGTACTAGTTTCTTCTTGGTGTGGAGTGCGGTGTCTAATTCTAAGAATGCGGAAAATTATCACCCAATAGACCCAAAAAGGGGTTTTATTTATTTTAAGTCTTGTACTCTTGTATATCCTTAAGTGCTAAGAAAAGACTCGTTCAAACTTTCGTATGGACCACGGCCTCGTGGGGCTGGGAGACCTAGTCTCAAATACCAAGTTAAAAGTAAGGTATGATAAAGGCAAAGTTAAGGTAAAATGGACTGAAAGAAAAAAATTGAGGAAGAGCTAGGCACAGTGAAAACGGTGGAGAGGGGGTTGTATGTGAGAAAAAATCTAAACAGGGCATGAAATACGGATACAGAGCAGATCTTTCTCATTCAACCTTCCATTTCAAATCTAAATGCAGGGCTTTTTGATTGGAGATGGAAGTTTCAAGAATGAGATATATAAAGGGGGAAACTAAGCTAAGAATGAGGAGGAAAACAATGCATGGATATGCTGGAGGGAATACAGGGAGGAAGAAAGTATGGTGAAATGAAGATGGGTTAAATATAACGTAAGGTGTTTGATTAAGTCTTGTTAGGCGCGCATATAAACGTGGTCTGTGCAACAAATGCGCGAATTGGTGCAATCTGGCGGCCATGACGCGGACTCTAGTCCCGCCCACTAGCGGCGCTAGTTGCCTGAGACCATATGAGCCGTCTGCGCTTGGCGGATCGTCGAGCTGTGCGTATGGTGCCACTTATGTTAGCTTCTGTTGTTTTTGTTGTTACTGTTGGTCGAAAATGGAAATTGATGAAATCACGGAGCAACGAATTAACATCAAGTTTATTGGTTAAGTGCGCTAAAAGTTATTAAGAAATTACTGAAATGTTGACAGCCGTTTACGGTGTTACTGCTATGAAGAAAACATCCGTTTTCAAGTAGATTAGGCGTTTCAAAGATGGCCGACAAGACGCCACGGATGATGGAAGGTCTGGACGACCTTCAACCACCTCTGTTGACGACAGCATTGATCGTGTGCAGTCCCTTGTCCTTACCGATCGTCGAAAAACTGTCTGAATGATTATTATAAGGGTAATAGGAAACATAATATTTCCACCAAAAGAATTTAATGAAAGGATTAGGTGAAATATTAAATCCATGTGTTGGAAATGTTAAGTTCCTTTTTACCCTCATACTGAAGGAATTCCACAAAGTTGAACCTGAAACTGTTATGTCTGTCCGGATGATAGCTGATGAACCGAATTTAGGAAAATCAACGGTGCACACTATTTTAACCGAACATGACGGATAGATCCTTCATCGTGAGGATGCACCTGCATATTTAGCATTGATTGTTCGTCACTTTCTGGCAAAACATTCAACCACCTTCCTTGATCATCCTCCTTATTCGCCAGATTTCGCCACCTGTAACTTTTTCCAAATCCCAAAATGCAAAAATGTGATGAGTGGACATCACTGGGAAGATGTGGAAGACACCATAGAGCAAGAAACGACGAGAAAACTAAAAAGCCTATCTGCCAAGAGGACTTCCAAGGGTGGGTTTAAACAGTAGTGGAAAAGAAGATGGAATATATAGCATTGACTACGAATGGAGAGTACTTTGAAGGGGACACAATCGATGTAGACTAAATTTGGAAAAAAAAAGTTTTTTTAGGCCTCAGTTCGCGTATTTAATGGACAGCTTTGTTTGGCCAAACACACACACATATATTATATATATATATATATATAGTATATATATATATATATATATATATATATAAATATATATATATATATATCCCTCCCCGGACTACAACCTTGACGTGGTGGAAGGGCTTGTGCGTTCCGATGACCCATAGAGCTGTGCTGGCAGGAGTAATAAAAATTGCTCCTGGTAGGGTCACCCATGCCAGATAGGTGGAAGGTTAGGAGCCAGACGAAAGGTAGTCCACGCAGCGTCTGTTCCTCAGTGAGGCGGCTGCAATGATGGTGTCACGTTAAACACACTATTGAGGAAGGCAACGGGAAACCACCTCAATTATCATTCCCAAGAACAATGTGATGGACAATATAGATATTTTGAGTCCTGGCAACCACGGGGCTCGGCCCAATCGGCCGTGTGTCGTGCCCGGCAGCGGGGGAGGCAAGGCTTCCGCGGTCGTCATCCCACGAAACCCTTGCAAGGGAAAACAAGCAGCAGCAGGACAGAAGACGCAGGAGAAGAAGACCAAATTAGTTAGAATAGGAACGTGGAATGTTAGGACAATGATGAGGACAGGGAAATTGGAAAATGTTAAGCGAGAGATGGAAAGGGGAAATATAGATATTTTAGGTCTATGCGAGGTGAGATGGAAAGATAGCGGGGATTACTGGAGTGATAAGTATAGAATAATAAACAGCGGTGGGGACGAGAGCCAACGAGGGGTTGCCATAGTATTAAATGAAGAGGTAGGAAGAAGCGTAGTCAACATAGAGCAGGTAACGGATAGAATACTACTAGTGGAGATAAAAGCAGAACCGACGAACTTAGTTATAATTCAGGCATACTTGCCACCGAGCAACCATAATGAAGAAGAGGTCGATAGGATATACGATCAGTTAGAGGACATGATCGCGTGTGCTCCTGCAGGGAAACATTTGATAGTGATGGGGGATTGGAATGCGACGGTAGGCGAAGGAAGAGATGGTGATGATGTGGGCGACTACGGTTTAGGCACGAGGAATGACCGCGGGGAGAAAGCAGTTGAGTTCTGCAGAAAACAGGGGTTAGTCATCACCAACACTTTGTTTAGACACCACAAAAGACGCAGGTATACATGGAAAATGCCAGGTGACTCAGGAAGATATCAGCTAGATTATATCCTGGTTAGACACAGGTTTAGGAACAGTGCGATAAATTCCCACAGCTTCCCGGGAGCGGATGCGGACTCAGACTACAATTTAGTTGAAATGAAATGTAGCGAACGTTTCAAAAAGATAAGGCAGGGGCGGCGAGTTAGAAAATGGAATGTAGAAGCATTAAATGGTTTGAAAAGGAAGGAATACAAGCAGGCGGTAGAGGAAATCATGGAGGATTGTAAAGAGCTAAGTACTATCGAAGAAAAATGGGAATGTATAAAGAAAGGGTTGTCTAAAGCCACAAAAGACAGTATTGGAACCGTTAACGCTAAAAGGACTAGGAAACCATGGATCACGGATGAGATGATTACAAAGATGGATGAGCGGTGAAAATAGAAGAATGTAAATACAGAATTAGGCAAAATGAAGTACAAAGAATTAAACAATACATTGAGGCAGGCAGCAAATACAGCAAAAGAAGCATGGTGGAAGACGCAGTGCGAGGATATGGAGAGTCTCCAGAGGATGGGTGAAATCGGTGCGCTGTACAGCAAAGTTAAATCGTTATCGGGAAGTAAGAAAGGAAGAGCTATGCTAACAGTTAGAGATAAGGTGGGTAAGGTAATAGTTGACGCAGGAAAGATCCAAGAGAGATGGAAGGAGTATATAGAAGAACTGTATAGTAAAGAACTCAGACCAACAAAGTTAGACATTGAAAAAGAAAATGACGTAGAGGAAGACAGCTTAGGTCCAGGCATACTAGACAATGAGATAGAAAGGGCATTAAGGGAGATAAAACTAAATAAGGCCGTGGGGGTAGATAACATTCCCGTGGAACTTTTAAAATGCTTAGGAAAATGTGGGAGGAAGAGGCTATATGGGCTGATCCGTAGTATTTATGAGGAGGGAATCTGGCCGGAAGACTTTGTGAGATCAGTTTTAGGAAAAAGGTAAAGGCCACGTCATGTGAGGACTACAGGACAATTAGTTTGATATCCCACGCAGCTAAAGTTGTTCTCAGGATCATAAACAAAAGGATAGAGAGTAGGGCAAATGATTACTTAGGGGATGATCAGTTTGGGTTTAGGAAGGGGAGAGGTACGCGCGATGCCATTGCATTAATGAGATTATTAATCGAGAGGAATATAGAACACAACCAGGAGGTATTTGCCTGTTTCGTGGATTTCGAAAAAGGATTTGATAGAGTGAATTGGGAAAAAATAATGATTATACTGAAGAAAATAGGAAAAGATTGGATGGAAAGGAGGCTAATCCGCAACCTGTACATGTCTCAGACTGCACAGATGCGAGTGGGGAACGGGGAGTCCGTTTGGGCAGTGTTACGAAGAGGTGTAAGCCAGAATCGCCCATTATCACCTTTGCTGTTCAACGTATATGTGGAGGAAATGATCAAAGAGGCATGGGAAGAACTCGAGGTAGGAATGAAAGTGGGCGGGGGATTCGTAAAATCAGTTAGGTTTGCTGATGACCAAGCTTTAGTTTGTCAGTCAGCCAAGGGGCTGCAAGCATTGCTGAGTGAATTGGAAATTCAGTGCGAATGGTATGGGATGAGAATCAATATTAATAAAACAAAGGTTATGCGATTTTCTAGAAAGAAAAAGGGCAAGCTTAACATTAAAATAGGAGGGCAAAAACTAGAGCAGGTAGAACAGTTTACGTATCTCGGTAGTGTTTTGGACCAACACGGTCAAAGTAGTAGGGACGTAAGGAGAAGAATTGCGCTAGGCCAAGAGGATTTCACAAGGAGCAGGGAGTTGATGACGGGGACTTTGAGTAAGGATGTTAAGAAAAGACTCGTAAAAACTTTGATATGGAGCGTAGCTATGTACGGCGCGGAAACGTGGTCATTTAAGCAGGAGGATAGACGTAGACTGGAGGCTTTTGAAATGTGGGTGTGGAGAAGAATGGAGAAGGTGAAATGGACAGAGAAGAAAACAAATGAGGAAGTACTTAGTATGGTGGGCGAAGAGAGAGGTTTGTTGGGAGAAATCCTATGGAGGCAGGAAAAGTGGATGAAGGGGGTGTTGACCGGCAGTGGGATGTTGAAGACTTTGATAGAGGGTAGAATGTTGGGCAAAAGAGGAAAGGGAAGGAACAGGATAGGAATGTTGGACGGGATAAAGGGAGGAAGAAAGTACTCAGAGATGAAGAGGGACCTGATATACTACCTTGATCAAAATGTTCCCGGAATAACCACCGTGTGGCGCTCCCATCGTTCCGATTTGAGTTCTGTTTTTTTTGTTAAATTGGTACATCTGTTGTTGATATTCCCTTTAAATCTTAGTGTCATAACTTGACATTTGCAAAAGTTACGTAGCCAAGAGTACATCTATCTCTGTGTGTGTTGGCGATTTTTTACAATTTCAGAAATGGATTTAAATTTGCAACAACGAACTTGTATTAAATTTTGCGTAAAAAACGGATTTAGTGGCGCACGGACCTTGGAAATGTTGGAAAAGTGTTTCGGCAACGATTCTCAAAAAAAAACGGTCGTTTACCAGTGGCACGAGCGGTTCAGAAGTGGTCGTGAGTCAATCGAAGATGATGAACGCAGTGGCAGACCATCGACATCGAAAGTCGGTGAAAAAATTGATAAAGTGAAAGAAATGTTGGTCAATAACCGCAAATTAACCATCAGAGAAATAGCGGAGGACTTGAACATTGCCTATGGATCCGCCCAAGACATTGTGGTTAATGATTTGGGTGTCCGTCGTGTAGCAGCAAAGTTGGTGCCAAAAGACCTCAATTTCATGCAAAAAAGAGACCGTGTTGACGTCGCAAAAGACATGATTTGCGAGGCTGAATCCGATCCCACATTCATCAAAAGGATCATTTCTGGAGACGAGACGTGGGTTTATGAGTACGACACGCAATCCAGACATCAGGCAAGTGAATGGCGTTCACCAAATGAGCCGAGACTAAAAAACCACGTCGTTTTCAGTCAAAAAAGAAGGCAATGCTGACGGTTTTCATGGATTACAACGGTGTAGTGCATCATGAATTTTTGCCAGAAGGCCAGACAGTAAACAAAGAGTATTATTTGGGCGTTATGAGACGTTTGCGTGAAGCAATTGGCCGAAAGAGACCAGAAATGTGGGCAGAAAACTCGTGGATTTTGCACCATGATAACGCACCGTCGCACAGTGCTATCATTATTCGTAATTTTTTGACGAAAAATGCAACAAATACCATCCAACAGCCACCGAATTCACCTGATTTGGCTCCCTGTGACTTCTTTCTGTTCAATCGAGTTAAAAAACCATTACGGGGAACGCGTTTTAGCAGCCGAGAGGAAGTAATGGAAAAATCGCAGGAAGCACTGATGGACATACCGAAAATTGAATATAAAAAATGTTTCGAGGATTGGATCAAGCGCTGGCATAAGTGTGTTGCAGTCGATGGGGATTACTTTGAAGGGGACAATATAGATTTAGATGAATAAACTTGTATTTTTAATTTTCTGATTAAATTCCGGGAAATTTTTGATCAAGGTAGTAGAGTAGGATGATGGATTTTGTGTTTTGTTAGGAGTAATAAAATATTTGTTTGGTTGTTGTGTCCATCGAAAAACCTACCTTAACCGGTAGATTACCTTAAAAAAAAATATTATATATATATATATATATATATATATATATGTATATATATAATGTATTCATAAATATATATATATATATATATTGAGTAATAATTACTATTATACCTTCAGGAATATAAATTCAGGAAAGCAACAAGTACTTTTTAACAATTTGCATAATTTACCATGCGATTTCAAAGACTCAGATCGACTAATTATTTTAAAAAACTGGGAATTTCTCGAAATAAATCCTGAGGGGGGAATGACGTTTTCTGTAGCCGACGATTGTATCTGCTGATCAAGTACAATAATCATTGTTACGATGTGTAATACTCTGTGTACCTTTTCTGTGAGCTGTGAGCTCGATTATTTCGGCCAATGAGCACTGATATATGAGACCCATCTCAGTTATTAAAGGAGATGGCATAAACATCACTGCATTGAATTCTTTGCGGAACATCTTATCCTTTGGTGTTGTTCCAAAGCTGCACTGGTTTTCATTCGTAACTTTATCTTCTCCTGTAAACTTGTAGTATGTCTTTAATCGCTATCGTTCTAAGCGTTAATTTGTGGAAAATTTATGTGAATTCTTTAATTTGTTTATTTGAGATGGGAGCTTTGATGATAAATGTACACAGCAATTATTTTTTAAAACTCTCACAACGCCATGTCATGACGTATCTCTCATTATATAGTTCAGAAAGGTAGAATGCGCATGACGTCACTCGAAAGGGACCAAACACAAACTCTTCACTGAAGAATACAGATGTCGCATAACCTACTCCCACCATCCAGGAGTTCGAAAATTCGAGAAATATTTAGGTTATACTTCATTTATTTTTTATTTCACTTCTATCCCCGAGTAGTCATTGCGTGTTATAGGGACTGAAGGATTGAACATTATATCGCTTACTCGATACTAGCGACATGAACGTCGATGCACAAAACAAGAAAATAAGGGAACTTATAAGCGCAACGTAAAATTTAGTTTAGAGTGCAACAGTATCCTTATTAAAATAAATTAGTTTTAGGCATTCTTTCTTTGTAAACCTGTCCTTGCTATGCATAATAAATGCCTTTCGTAAAGTATCAGATGATTGTTAATCGTGTTTTCTCGTAAAATAATTCCAAATGGCAGCAATTTTTGAACTGTCGCGCAAAATATACAAATGTCTCGAAATTGTTGTGTTGCCGCTATAGTTTCTGCCGCTCTGAGGATTGTATGCGAATTTGTCGAAAATGTCGTATGTATATATATATATATATATATATATATATATATATATATATATATATATATATATATATATATATATATAATATATATACTATATTAATATATATAAATATATACACAAACACGACGGATGTATGTATAAAGGGACATAAATTGGCCCTCATGTGTGAATTGTGAATTTCACACGCCATCAGGCTTAGTACTGGGTGAACTCTACCATCACCTACCAAACCAACCATCGGGTTAATTAGTTCCTTTGGTTTACACATACACACACACAAATATATATATATATATATTTTTTCAAAAATATGTTTATATATATATATATATATGAATTAAATTTTTTTTTGCAATATGAAAGGGCAGAATAAACGTACGCAAAAGTGTGGATTTTCTCGGGCGTTCCCGTATCAACGATAAAACAAGCCCAATTATTTTTTTTTCTCACGCAGTCTAGGGATCGGTGTAATATGTTATGTGGAGGGGGGAGAAAATATTGTGCAGCATGAAATCTTCCCGAAACAATCCGCCCGTCCCCAAAATTTGAAAATTCTTTTCCTAATTTCCTCCGGGGGTGTGTGGGGGGAAGGGGGCGTAGAGCGTGGAGGGGTAGTGGGAGAGGGGGTAAAGGGGGAGAAATCGGTTTTGGCTTTCTTGTCCGTCCGTATCTCGAGAATCCACCCACTCACCCCATTCCCAAACCTCCCGCCACCACCCATTTCGCACCCTCCTTGTCCACACACACACACACGGCCATATCCTCCACCGTATCGCCATTTCAACCCTCATCCCCCCTCCACCCTCAACTCCCCATCCCTCAACCTCTCTCTCCCCCCTCACCCAACTCGCAGCCTCAATCCAACTCTCATCCCTTCTTCCCCCTATAAAACCCACCTCACCCATTCCCGAGCTCTCATCTCACTCCAAATCTCTCTCTCTCTCAACCCCTCTCTCTCTCTGACGTAACGGTGACGTCAAAGTCGAAGCAAACCTCTCCCATCGCACCGAGATATTTTTTTCCTCCTTTCTGTCCCCTCTCCCCTCCCATCCGCCCCCTACGACCCTTTGCCCCCTCCCCGCTCTTCCGCCTCCTCCTCCACTCCGGACTCCCCTTCCCCTATCAACTCCCTCTATTCGTCCTCCACCCCTACACCACCACGCGTAGTTACCCCCACCTGCACCACTTTCTCCACCCCGCTCCACCAAAGTGTATTTGTGTGTACATCTTATGTGAGGGTGCATCTTATGTGTGTATTTATATATGTGTGTGTAAATATAGATACATAAACCATAAACACAGTATTAATCAACCCGAAGGTCGGTTGGTAGGTGATTGTAGAGTTCACCCAGTATTAATCCCAACGGCATATGAAATTCACACATCAGGGTAGGGGGACCAGTTCCTTTCCCTGTTTATATATATATATATATAAATATATATACACACACACACATACATATATACATATACACACAAACAAAAGTAGATAGATAAAATGCAACTCAAAACTTAACTAAACACAAAGAAAGACACTCAGGAAGATATTTGACGTTTTGACGGGCAGGCTGTCATCTTCAGATCCTGAGCATGAAGGCCTGTCCGTCGAAACGTCAAACATACTGGTGAGTGTGCTTTCTTTGTGTTTCAGTATTTAGTACTTTTTCGAATCAGAGTTTATGTGTATTACTTATACAACATATATATATATACATGTGTATATATATATATATATATATATATATATATATATATATATATATATATATATATATATATATATATATATATATATGTAGAAGCACGCACGAGAGCAGTGTAGCAATTTGAAGGCACAATATAGCACATAAAAGAACAAAAATATACTTGGAAAACGCGAAAATGTACTTCCAAAAGGTGTTTGAAGGAGTGAATTGGGTAAAACTGATAAATATATTCCAGGAAATACAAATAAATAAAAGACTAACCCGCAACCTGTAAATGTATCAGACTGCTCAGGGTGGATTGGCGGGATTGATAGTTTTAGGATGAGGGAGATTCAAGACATAGATGTCGATTAATGCCTGTGCTATTCAGCGTATATGTGGTGAGCATTTTAGAAGAGGTATGTGAAGAAATTAAGATAGGAATTTAAGTCGAAAGGGAGTTAATTTTATCGGATATGTTTGCAGAAGATCAAGCTTTAATTCGTTAGTCAGCCAAGTGATTGCAAACATAGATGAGTACAATAGAAAATGAGTGTAAGTCAGTAGACATTGGGTGAAGACAAATCAAAACAAAGTGGAGGCTAGAGAAAAGTGTTTCAAGGAAGAATACATCATTTTGAAACATCAACATAGGCGGGAAAGAACTAGAGCAGATAAATCAGTTTACCTATCTTGTGTTTTTGACCAAGATGTTCACAGTAGCAGGGACATCAGAAGGAGAAATGCGTTGGGAAAATTGGCTTTCAAAGGAGTGGGGAGTTGATGACCGGGATGTTGAGTATAGATTTTAAGAAAAGATTAACGAAAACTTTTATACTAGTATGAAACATGGCTTCTGTACGGTGTGGGTACATTATCGTTGAAGTAAGAATTTTTCATTTAGATCAAAGATTTTTGAGATGCAGGTGTAGAAAATGATGGAAAAGGCGTTATGGAGGGTAGGGGAAATTATCTAGGAAGTACCAGGAGGCGTAGGGAAAGTAGAGGAGAGGGAATTGATATGTCTCCTATCCTTCCAATCTACTCCTATTTTCTGTAATTCATTGATAAATATAATGAATTCACTCCATCAAACGTCTTTTGACGTCTACGAAGCAGATATATACAGGGTGCGGCGTTTAAATCCGGAAAATTTTCAATTTGAATTTCCCGCCATATCGTAGGTCCACTGGAGGTCGCAATTGGCATTCTCGGAAGCTGTAGGCATCTAGTAAACAGTCATAACCTCAAAATGGCCGAGATGTTACGTACAAATGCGGAGTACAATCGAAGAGCCGCTATTAACGATAGTGTTCGCGTTGGGCGTTATATTTTATCGAAATAGTTCGATTCTTCGTGTTGTACCCCACATCAACTGTGTACGATATTGTGTTTATGCTTCGGATAAGTCTGGGGAAGTTTTCGCTAACCTGGGGAGGGATTCTCATTCGAGGAAACGCGTGCTTGCCCGGATTTAAGCGCCGCACCCCGTACATCCTGATTGCATTCTATATTCCTACCTGTGAGGACCTCATTAACACTTTGGTATCGCGCGTACCTCTCCCCTTCCTGAACTTATTATATCCCAAGTAATCATTTACCCTCCTCTCCATCGTCTTATTTATCATCCTGGGAACCACTTACCGTGCGTGCGAAATCAGACTTCTTGTTTCGTAGCCTTCACATATTACTGCCTTTCCCTTTTATTTATATATAGGAACTAACACTCTTCTGACAAAGTCTTCCGGCAAAGTTCCTTGTGCGTAAATCCTAAGAATTAGCTAGTAAAAACTCTACCCTCCAAAGTTTCCAAGATCCTTGAGCAGTTCTTCATGTTATAGTAATATCTTTATCATACGTATACCGTATGCTCATGATGTTCTTTCAATCTTTCTTGAATCTGCCCTTATTCAGTTCATGATTTTCCTCACTTTTATTTAGTTAGTTGCTCGAATTTTTCCTTTATACTTACAAATAGTGCGTTAACCTTTCTGTGTAGCGCAGTTTTACACACTTCCTTTGTAAAAGCTTCATCCTCGGTCTCTTCGTCTTCCACTTTACCCTTTCCACCCATTAGTTTTCCGCCTCAGCTTGCGGTTTATCTATTTGTATTCTCTTCTACCTAATTTTGGGTTTGCTTGGTTATATTTTCTTATCTCGTCTATTTTTCTAATCATTTCGTCTCTTATCAATATTTTTTTTATTCTGTGTACTTTTCCTCTGGTTTTGCTTGCGGCTTCGAAATCCTTTTTTTTTGATATTGCCCATTCTTCTGTATAGTACCTTGTTCCTACTCCTCACTAATATTTTTCTCTACAGCCTTCTGATAATCCTTCCTTTTCATCCCAGGTAATCCTGTTAGATTTTATTTATTTGACTATCTTCCCTGTTAATTACTCTCGAGTTACGCCTCATCAGTTCTAAATTATCGTCTGAGTCCGCATTTACAAGCGGGAAACTGTTCGAATTAATCGCGCTGCACTGAAAACTGTGACTAGCCATTATGTAGTCCGAATTCTTTCTTAATCCTCGCGTATTTTTCATGTATTCCTACGCCTATTATGGTTTTAAGCGTAGTCCCGAAATGACGACCATCTCTTCCTTCGCCCCGCTATCTCATTCCAATCATCCATCACTATCAAATGTTCCAGGAACACTCGTAAATATTTCCTCGATTTGATCATCCTGTATTCCTTGTCGACTCCTTCTTCCCTATGATTGTTTGGTTGCGCGTAGACCTGAATAAAAGCTTAGTTTGTCGTTTCATTACTTTCTGCCTCTCAAAATAATGTTTCCTACCCTTCTCAATACCTATTTGTTTAATATGATTACCATCCTTTGCTGAAACTCTTCCCCGTACACTGTTTATTGCTCTATGCCTTTCGATCCAGTAATCCCCACTATCCTTCTATCAAACCTTCAACAGGCTTAAAAGATATATTCTTTCCTCTCTCCATTTCCGGCTTTATAATTCCTAATTTAACTATTCTAAGAATCGTCCTGGTATTCCCTATCCCTATGCTAACTAATTTGTACCTCTTCTGTGCGTTATTTGTGTTGGTGCTGTTTCTTTTCCTTTGCAAGGATTTCGTTTCATTACGATTGCAGGAGCTTTCTACCTCCAGCTGGTAGGCACGACACGTGACCCACCTCGCCGAGTTCTATAGTTACCAGGTATATTTTGAAGCGCATCTACATGATTATTTGTAGGTTAATTATTCGCGTTGGTTTCCTGTTGCCTTCCTCAGTCGTGTTTTTAACGTGACTCCATTTCTCAATGGCCGCGCCCAAATGGAGTCATACGCCTTTGCAGCCGCCTCACTGAGGAGCATTCACTGCGTGGACTAACTTTCTTGGGGATCGAGATGGTGCGGGGGCTAGCGTACTGGCTTCCCACCCAGAGGGCCCGGGTTCAAATCCCGGCGGTGTTGAATATTTTTCAGAGGTATCTCGATCCCCTGCTTGAGGTGCTTTGTGGAGGGCACTTTGAGTGAGTACGCCGTCCGTCGGATGGGACGTTAAGCCGCGGACCCCTTGGCGCTTTCGTAAAGAGTAGGCTAATGCCGACGCCGGGTTTCTCTCCACCCTTCATCCTTTCCTATCCATCCCCCTATGGCGCAAATGACCTCAGCTGTCGGTCGCCTCCCCTCAAAACTACTACTACTAACTTTCTTCTAGTTCCTAATCTTTGACCTGTCTGGCATGCGTGACCCTATCAGTATGCAAACATAATTACTACTGCCAGCACAGTTCTAGGGGACATTAGAACACGCAAGCTCTTCCACTGTCAGAATTGAAGTCCATAGGGATAGAAAAATGACATTTACGAGAACCGATACATATTGTTTGATATGAATATATATATATACATATATATATATATATATACCTATATATATATATATATATATATATATTATATATATATATATATATTTATGTGTATAAATAAATATTAATATCATATATATTATATATAAATATTATGTACATATATTTATATGAAATCATTACTATTACGTAAACTACCAGATAAGGTAGGTTTTGCATGGTAAAAATCCCAAATAAATATTTTCTTTCTCCTTACAAAACACAGCCCAACATCTTACTCTGCAATAAATTCCTCTTTATCGTGTTATATTTCCTTCCTCCCCTTTATTCCGGCCAACATCAATATCTTATTCCTTCCCTTTTCTTACTTGCCTGACATTCTTCCCCTCTATCACAGTCTTTAACATCATACTGCTGACGAATATGCATTTCATTCATTTATCCGGCCTTCTCATGATTTCTAAAAAACAGTCCCCTTTCCACTTCTCCCTCTACACCCAGAACTCCCCCCTCATTGTTTTCCTTTCGGTTCATTTCACCTTTTCCATCCTTCTCTGCACCCATATTTCCAAAGCCTCCAATCTACGTCTATCATCCTGCTTCAGTGACCATGTTTCCGTGCCGTACATAACTACGCTCCATATGAAATATATATATATATATATATATATATATATATATATATATATATATGTGTGTGTGTGTGTGTGTGTGTGTGTATATATATGTGTGTGTATGTATAATCGAGAGGCATGAAGGAAGGGAGTAATTCAGTGGCTCGGGTGTGTGGTGTGGGTGGGATTTGGTGCGTGTTGAAGAGAGGGGAGGGAAATTAGGGGGTATGGGGTAGAGGCAGAGTACGTTGGTGCGTCGTGATGGTATTTAAATGGTGAGGGATAGTGGAAAGTTTTAGGGAGAATAGGGAGTCATGATGAGAGCGTCATCGGGGAGGCGGTGGAACGGATGCAAATGCTTAGAGCAGCGGCACCCGACCCGTCATCCATCCCAGTGGATCCTTCCTATCCGAATTGTGGAAAGGCGGTGAGGGAAGGGATTGCTCATTTTTCGTCGCTGAAATCGCGATTAAAATGTAGCGCTGAGCAGAATCAATTAATGTCTGCTCCTTCAGATATGGGAATACCTGGAATTTGAATCAAATATAATGCGGTATATTAAATAAAAACCATAGTAATCGACCCAAAGGTTGGTTTTATAGATGATGATAGACTTAGATTTTACTTCACTTTTATTACTGGTGAAATTCTCGCTACATGTATAGCGGTTTAGAAGGTTGGGGAGGAAGTTCGGTGGTTTCTTTCCCTGCGTCATGGATTCCCAGGGAAACCACAGGTGACCCAAAGAATACCCAATGAATGACGTAGCTTGTGTGGAGCCTAGGGTGCAGTTTGGTCGGAAATTTTCTTTATTAATGGCTTAAGTGACTCTGAAGTGTATAATGACATCAAGAATAGTTTTTGTAACTTCTGCGTGGTCTTGAACACCAACGGATTGTCCCCTTTGCGTACAGTTCAGGGTATCCCCAGAGTAAGGGGATGTGCTAGTTGTCGTGGAGGTCGTATGGGCTAAAGCCTGGCATTGCGAATGCAGTACTTAATTTTTTTTTGTACTATTCCGGTGGATCGTGTGCGAAAGGGTATTTTCGTTCGAAGTGGAATGAAGTGTGGTGCGTAGTGGGAGTATACTGTTGGGTTCGTAGTCAAATGGGAGAATACGCGAAAGGTCGGGGTCGCGACTGCACTCAGTGGGGGGGCAAGCATGAGTGCAGGTGAGTTGGAGGAGATATGTGCATCGGGAGGGGGGGAGAAAGGGGCGGGCCGTGGGCTTGATTTCGAGGGGAGGCGAATCGGCGAGGGGGGGGATGATGAGCTATGTCCAGGCGAGTGCAACACCGGGAGGCAGTAGCGGCGCATGCGGAGGGGTGGTTGGGCTTAGGGGCGAAAGGAAGGGGAGAAGAGAGAGAATTTCTCTTTGCCGTGGTACAGCGCCCGGTTTGCCGGACTCGGTAGAATCACCCACCACTCGCGTCCGATGGCGACGCCAGAGTCCCGAATACGGTCTTACCTAGGGCGCCGTACCGTGGTTCGACAATGATACCGTTCACCCTCCCCCCCCACAACCCCTTTTCGCTGTGACGTACCCGAGGCGGGAGAGACTTGACGAGTAGGGGAAGGGGAAGTTTTTGCCCGGAAAGGGGTTTCCCCCCCAATCCCCCCTCTCCATCTCGTCCGGGAGGAGAAAGTGGGACGGGATATTGAGGGCGGAGGGTGGGGGATACAGGGTTTCAGGGTTTTGCACGGGTGTGGAGGGGCGTGGAGAGGGGTATAGTGGTCTTCGAGAGAGAGAGAGAGGGGTGGGGTGATGAGGGAGGGCGTTTGGACTGGGAAGTGAGCGATTCTGTCCGAAGGGGAAGACTTCAACGGGGGAAGAGGAGAGGCGCGGGGGGTGGTGACTGTGGGTATCCTTTAAGGGTACGGGAGGTGGTGGGTGAGGGTCGGGTGGGGGAGGGGGGGTTGGAGGGCAGGGGACGTGCAAGGGAAAGTGCGGGCGCGCGCGCGGGAGGGAGGGAGCGTGCTTTCGTGAGTAAGGGGGGGATAGGCAAGCGGGTCGATATCCTCCCTTCCCGACAGCGCACCACCCCCCCTGCCCCCATGCCGTCGGGGCACCCACCCTCCCCATCTGCCCCGCCACCCTCCTCCCCGTTCACGCGAAATCGCCACGTTAGTTGATGGCGGCGGGTGGGAGAGGGGAATAGGGGGGGTGTGGGGGTGAAGGCGGCTGCGGTCGTGGGCGCCGTGGGGGTATGGGTCGAGACGGTTATTGGTGGGATCCGTGGGAGGGGGAGGGTGAATCTCTCCAAGCCGCGAGTCGATGTTTCGTGCGTTTCGGGGGTGCCTGTACCGTCCCCCGCCACTAACCCACTCCCTCCCTCAACCACTACCCCCCTCTCCCTCTCTATTTCTTTCCTCCAGGTTTTGCTTTAATTTATTCTTTCCGGGTCGCCGTCGTGGGTGTTTTGAGATTGAGGGGGGGGGGGAAGAGAGGGGGGGGAGGAGAGTGGGCGAAGATTGGAATTTTTTGCATTTTTTTTTATTTAAGGCGCATCGCTATTCGGATCGTCAAAAGGCCATTCATCCGAGAATGTCAAAAGTGAGTGAAGTTTGGAAATGCGTACGTTTCGCCGATAAGGACGTACCTACTCAATGAAAACCAATCCGCAGCGTTTATTATTGGCATCGTACTCGGCGTGAATGTAGCGATCCCGATTTGCACCAAGATATTTAAAATTCATAATTTACACTTTAAAAGAACTTTTCCCAATTGTCTGTGTTTGTTGTGTGTGTATATATACAGGGTTCGTCCGGAAAATAAGTGTACTGAGCTCAAGAAAAAAAATTTATTACACTTTTACATATCTTAAGCTAATATTCCTCCAAATAGGACCCTTGTGAGTCGATACACTTGTTCCAGCGGCGTTCCCATTCCTGGAACGCTCCCGCGAAGGCATCATCGGGAACCTCTCGAAGACTCGTCGTCGACCTCTTCTCCTGCCCTCCACGAACATCTTGTGCCACCGAAAGATCATGTTTCTGGACATGGCTGACCTCCCCGTAAGCCTGGTTAATCATACCGACAGTTTCGGTAGACGATTTCCCAAGCTTTACCGCAAATTTGATGGAATAACGCTGCTCCAAAAACTTCGGCATCACGTTCCATGACGTGGGTCGAGCGTGGAGGTTCGCGTTAACAGAGCTCCTCAGTACACCACAGCTCAGAGCCGACTGCCTTTTTCAGCGTCGCTTGCCAACATACCCCCCTCCAATCACAGCTCGTCAGAGCGGTGCTGGGCGCGCCTGGAGCGGCGCGCCCAGCCCAGGAGTCAGTACCCTTATTTTCCGGACGAACCCTGTATATATATATATATATATATATATTATATATATATATATATATATATATATATATATATATATATATATATATATATATATATATGTGTGTGTGTGTGTGTGTGTGTGTGTGTGTACACACACGTAGATTCAGGATATGTTTTTTCAGTAGATTTTTTCGACTTAATTAAAATGAGGAAAAGAGTCAAAATAGGAATATATTCTCTTCCCTTTAGCAGGGGACCGAGTCGAGTCGAGTCGAGTGTCTGCTTGCGAAGACCTTCTTCAACGGCATCGCGATGATTCCCCAATCCCCTTACAGTCCAAACTCGGCAAGAGCAGGCAATTTCCTAATCCCAAAAGTGAAGTCCTTTCTTAAAGAACACCAGTATGGGATTCTAAGTGCCGTCAAAATAGCTTGCACGCATGCCCTTAAAAACCTTCCGGAATCCCCCTACCAGGAAGAGTCGTGAAATAGCCGACGG
>NW_027286963.1:2630063-2647589 GCF_022747635.1 Hetaerina americana | reverse complement strand
CTTCTCTGTCCATTTAACCTTCTCCATTCTTCTCCACACCCACATTTCAAAAGCCTCTAATCTACGTCTATCCTCCTGCTTCAATGACCACGTTTCCGCACCGTACATGGCTACGCTCCATATCAAAGTTTTTACGAGTATTTTCTTAATGTCCTTACTCAACGTCCCTGTCATCAACTCCCTCCTCCTTGTGAAAGCTTTTTTGCCTAGCGCAATTCTTCTCCTTACGTCCTTACTACTTTGACCGTGTTGGTCCAAAAACACTACCGAGATACGTAAACTGTTCTACCTGCTCTAGTTTTTGCCCTCCTATTTTAATGTTAAGCTTAGCTTTTTTTTCTAGAAAATCGCATAACCTTTGTTTTATTAATATTGATTCTCATCCCATACCATTCGCACTGAATTTCCAATTCACTCAGCAATGCTTGCAGCCCCTTGGCTGACTGACAAACTAAAGCTTGGTCATCAGCAAACTTAACTGATTTTACGAATTCCCCGCCCACTTTCATTCCTACCTCGAGTTCTTCCCATGCCTCTTTGATCATTTCCTCTGCATACAGGTTGAACAGCAACGGTGATAATGGGCAACCCTGCCTTACACCCCTTCCTAACACTGCCCATCCTGACTCCCCGTTTCCCACTCGCACCTGAGCAGTCTGAGATATGTACAGGTTGCGGATTAGCCTCCTTTCCCTCCAATCTATTCCTTTTTTCTGCAGAATACTCATTAGTTTTTCCCAATTCACTCTATCAAACGCTTTTTCGGAATCTACGAAACAGGCAAATACCGCCTGGTTGTGTTCTATATACCTCTCGATTAATAATCTCATTACTGTAATTGCATCACGCGTACCTCCCCCCTTCCTAAACCCAAACTGATCATCCCCTAAGTAATCATTTGCCGTACTCTCTATCCTTTTGTTTATGATCCTGAGAACAACTATAGCTGCGTGGGATATCAAACTAATTGTCCTGTAGTCCTCACATGACGTGGCCTTTACCTTTTTCCTAAAACTGATCTCACAAAGTCTTCCGGCCAGACTCCCTCCTCATAAATACTACGGATCAGCCCATGTGGCCTCTTCCTCCCACACTTTCCTAAGCATTTTAAAAGTTCCACGGCAATGTTATCCACTCCCACGGCCTTATTTAGTTTCATCTCCCTTAATGCCCTTTCTATCTCATTGTCTAGTATGCCTGGACCTAAGCTGTCTTCCTCTACGTCATTTTCTTTTTCAATGTCTAACTTTGTTGGTCTGAGTTCTTTACTATACAGTTCTTCTATATACTCCTTCCATCTCTCTTGGATCTTTCCTGCGTCAACTATTACCTTACCCACCTTATCTCTAACTGTTAGCATAGCTCTTCCTTTCTTACTTCCCGATAACGATTTAACTTTGCTGTACAGCGCACCGATTTCACCCATCCTCTGGAGACTCTCCATATCCTCGCACTGCGTCTTCCACCATGCTTCTTTTGCTGTATTTGCTGCCTGCCTCAATGTATTGTTTAATTCTTTGTACTTCATTTTGCCTAATTCTGTATTTACATTCTTCAATTTTCACCGCTCATCCATCTTTGTAATCATCTCATCCGTGATCCATGGTTTCCTAGTCCTTTTAGCGTTAACGGTTCCAATACTGTCTTTTGCGGCTTTAGACAACCCTTTCTTTATACATTCCCATTTTTCTTCGATAGTACTTAGCTCTTTACCATCCTCCATGATTTCCTCTACCGCCTGTTTGTATTCTTTCCTTTTCAAACCATTTAATGCTTCTACATTCCATTTTCTAAATCGCCGCCCCTGCCTTATCTTTTTGAAACGTACGCTACATTTCATTTCAACTAAATTGTGGTCTGAGTCCGCATCCGCTCCCGGGAAGCTGTGGGAATTTATCACACTGTTCCTAAACCTGTGTCTAACCAGGATATAATCTAGCAGATACCTTTCTGAGTCACCTGGCATTTTCCATGTAAACCTGCGTCTTTTGTGGTGTCTAAACCAAGTGTTGGTGATGACTAACCCCTGTTTTCTGCAGAACTCAACTGCTTTCTCCCCGCGGTCATTCCTCGTGCCTAAACCGTAGTCCACGACCTCGTCACCATCTCTTCCTTCGCCTACCGTTGCATTCCAATCCCCCATCACTATCAAATGTTTCCCTGCAGGAACACACGCGATTACGTCCTCTAACTGGTCGTATATCCTATCGAACTCTTCTTCTTTATGGTTGCTCGGTGGCATGTATACCTGAATAATAACTAAGTTCGTCGGTTCTGCTTTTATCTCCACTAGTAGTATTCTATCCGTTACCTGCTCTATGTTGACTACGCTTCTTCCTACCTCTTCATTTATTACTATGGCAACCCCTCGTTGGCTCTCGTCCCCACCGCTGTTTATTATTCTATACTTATCACTCCAGTAATCCCCGCTATCTTTCCATCTCACCTCGCATAGACCTTAAATATCTATATTTCCCCTGCCCATCTCTCGCTTAACATTCTCCAATTTCCCTTTCCTCATCATTGTCCTAACATCCCACGTTCGTATTTTAACTAATTTGGTCTTCTTCTCCTGCGCCTTCTGTCCTGCTGCTGCTGGTTTTCCCTTGCAAGGGTTTCGTGGGATGACGGCCGCGGAAGCCTTGCCTCCCCCGCTGCCGGGTGCGACACACGGCCGATTGGGCCGAGCCCCGTGGTTGCCAGGACTCAAAATATCTGTATAGTCCATCATATTTTTCTTGGGAATGATAATTGAGGTGGTTTCCCGTTGCCTTCCTCAATAGTGTTTTTAACGTGACACCATTACTTCCCCTCGCAAACCTTTCCCCACCTTCCCCTTCCATGAAGCATTTCCAGCTCCTTCTTTTCCTCAATTTATGTTGCCTTACTCAATAGTGTTTTTAACGGGACACCATCACTTACTGGCCGCCCCACTGGGGTCAGACGCCATTGCAGCTGCCTCACTGAGGAACAGACGCTGCGTGGACTACCTTTCGTCTGGCTCCTAACCTTCGACCTATCTGGCATGGGTGACCCTACCAGGAGCGATTTTTATTACTCCCGCCAGCACAGCTCTATGGGTCATCGGAACGCACAAGCCCTTCCACCACGTCAAGGTTGTAGCCCGGGGAGGGATATCAAAGTTGATGTCAAAGTTGATGTAACACAGCCCTTAACGATGGGCTGAGAACTCGGGCTTGGTAAACCTGTAAATCAATACATTTTGACCATCCTACTGAATCTTGGTGTATCATTTAATGTCATAAGTTTTGATTCCAAACTAATTATAATCTCAGCTGCTTATTTTTGTGATATGAATAAACTGAAAGCAATAAAATGCGTGTGATTCTTTCTTTATTGATCAGTCAAACGGGTGTAAATAAAGGCATACATGTACACACTGTGACCTCATTGGCAACGTTAAAAAAATTCACTTCGTATCCTTGGGCAAAGAAACATTGTACTCTGCGTAAGAATCAAGTTTCTTATCTTTTTATATCTTTTTCATATAGTTTTTCTTTTTAATTTTACCATCGATATTCATTGAAAAGGGAATTAATTAAAAGGCGATTGATGGTAGGTGAGTTAAGTAAAGAAACAAATCAGGCACCTTCCCTATATGTATTGTAGAATTACAGGCAAGTAGGAATCCGAGACGTGGTCTTTGAGGTAAGAAGCCGAGCGTAGATTAGAGGCTTTTGAGGCATGGACGTGGGAAATGAAATGAGGAAATATATATAATATATAATATATATATATACACATTCATATATATATATATATACACATTCATATATATATATATATATATATATATATATATATATATATATATATATATATATATATATATATAAACACAGATGTAGATTTTTAGAATATAGAGACACAAAGAAAGGACACTCACACTTTGTTATTTTACGTTTCGACAGCACGGCTGTCGTCTTCAGAATCTGATTCTGAAGACGACAGCCGTGCTGTCGAAACGTAAAATAACAAAGTGTGAGTGTCCTTTCTTTGTGTCTCTATATTCTAAAAATCTACATCTGTGTTTTTATATATTTGTGTGTCGCCGAAGAGCCTTCCATTTCGAAGATATTTTATATATATATATATATATATATATATATATATATATATATACATATATATACACATTCATATATACATATACATATATATATATATATATATATATATATATATATATATATATATGTATGTATGTATATACACACATAAATACATACACACATACGACGATTAACCGACGCTTTCAAATAAGTTCTACTCGGAGATTATGACTGTACAGGAACGCGTTTGCCATTTTTTGCTGAGTTGCATTGGTGAAGATAGTCAGATAAGACGTGTTTTTCTTTTACTTATGACTATGTTCCTTACCTCCTAAAAAGTTTCGAGGAAAAGTCGCTGCTGTAGAATTTTTATTCACTGTGTTCCTATTTGGCAGTTAAATTCAATCATTATTGGCAATTAAGCTAAATAAAAAGTTCTAATATCCTCGTCGCAGTAAAAGTACCCAGATGGAAGTTTTGTTCTACTATTTTCGTTCAACCATCGTTAGGTGCACTATTGAATTTGAAAATAATCACTGGCCTTACGGAAGTCAAGGCGAATTTAATGGCACGGGATATTCGTGATTTACGCCGTTAAATACTTCCGAAAATATTTTTTAATGCTCTTTATTCAACGGTGACCAACTTCTACTTCCGGTTTCGCGTTTATTGCAAGGCTTTTTTTTGAAGCAGCAAAATATATACTCCTTTATCTTATCTCTATCCCTTGACGTAGCCTTGGAAACCAGTAGATATCATCGAGCCGATTCCCATCAGAAAGTCGTGGAAAACATTTAGCAGGCGTAGAACAGTCATAAGTTCTGAAGAGCAGGAACCATGAAGCGAACTCATTACAATCGTATGTTGTTGTAGTACGCTCTATTTGTGGGAAATTTCCCATAGCATCTATTTTTCCGCTCGGGAAGGAAATGTACCACTTTAATATATTTTCTACCTAATCGGGAAAAAAATCTATATAGATTTAATTTAAAATGCTTTTCCCTCAGTTAATTATTGCATTCTATGGCATAAATTATACCGCCCAGAAAGGAGACGTACCTCTTTCATAGCATTTAGTTTATTTCTCCTCAATTGGGAAGCAAATTTTACGAAGTAAGCTTGATCTGTTTACCGGGTTACGTACATTTACCATCGCCATAAGAAGATTCATTATTCATTTAAACCTTATTGGTTTTTTCAATATTTGCATAGATATTATGAGATTACTTTGAAATTGGAAAGTTCCTGAACTGTTTAGGTATATATACTATTGAAAACATCTGGTATTCAGTAGTAAAAAAAGCTGCATGTTGACGGTAGTCAAAATTCTCTCAGATGTGGTTATAGTGTTATAGGTATATTGAAATGATCGTTGAATGAAAAGATTGCTATCTGATATTATCTATAACAATATTTGGTATAGATCGCATGTAATAGTTTATTCAAACTTGCCACAGCATTAACAATCTCACGTACCTTCATAGTTTCATCAACCATTGCCATACCATGGATTTTATCAGTGATTTCTTAATTATTGACATCAATAGGGCGTTCATAAAGTTCAGTGTGAATTCGATAGTAGCATGAAATTTGAAATCACATGTAAACCAAAAAAAGTAATGTTATTATATAGACAAATAAATGCGAAGATTAAATTTACGGGGCATCAATTAGAACAGAGTAGTTCACCTTTTTAGGAATAGTTTTTTGGAGGACGGGGCAGAGTGAGGGGGGCATTGAAAGGTGAATTCTGTTAGTTCAAGAAGCGTTTACAAAATGGCTGCAGTCTATCGCAGGCATATTGAGTAAAGATGAAAAGAGAACACTAGTGAAAACTTTGATGTTGCAACGTATTTTTTTATGACTCAGAAACTTGGTCGTTGAGGCAGGAGCGTGGAGTTTATATTGGAGGTCTTTTCGATGTGGTCGTGAAGAATGATGGAAAAAATGAAATGGACGGAAATTGGGGACAAATGATTAAGTTCTGGGCATGGTAGGAGAAGATAATAGGTTGATGGTAGAAATTCGAAGGAGAGAGGATAAGTGAATGTAGGAGGTATTGAGAGGAGGCAATGGACCGTGATTTACGAAGTCTGTTCAAAAGGTATCACGAATTTTGAATTTTCGCGGGTTACGCGCATTTAATTTTTTGTGGCGTTATGTTAGTACTTATGACTCTCACTCATGCCGAAAATTTCGGCCATTTTGAATGTTCAGTTAATTGTTGACAGCTGTTTTGCTTGGACGTATTTTGGCATTTCTTCGATTTTTGCCTGTTCCAAAAAATGGATCAAAGAATCTGTATCAAATTTTGTGTGAAAAACGAAACTAATTTTGCAGACGTATTCCGAATGTTGACCGTGGCGTATAGAGAAGCTGTCTTGGACCGAAGCAACGTTTATCGGTGGTGCAAAATGTTCTCAGAGGGCCGAGAAGATGTGAACGACGAAGAGCGGGCCGTACGCCCGAGCACATCAACAACAGACGAAAACATTGATGAAGTGAAAAAAAAGTATTGGTCAATCCTCAAATCTCTGTTAGAGAAGTTGCTGAGGACCTAAGCATATCGATTGGTTCGTGTCATTCGATTTTTACCGATGATTTGGGCATGACACGGGTTGTCGCGAAATTCGTACCAAAATTGCTCAATTTCGACCAAAAACAGCAACGAATTAACATTTCTAATGAGGTGTTGTACTCTGTCCGCGACGACCCAAATTTGCTCCAGGGGGTCATAACTGGTGATGAATCATAGGTTTATGAGTATGACGTGGAAATCCCAATGGACGCTGCAGCATGAGCCAAGACCGAAAAAAGCGCGCCAAGTTCGGTCGAATGTGAAAGTTTTGCTTACAGTTTTCTTCAATTGCAGGGGAGTGGTGCATCATGAGTTCTTGCCACAGGGTAGAACGGCAAATAAGGAATGTTGACTGGAAGTTATGCGCGAAGCAATCCGCGACAAACGCCCGCATTTTCAGGAAGTACTAAAATTGGCTTTTGCACCATGACAACGCCCAGGCTCACACATCATTATTTGTGCGCGAATATCTGGCCAAAAACAACACACTAATGATGCCGCAGCCACCGTATTCCCCAGATCTGCCCCCAGTGACTTTTTCTAGTTCCCGAAACTGAAGAGGCCCATGAGAGGACGACACTACGCTACGATTGACGAGATAAAAACTGCATCGAAGGAGGAGCTCAACAAGATCACAAAAAAATTATTTTTTGAAGTGCTACAAGGATTGGAAAAAACTTTGGTACAAGTGTATAATATCTAATGGGGATAACTTTGAAGGGGACTAACTAGATATTCATGAATAAATAAATAATTTTTGAAAAAACACAAAAGCCACGATACTTTTTGAACAGACCACATTGAGGCTGATGACCATAATATAGATGGGAGAATGTTTAAAAAGCGTGGTGTGGAGAAGGAAAAAATGGACCTTTTGGATGGAATAATTTAGGGGCGGTAAGGGAGACGTATTGCTATGTAAGTATGGGAAATTGTAGCATGAAGTAAAGAGTATTTCGTACCATTTCAGTTAGGAGTATAGTAAATAGCAGTGTCAGTGAACATCAGAAACTTACTCTAACCCTGGAGAATACTACTTAATATTATTATAAACAATTCTAATTAAAGACGCGGATTTTCCATAATAATTATCAATTTACTATCATAGTATATATTTCTGTTTAATTCCAAGGGACAAATTTTCTTCCATGAAACAAATTTTTGACCAACACGTGAAATCCACTTTTTTTAAATCTCTCTTTTTTAAAAATAAAAGCGAACCTTAAGCACAGGTTAATTCACCGATCTGGCTGAAGTTTGTGTGTGTTCCTGGGAGTGATGCTGTTGCCTGACAATAAATTTGATACGGTCCAGTGGTTTTATCCCCCTGATTTTACACGGACTTATCAAACTACTCTCATATAATAAATGTGAAACTCCAATAGCCGTAAACAGTTTACCTTTCTAAACAAAGTAAAATTGAAATTAATTGGCTAGCGCCACAAGTCAAGAAGGGGTAAAAGGTAAAAAAAGGATAATGAGGTAGGTAAAAGGGGTAAAAGGTAAAAAAGGAGAGGATAAGAAAGGTGAATACGAATACGCGTATATCGGCCACAAAGTAGCCCTCTTCAGCGTACTGAAGGGTAATCGTCACTACAACACAAGTCGAAGTGAGCAAGTTTCTCAATTTGAAAGATGAATTTAGACACTTTGCTTTCCCACGTCCATCAGAAGATGTTACGCTGTAACTAAACCTGGGTCGTATAGATGATTTTTTTATTTGAAAAAAAAATATTAGTCTTATTGAAGAAATGACGCATTCCCATCTAGTCACGCCAGAAACTATGTCAATATTTGAAAAAAAATCACAGTTAAATAAAATATAAAAACTAAAATAAAGTTTTTTACACAATAAATGAAGGTTGGAAGTAGTGATTTTCTAAATTCTTTTTTTAATTTATTTATTTTTGCTGAGCCCTCGATGGAACAACCGAGCAATTCAAAGGTCAAAGGGGTAGAGGATTGCATTAATGTGACATCCCTTTCAACACCCCTCGACCACTCTTCCGATGTGGACATGAAAATGGAAAATTACTGCCCTTGGACCAAATAATTCGCGGACAGTATCAGATTAGCTTGGAGCAGCATATCTCCCACGACGAGGGCGCCCGATCATAGAGACAGAGAAAGGTCACTCCACGCGTTTGGAAGGGGAGGGAATATATATACTTCCTGGAGGCCATTTGACGTCATCGTTGCCACGGGCGCATGACGTCATGAATGACGGAGCCGGATGGGGAGAGGGAGGGAATGAGGGTGGGGGGGAGGGTTGGGTTTGCTTCTTCCGCCATTCCCTTAAAACCAACGGCATTCAGTCTCTGTCTCTCTATTTCTCTCTTTCATCCCCAACGGCTTCGTTCCTCTCCCCACTCCCTCCCCGGACGAATCCTCGTGAGAGGATCCCGCAAGTTCAAAACCAATCCCGAAGGCTTCACATCACCCCGTCCCGGTTTGGGATACGGAGATACCCACCCACACACTCCCAATTTCACTGGTCACACATCCCCCTACCCTTCCCGGCCCATATCTCTCTTTCCCCTCCACCCTCTCTCCCTCTCTCTCGCCCTCCTCCCCCACGCCCCCTCCTCATACGCGCCTCCTCCACGATTGCATGCTGTGGCTCCATCTCCCGAATCCCGTCAGAGTTGCCGCTGATCCTCGAAATAGTTAAACCTGGCGCTGTGCAGATGGAGCTGGCCGGTCTATGAACCAAAAAGCGAGCACGGAGGAACGTGAGATTGATTTGAGATAAACAAGTCTGATCCGCGAGCTTTCTAACCATCGACTGATTAAAAAAAATTAACATTCCTCCACGTCTTCCATTCTGAAATACATCCAGGAATTGATGGAAACGAAGTTTAACCATTCGTTGGGGCCGCTAAATCCAAAGAAGAAAAATGTTTTCGTGAGTGACTTAATTATAAAACCCTCGTAGTACAGTTAGAAAATGTCGTCAGTTTTCCTGAGCCCAGAGAAAGGAGAAATTTCCTCAATGAAGGGAAATAAAATTGACAAAAATAGGGGGGGAGGGAGATCCAATTCTTAGGCATAGAGTTTCCAATTGGTCTAGTATCTCCAAATCCGGACGTTCTGCCATTGTTGCTCCCACAAATACGGGAAGCAGTTTCAAAATGATGTCACGACTAAGTTAATCTATTCTCGGAGGATGCAAACGCTTCCTCGTTTGGATCCGTCAAGTAGTGTTTCTTTAGTGCCTCCGCATCTCGATTTTAGCGTCAAACTATAACGTGCACTGGGGTGAATGCGATCATTTCATTGAGAACACCGTGACGAAGAAAAAAATGCAGGTAATTCTAAAATGTCAACTGCTTGATGTGAGCGGAAAAGTTTTTACTTTTGGAAAGAGACTTCAATTGAGGAATATAATTTGCCCCTAATATTTTTCAAACGTGCTTGCTGTCAAGAAAAAACTATTAAAAATCTGATTTGGTATAACGCAACCAAGAAACGAAACACTATTTTATCTAACGGCGAAGAAAAAAATAGGATAATTGAAAAATACCGTGCAGTGAATAGCTGATAAATCCAAGAGTGATATGGTTTTAAATTTATTGGTGAAAGCACGCTAATGAACATACGATATATACGTAGATACATGTAATTTAATTTAATACGCCGATGAAAGATAGGTTTTGGACGGTCTCTAGCAAATATCATCTTCTACGTATCGCGAGAGCTTTCTTTAGTTTATTGTTACATTATTTCATTCTTCATTACTTTTTAATTCTGCCTTCCTTCGTGCTATCTGAAAACCTCTTCCTTCCTCCTTACCTTTCTTACGAGCAGTACCTCCTCCTGCACAAGGTTCTTTTCATGGCATTACCAACATTCCACCCTCCTCCTCAATATTCCTCTTATCAGTATTCCACTGCCTATACATATTTCTCCTCCATTCACTTTCACAGCAATCTTCGGATTTCCTCTCAAGCAAATTTCTCTCTTCGCTCACTCATTTACAACCTCGGCGTTTGAATTCCTCTCTCGATCCAACTTATTTTCTTCACTCTTCTCCACACATTCAAGTATTGAAAACTTATACGTTCATCCTCTTGACTCTAAGACCAGGTTTCAAATGCATGCATAGGTATATGCCAAGTATCCTTAGTCAGTTGTAATTGCACTGTGGAGTCCGAATGAGAAGTGTTAGGAAGAGGAGTAGGACATGTCCATTATCACCTCTGCTGTTCGACATACTATTTGTGAATGTAATTATTAAACAGATATGGGAATAACTGGAGATAGAAATGAAATTCGGTGGGGAATTCGGTAGAATCAGTTAGGTTTGCTTATGATCAAGGTTTAGTTTTTCAGTCAGCCGAGGGATCGAAAACTCAGCTGAGTGTATTGGAAGATCAGCACAATAGGTATAGAATGGGAATAAATGTAAAAAAAAACGAAGGTAATGCGGTTTTCCAGAAATAGAAAGGCAAAGTTAAACATAACAATAGGCGATCATAAACTTGAGCAGGTGGGAAAATTTGTCTGTCCCGTCAGGGTTCGGCACCAAAATGGCCAAAGTAGCAGGGATACAAGAAAGTTGCTTTGGGTGAGGAAGCTTTCATAAGAAGGAGAGAATTGATTACGGGGACGTTAAATAAGGATGTTAAGAAATTGGCAGGGTTAAAACTTTTATATGGATTGTGGTTTTATACGGCGTGGAAACATGATCATAGAGGCAAGATGATAGACGTAGATTATGGCTGCTTTTGAAATGTGGGTCTGATGTAGGAATGAAAAAATGAAATTGATGGTAAGGAAAACAAACGAAGAATTAAGGTGTAACGAAGTATGGTGGCTGTTGAGGTAAACAAATTATGGTGAGAGTAGAGAGAGGTTCGTTGGCGGAGATTCAAAGGAAGTAGGAAAGATGAATGCAGAGCGTTTTGATTGGCGATCGTACGTTGAAGACTGTGAGAGGTGGGAGAATATTACGTAAACAAGGAAGGGACATGTTGGACGTTACGAAGGGTGGAAGGAAATATGTGAATTGAAGAACAGATAAACATAATGTCAATTGCCATGTTGTGTTTTTCTAGGAGAGAAAAATTTGATTGATATGCTTCGTGAAATTGTATGTAACAGTTTGGTTTTGTTATTTTTCTTATTGATTGGGCAACTGATGCTGATGAGGTGGGGATTTTCTTTGTTTTTTTGGGCTGAAGATTGGTTTTTGGAAGTTACCTTTAAGTTTATTGTTTTTTTTAACCGACTGATTTTATTTCTTCTCTTTTTTGGGATATTGATTGGATTTGAGATTTAATACTAATTTTCAAAGTCAAGCTTGATTGTAACACTTGGGACTTGTGTGTCACCTGACATTGTCTATCTGCACGTGTGAGTTTTAATAATAATAATAGTAATGCCCTGGTGGAGGGGTCAAGAGGAGAAAGGCGTATTTTCCCAAAGATCCTACTAGATGCTATTGATCGAATTACGCTTGAGCAAACGAGTATAAAGCTTCAGAATTATTTTCCTCTTTCGAGTACTACTCTGTTCGACTGGAAATGTAGTCGAATAGAGTAACACTCAAAGAGGGAAATAATTCTGAAGCTTTATACTCGTTTTCCGGTTTGATCTGCTCCAAAATAAGAAGATAATATATTCAAAGTATTCAAAGTTTGTACAATCAAAGATTTACAAAGTAAAGATGGCTCAGGACCTCAGAATTGCTCGTTTTCCCCCAGATAATCATAAAAATTATCGAAGATGAATCCTGGCATTAGATTTCGCACACCCCCTGATGGGATAATCCCTGTTTTTATGTCCTCCATCCCTCATACATTCTTGATTCGAGCACCACTGTCAGTGGAATGGGTCCTCCCACTCGTAATTTAATAATATCTGCGCCCAATTTACAAAAAAGAGCAGCATAGCAGCTGAGGGAGGCTGAAAGAGGAATCAGGCGGAAGAGAAAGGTTCGCATGCCTGAGAGAAAAGATATTGACCGCAAGATCCGCCGGTTTATGAAAAGAAAATGAAGGGAATGTTATGGATACAATTGGATGATAAACGCTAATTGCGATTTTTACACGTAAGGCACGCGAAAATAAGCACATCATGTTTAAATTTATGATTATGACAGCCAATTACAGGAATGTTTGAACGTCTATTCATTGCTGTTAACTTGCTTAATCTTTTTCAC
The DNA here is from genome assembly GCF_022747635.1 of Hetaerina americana. Lineage (NCBI taxonomy): Eukaryota > Metazoa > Arthropoda > Insecta > Odonata > Calopterygidae > Hetaerina > Hetaerina americana. The sequence continues at coordinate 2,634,775 of NW_027286963.1, read as the reverse complement.
ACTATTTTGGATTTTACATTTGAGATCTTACGTATGTTTCTTTCAGAAAATGCTTTCGTTGTAAAACTATTAATCGCGCAGCCATTACTTAGATTGTTATTGATGGAAATTTCCCAAATTTGAAAGGGTACAGAAAAACACTAGTAATTTCCACTAACCTTTTACTATCACGGCCAAAGTTTCGATTTATTGAGTCATATTCACGATTCGAAGTGAAGTCTATGTTTAGAAAATTCCGTTCCATGTTGTTTATTTGGAATGCGAAAATAATCGCATTCGTTTCCATGGATACAAGAGGGACAAATTGTAAACAAGTGATTAAGAGTTATATTAATGAAAATTACGTTCCTGAAACACGCCTTCTCGTAAATGATTGCTTGTTTATAATTCTCATACTTGTAGCTTATTTTATTAGTCACTATTGGAACCATCCTGGTGAATAAATACAATAGGAATATATATAAAATGCTCTTCCTGAAAATCACCATATTTTTTATCTACGATGGTAAGTCAATCGTCGATGGTATGTCGCAAGATAAACGAAGGGGTTGTTACTAACATTTCTTCGGAAACGCTTTGAATATCCAGCATACACGACAGCAAACAAGACTTCTTTGCTGCCGGCTATCAGTAAAGAGATGGGATATGTACCTGAATGTATAGGATGAATACACAGACAAATGAAATTAAATTCAGAAAAATACTTTGATTATTGTTGCCTATATCCAATTTTGCGAGTTATTGACTAATTTTCGTGTGATACTAGAGCAGTCACTATGGTTGCGATGAATACAACTGGGAAAAATTATAAACAAATACACAAATGTCTAAATAAGGAAGAAATATCTCTATTTTTAGGGTTTACAGATTCTTAAATCATATGAAAAAACGAGCTAAGAGAATATAAAGTTTTGCTTGAAGTATCCTGAAGATGAGTAATGAGAAGACAAGTAATGTTTTTTTTCTGAGGCGTAGTTTTTCTATCGTTTAATCTTCATTAGATTATGCATCCGCGGAAGGCATGTAAGATTTTTAGACAAGAAAGAGTTAATAGAAATGGATTTTGAGCTTTAAAACGTTTTTTAATGCTTGGATAGTTCATTGGTGTAAATTTAATAGCAAGAATAAATTAATGAAAATATTAGAGGGGGAAATCACTATTACACCAAAGGTTGAAAGTCACGTTAAATATCCAACGGAAATTTGGTCGTGATATTTTCTAAATATGTAAGAATCACATAATAAATACCTACATAGTGCAACATATTAAAACATAAAATAAGATCAGACGGGATGGCTGCAAACATTATGGGATCCCAATGTCATTCTTCTCGCTTAATCTAAGAAATCGGAAGTAAAATAATCAGGTCAAACTCTGTGAACATGTCTTCGTCATAGCTTAACGCCTACAGCAAAGGCTGAGAGTTAGGTTGGTCCAGTTAAGATATATTGACAATGTTAAGAATGAGATCACCTCTCTAACCAAACTAAACTCACCAATGTCTCTCATGATAAACAGTAAAACCACTCTTCTTGAACAATGCTATTATGGCATGTATGTTCTCATTTGTGTGATTTTTCAATTCGTCTTTATATTGTAGTCAATGGAGTAGTTAGAAACAGTATAAGATTCGTAATGTGTAAAATAAATATTGCATTAATTACGTCCAGTCCCTCTATGTAACCTTTTGGTGAATCGCTGGGTGTCCTATATACATATGTGGAAATAGTGGAGTAAAAGTAGAATGTCTGACGACCTAACATCCCCTGCCACACGTCCTTGCGAGGCTTGCGATTTGTTGTGTAGATGTAGATTTAGTTAGTTTATCTCAGTGCTGTGTCAGCGGTCGTAACACAGTGAATGCTGTTAATTAAGTGGTGAGAAAAAAAACAGAAGACATACTAAAATGAAGGTGCGAACCTAAACAATCATACATTTTCCATTATATGAGATTGTAAAAACGATATTACTCGAGACTAGGGTATAAAACTCATGTAACGGTATATCGTACTTAAAATTCAAAATCAAATATGCGCATAAGACGTTTCAGGACCATCACAAACAGTCTTGATCACATGTGTAACACCGATTGCATAATTGTGCTATCTTGTGTCTCGCAGCATGGCGGCCTTATATGGAAGAGAATATTTGCTTAAAAGTTTCCAGTAATGCGCTATTAAAACCATTTACCTTTCTTATCCTAGATATTTCCAGAGGTTGGACCAAGGTCATCCCACGAAAGGGACTGTGTGTTCTCAAATGCCTGTCATATTAGTCAGCTCCGGATCAGCTTGGGGGCAATTTCACCAATGGGACCTCAGAAATTTAGTTCATCCATCCAGGCATTCTTCACTCACGTACGCTCTGCGCTATTCTTGTTCGTATTTTCGTCAGCGTTGACTCACAATACCCAACTTCGATGGATGTAACAATTACCTTCGTAACAAAAGCAAAACAAATCGTGACCAAATGCCGAAGGCATTCACTCCACAATGAGCTCGCCATAAATGAAATATATAGCAGTACAAAGTGAAGGAGAGCGAGTTTAAATCATGTTACTAATTTATTTATGTTACTAATTTTATATTACATGGTTTATTGCAACACTTGACGATATCAATGATTACGGTCCATATTTGAATTGTCTGATGCCATTAACGTAAAAAAATGATAAAATAGTTGGTTTTTTTTTTAAACAATATTAATTAACATAAGCGTAATTACATTGACTAATATGAAAAAGAAGAATGATAGCAAATACATGGTCCATTATTAAAGTAATGCGCATAGTTTTATTGTGACGCGACTATCCATGGTAGCGCGGTAAAATTGGTTGTTATATGTGGTGGGGGGTCTGTCCTTCCAACGTAGTTGGTTGAGATTTTACTACAAGCAGTCTTAACGGAAAGACGTGCCTCCGCGTGAAGTGTGCTTTTTTACTTTGTAACACGACACGACGGAGCGCCCCAAGCCACACGTTCTTCATCATTACCAACTTCCTGACCCGGAGTACCATCCCGGTGGTCCCCAAGTCCCCTCCAAGTCCAGAATTGGCTTCGTGCGCTTTTTTCTGTTTCCCAGACTGAAGAGAGAGCTGAAAGGAAAGCATTGGGAGACCATAGAAAACATCCAAATACATGTTAAAACGTTCCAGAGAGGAATTCTCATCGAAAAGTTTCAGGGTGCCTTTCAGGCGTGGCAGACACGTATTTGCAAGTGTATTTGTGCAGGGGGAGAGTAATTTGAATAATTTTAAGCATTTATACAAGCACGATCAATAAATCTATTTTTCCCAGAGAATGCGCATTACTTTTCTAGTGGACCGTGTATGCTGGTAAATTCGACCCATGGGATTAAACAAGAGAGAGAAATCGACACAGTCACTGATAGGGTCAAGTACTCGCTCTTCCCTCGCTCGACATACAGTCATAATTAAATATAACCTAAACTATCCCTGCGTTTAATTTTATTCGATGACAGGTTATTGCATGATGTCGATAGGCATACATGGGTGTAAGTGCACACGTGTTCATGTTTCTGAAATATACATACTCTTACATGTATATTACAAAAAGGAGGAAGGCTTAGTTATTTATTAAAATATGAATTCATAAATTAGAGCAATATCAAACAGTTTACGTATCTCGGTAGTGTTTTGTACCAACACGGTCAAAGTAATAGGGACGTAAGGAGAAGAATTGCGCTAGGCAAAGAGGCTTTCACAAGGAGGAGGGAGTTGATGACAGGGACGTTGAGTAAGGATGTTAAGAAAAGACTCGTAAAAACATGAATATGCAGCGTAGTTATGCACGACGCGGAAACGTGGTCACTGAAGCAGAATATTAAGCGTAGATTGGAGACAATTGAAATGTGGGTGTGGAGAAGGATGGAGAGGGTGAAGTGGACCGAAAGGAAAACAAACGAGGAAGTGCTAGGCATGGTGGAAGGGGAAGAGTAGAAGATTGTAGGGAGAAATCATACGGAGACAGGAAAAATAGATGCAGAACATTTTGATTGGCAGGGTAATGTTGAAGATTGGCATATAGAGGGGAGAATGTAAGGCAAACGAGGAAGGGGAAGGAATAGGTTAAACATGTTGGAAGAAATGAAGGGAGAAAATGGACGCGGAAGTGTTTTCATCCAAAAGCTACCGTAACCGGAATAAAATTTATAATAATACGTTTATGAGTGCATATCTATACCATAATCGTCGGAGCCATAACACCCCCCGCCACACGCTCTTTCAAAGTCTTGCAGAGTTTTATGCATACATACTTGATTCGGTGCGGTAATAACTCTCTCAATGTCGGAAGAAAGCTCCTGTATCTTTCTAAGTCTTTTAAGCCTTGCCTGCTCTCCTCGTGAATCAATGGAGCTACCAATCTAATTCCTCCAACATCACGCTTACTCTTTTCACATAACAAGATTTAACATATCTGTCGGTTTATCTCTTAACATTTTCCTATTTCTCAATTAACGTTGTGTCTCATTTGATCCCAACCAATTTCCGCGTGTTCCAAATGTAGCCAAATAAATGTATTAGACTACATCGATATGATAGCTCTATTTAATATTTATTGCATTTTCCTGCCATCCATCTGTTAAAAACTAGTTTTTTTAGGTCTTTCTGACCTGGTTTTTAGGTTCATCTGACATGCCTAGCGAATGAATATGGCTTGATGTAAGCGGCAGTGAAACGGTCTTAAGAGCT
>NW_027286963.1:2517563-2625063 GCF_022747635.1 Hetaerina americana | reverse complement strand
AAAGGCTCTGAGAAACATGAAATTTGAACCGATTCCACACCCTCCTTATTCCCCCGATCTTGCGCCTTGCGATTTTTATTTGTTTCCTTAACTCAAGAGATATCTAAAGGGTAATTATTACGCCTCAGATGATGAGGTGAAGGCAGCGGTCAAGTCCGGGATTCAAGAAAAGTCGGAAGAGTTTTACAGTGACGGAATGAAAAAATTTGTAAAAACGTTGGGAGAAATGTGTTAGCCTTAACGGTATTGTTGAAAATTAAACTTACGATTTTTAAACTTAAGAATTGTAATTTAATGTACTTTTTCCCCAATATTGCTATTTTTTTTGTTTGTGGTCCACAAGCATGTGTGAATTAGTTTTCAGCCTAACCTCGTATCTATATCAATGTGTATGTATGTATGTATACATATATATGTACTCGTAAATACATACATACAAATATATACATATATATATAATATCTATACACACATATATATATATATAATATTTATATTTCTATTATATATATATATAATATTTATATTTCTATTATATATATATATAATATTTATATTTCTATTATATATATATATAATATTTATATTTCTATTATATATATATATATATATATATATATATATCCCTCCCCGGACTACAACCTTGACGTGGTGGAAGGGCTAGTGCGTTCCGATGACCCCTAGAGCTGTGCTGGCGGGAGTAATAATTATTGCTCCTGGTAGGGTCACCCATGCCAGATAGGTCGAAGGTTAGGAGCCAGAGGAAAGGTAGTCCACGCAGCGTCTGTTCCTCAGTGAGGCGGCTGCAATGGCGTCTGACCCCAGTGGGGCGGCCAGTAAGTGATGGTGTCACGTTAAAAACACTATTGAGGAAGGCAACAGGAAACCACCTCAATTATCATTCCCTAGAAAAATATGATGGACAATAGAGATAATTTGAGTCCTGGCAACCACGGGGCTCGGCCCAATCGGCCGTGTGTCGTGCCCGGCAGCGGGGGAGGCAAGGCTTCCGCGGTCGTCATCCCACGAAACCCTTGCAAGGGAAAACCAGCAGCAGCAGGACAGAAGACGCAGGAGAAGAAGACCAAATTAGTTAAAATACGAACGTGGGATGTTAGGACAATGATGAGGAAAGGGAAATTGGAGAATGTTAAGCGAGAGATGGGCAGGGGAAATATAGATATTTAAGGTCTATGCGAGGTGAGATGGAAAGATAGCGGGGATTACTGGAGTGATAAGTATAGAATAATAAACAGCGGTGGGGACGAGAGCCAACGAGGGGTTGCCATAGTATTAAATGAAGAGGTAGGAAGAAGCGTAGTCAACATAGAGCAGGTAACGGATAGAATACTACTAGTAGAGATAAAAGCAGAACCGACGAACTTAGTTATTATTCAGGTATACATGCCACCGAGCAACCATAAAGAAGAAGAGGTCGATAGGATATACCAGTTAGAGGACGTAATCGCGTGTGTTCGTGCAGGGAAACATTTGATAGTGATGGGGGATTGGAATGCGACGGTAGGTGAAGGAAGAGATGGTGACGAGGTCGTGGACTACGGTTTAGGCACGAGGAATGACCGCGGGGAGAAAGCAGTTGAGTTCTGCCGGAGACAGGGGCTAGTCATCACCAACACTTGGTTTAGACACCACAAAAGACGCAGGTATACATGGAAAATGCCAGGTGACTCAGAAAGGTATCAGCTAGATTATATCCTGGTTAGACACAGGTTTAGGAACAGTGTGATAAATTCCCACAGCTTCCCGGGAGAGGATGCGGACTCTGACCACAATTTAGTTGAAATGAAATGTAGCGTACGTTTCAAAAAGATAAGGCAGGGGCGGCGATTTAGAAAATGGAATGTAGAAGCATTAAATGGTTTGAAAAGGAAAGAATACAAACAGGCGGTAGAGGAAATCATGGAGGATGGTAAAGAGCTAAGTACTATCGAAGAAAAATGGGAATGTATAAAGAAAGGGTTGTCTAAAGCCGCAAAAGACACTATTGGAACCGTTAACCCTAAAAGGACTAGGAAACCATGGATCACGGATGAGATGATTACAAAGATGGGTGAGCGGCGAAAATGGAAGAATGTAAATACAGAATTAGGCAAAATGAAGTACAAAGAATTGAACAATAAATTGAGGCGGGCAACAAATAAGGCAAAAGACGCATGGTGGAAGACGCAGTGCGAGGATATGGAAAGTCTCCAGAGGAAGGGTGAAATCGGGTCGCTGTACAGCAAAGTTAAATCGTTATCGGGAAGTAAGAAAGGAAGAGCTATGCTAATAGTTAGAGATAAGGCGGGTAAGGTAATAGTTGACGCAGGAAAGATCCAAGAGAGATTGAAGGAGTATATAGAAGAACTGTATAGTAAAGAACTCAGACCAACACAGTTAGACATTGAAAAAGAAAATGACGTAGAGGAAGACAGCTTAGGTCCAGGCATACTAGACAATGAGATAGAAAGGGCAATAAGGGAGATGAAACTAAATAAGGCCGTGGGAGTGGATAACATTCCCGTGGAACTTTTAAAATGCTTAGGAAAGTGTGGGAGGAAGAGGCTATATGGGATGATCCGTAGTATTTATGAGGAGGGAATCTGGTCGGAAGACTTCATGAGATCAGTTTTAGTTCCTATTCCGGAAAAGGTAAAGGCCACGTCATGTGAGGACTATAGGACAATAAGTTAAGAGAGAGTAAGAGATAGAGAGTTGGGCAAATGATTACTTAGGGGATGATCAATTTGGGTTTAGGAAGGGGAGAGGTACGCGTGATGCCATTGCAGTAATGAGATTATTAATTGAGAGGAATATAGAACACAACCAGGAGGTATCTGCCTGTTTCATAGATTTCGAACAAGCGTTTGATAGAGTGAATTGGGAAAAACTAATGAGTATTCTGCAGAAAATAGGAATAGATTGGAGGGAAAGGAGGCTAATCCGCAACCTGTACATGTCTCAGACTGCTCAGGTGCGAGTGGGGAACGGAGAGTCCGGTTGGGCAGTGTTAGGAAGAGGTGTAAGGCAGGGTTGCCCATTATCACCGTTGCTGTTAAACATGTATGCAGAGTATGAGTAAATGATTAAAGAGGCATGGGAAGAACTAGAGGTAGGAATGAAGGTGGGCGGAAAATTCATAAAATCAGTCAGGTTTGCTGATGACCAAGCTTAAGTTTGTCAGTCAGCCAAGGGGCTGCAAGCATTGCTGAGTGAATTGGAAATTCAGTGCGACAGGTATGGGATGAGAATCAATATTAATAAAACGAAGGATATGGGATTTTCCAGAAAGAAAATGGCTAAGCTTAACATTAAAATAGGAGGGCAAAAATTGGAGCAGGTAGAACAGTTTACGTATCTCGGTAGTGTTTTGGACCAGCACGGTCAAAGTAGTGAGGACGTAAGGATAAGAATTGCGCTAGGCAAAGAGGCTTTCACAAGGACGAGGGAATTGATGAAGGGGACGTTGAGTAAGGATATTAAGAAAAGACTCGTAAAAACTTTGATATGGAGCGTAGCCATGTACGGTGCGGAAACGTGGTCATTGGAGCAGGAGGATAGACGTAGACTGGAGCCCTTTGAAATGTGGGTTTGGAGAAGAATGGAGAAGGTGAAATGGACAGAGAAGAAAACAAACGAGGAAGTACTTGGTATGGTGGGCGAAGAGAGGGGTTTGTTGGGAGCAATCCTATGGAGGCAGGAAAAGTGGCTGAAGGGGGTATTGACCGGCAGTGGGATGTTGAAAACGGTAATAGAGGGGAGAATGTTAGGCAAACGAGGAAAGGGAAGGAACAGGATAGGGATGTTGGACGGGATGAAGGGAGGAAGAAAGTACTCAGAGATGAAGAGGGACCTGATATAGAGTAGGATGATGGATTTGTTGTTTTGTTAGGAATAATAAAATGTTTGTTTGGTAGTTGTGTCCATCCAAAAACCTACCTCAACCGGTATATTACCTTAAAAAAAAAATATATATATATATATATATATATATACTACCTTGATCAAAAAGTTCCCGGAATAACCACCGTGTGGCGCTCCCATCGTTCCGATTTGAGTTCTGTTTTTTTTTTGTTAAATTGGTACATCTGTTGTTGATATTCCCTTTAAATCTTAGTGTCATAACTTGACATTTGCAAAAGTTACGTAGCCAAGAGTACATCTATCTCTGTGTGTGTTGGCGATTTTTTACGATTGCAGAAATGGATTTAAATTTGCAACAACGAACTTGTATTAAATTTTGCGTAAAAAACGGATTTAGTGGCGCACGGACGTTGGAAATGTTGGAAAAGTGTTTCGGCAACGATTCTCTAAAAAAAACGGTCGTTTACCAGTGGCACGAGCGGTTCAGAAGTGGTCGTGAGTCAATCGAAGATGATGAACGCAGTGGCAGACCATCGACATCGAAAGTCGGTGAAAAAATTGATAGAGTAAAAGAAATGTTGGCCAATAACTGCAAATTAACCATCAGAGAAATAGCGGAGGACTTGAACATTGCCTATGGATCCGCCCAAGACATTGTGGTTAATGATTTGGGTTTCCGTCGTGTAGCAGCAAAGTTGGTGCCAAAAGACCTCAATTTCATGCAAAAAAGAGACCGTGTTGACGTCGCAAAAGACATGATTTGCGAGGCTGAATCCGATCCCACATTCATCAAAAGGATCATTACTGGAGACGAGACGTGGGTTTATGAGTACGACACGCAATCCAGACATCAGGCAAGTGAATGGCGTTCACCAAATGAGCCGAGACCAAAAAAACCACGTCGTTTTCAGTCAAAAAAGAAGGCAATGCTGACGGTTTTCATGGATTACAACGGTGTAGTGCATCATGAATTTTTGCCAGAAGGCCAGGCAGTAAACAAAGAGTATTATTTGGGCGTTATGAGACGTTTGCGTGAAGCAATTCGCCGAAAGAGACCAGAAATGTGGGCAGAAAACTCGTGGATTTTGCACCATGATAACGCACCGTCGCACAGTGCTATCATTATTCGTAATTTTTTGACGAAAAATGCAACAAATACCATCCAACAGCCACCGAATTCACCTGATTTGGCTCCCTGTGACTTCTTTCTGTTCAATCGAGTTAAAAAACCATTACGGGGAACGCGTTTTAGCAGCCGAGAGGAAGTAATGGAAAAATCGCAGGAAGCACTGATGGATATACCGAAAATTGAATATAAAAAATGTTTCGAGGATTGGATCAAGCGCTGGCATAAGTGTGTTGCAGTCGATGGGGATTACTTTGAAGGGGACAATATAGATTTAGATGAATAAACTTGTATTTTTAATTTTCTGAATAAATTCCGGGAAATTTTTGATCAAGGTAGTATATATATATATATATATATATATATATATATATATATATATATATATATATATATATATATATATATATATATATATTTGAAAATATACATGTATAATGCTTAGGGGATGATTGTTTGACAATGCATTAGGTCAAACGGCCTCCTCATATCCTACAAGGTTAACGTTTTAGTTATTTAATCATTTAAAAATAACCACAGTTCGAGCTAAAAGGTTAATCACTAAATGTGTCCTCAGAGGTGCTCTGTTACAGAGAACAGAAAACATCGCGAAAGTGCGCTGAACACTTCAGGCGCAGGGTTCATAGTATTTGTGACATCGCTAACTGGAGCTGCTCATTACACGTGCCAGGATATTTTGGCCGTAGAAATGAACACGAGCAGGACTACTGCCAAATGTGTTCCAAAATTGTGGATTGATGACCAGAAGCATTATCTCACGCATTTCACTTAGAAAAATATTCAAGAACAGGTTAGAAATTTGCTTTCTATTTACTTCTTCACTGGTGTAATACCTGACAATTTCATTTATGGGCGTGTCCCAGAAATCTAATGAAAAGCGTCCACTTTGAAGGATCGGGATATGCCGAGATCGAAGAAAGCGTATCCAATGAGAAGAGACGTCAGTACGATGATGATATGTTGCGCCAGAGTAGTAGTTATGCCTCGATGTTATTTCGATCCTCGTAAATCGGTCACATTAGGTCTGTGATTCAAGACCACGCAAAAAATATTGTTTTCAGTCACTATTTATACAAAATTAATTTGAAATATAATTAATTCAAAGGATGCAGATAACCAGAATCACAGGTCATAAGTTATCTGAGTGTGATATACGTGAAATTCTCAACCAATTAGAGACCAGATTGTGGTAACAAGATGGACAATGTGCAATAAGGTTAGATGGAAAAATGGCAACATAGCAGGGCACTTAGTATGTGAAAATAAGAGTTCACCTAGTGGGTTCGCTACAAGTTGTTCTGAAACTTAATTGTTCCCCGGAAACGGTAACTATGACTCCGCTTGCACTGCTTGCGATGGATTTTGCCAAGTACAGGACAGAATATAAAAAGTACAGGAATATATGTATATATACATATAAATATGAATAATATATATTGTTTATTTATTATGTATTATATATATGTATATATATATATTATATATATATATATATATATATATATATATATATATATATATATATATATATATATATACATATATATATGTGGGTCGCGGTAGTCCAGTGGGTAGAGCGTTTTCATGTGTTCCTATCCCTTTTCCTTATTTCTATTTCCATGTGAATGAATATATATATATACACAATGAAATGGACAGCACAAGCAAAATAGACACACATAAAAAGAACACTCACACGTTATTTCTTGATAATTTCGACGGAATTCTGATCCGTCTGCATCGGAAGATAGACAAGTAATGACTAAGTCATTATATAATATTGTTTGTGCTGTCCATTTCATTATTCGGCACTTCCGTGTTACGTCAACGAAATCATCTATATATATATATATATATATATATATATATATATATATATATATATATATATATATATAGATGATATATATAGATGATATATATATATGATATATATATATATATATATATATATATATGATATATATATATATGATATATATATATATATATATATATATATATATATATATATATATATATATATATATATATATATATATATATATGATAAATATGATGCATATGAATCGTGGTTCATCCTCCTCTACTCCTGGTATTCGGTACCATGTGTCTTCTTTCTTTCCTCAGGTTGAATACTGGGATCTAGGGAAGAAGTTTTGCTTCATAGGAGAGCCCCAGTCCGAGTCCCGATGTGTGCTAAACGAACTGTTCGGAACAGTGATGAAATTGGTATCCCTTGTCCTGCTTAGCACACTAGAACCATCCACTAGCAATATTGTACTCCGCATTTCTGAATGGCATGACACAAAATATCCTTAGATCCCAAATTCCATTTGCGTCAATTCCCTTAATTCTATGCGAAATACTTACTCATTTTTCCACCCTCTAACTCTCTTTCCCAGCATTCTCCCTTCCATATCGCAGTATTTGGCATCTCTTTACCTCCTCTCAAAACCTCCTCCATCCACTTGTCTTGCCTTCTTCGAATTTTTCCGGAGAGCCGCCTAACCTCCTTCACCACTAGTAGAACGTCATCAACAAAATAGAATGGAAACTCTTATTGCCGTAATGAGTTAGCACCAATCGTCGTCCCGCAATGAAAACAAAATTTTGTTGTTGTGATGGTTTGTGAGAAAATAAATTCCACGACAGCGACCAACCACACCTCAACCAGACCACCCTTCTGCAGTAGCTTGCGGGAATATTACTTCCTCGCCACTAACCAACTACAGACACACATACAGTGTGCGCTCCGAAAGTAATGCAATTATATTTTGTTAAGTAATTTATTGAACAGATTTTCACAAACACTTAAAATTCTTCAAATTACTATCCTCGGACATATAGTATATACATTTTTTCCGGCGACTCTGCCATGACCGGTACGAGCCCTGACAGGGGTCTTCGGGGATCTCTCGCAAGGTCTTCGTAGACTTTAGACTTAACCCAAAATTGGATCCTTCACAGGGTTAAAAGGACTCCGTTAAGGGTACCTGGGTTTATGAGTAGATATAGATTATCATTGATCGTTTATGGGAAAAAATTCCGCGCCAGGGACACACTCACAAGCAATCAGGAAAACAATCACTCACACATTCAAAATGGGTCTCACTACTGGGAGAATATTGCTCAAATTGAGCAAAGTTAGCAAAAAAAACATGAAAAGACGAGAGCGTGCGTCTAATACGCGTCTTTCGGCTACAATGTAGCCCCCCTCGGTGAACTGAAGGAGAAAAAAGGACTTGCAATAAAAAGTTGTAGGTGAATCAGGAAACGGGAAAAACTTTAATATATACATTTAGCTAAAAAGGGGGGTAATGGCAAAATTTGAGGTTCCAATGACGGTAAAGGGGGGGGCGTTGCAATGGGCGTGAGGGGGGGAATGAAAGGAAGTTTGGAATGGCTATAGGAGTTTTCATTTTAGTTTGATAATTTAAGAGGCCGTAGAGCTCAAGTTCTTAGACTTTTGAACGTCGCCGTTGATTTTCCTTTCTGTCCGTTTTAATTTCGCCTGAACAAAATCTTACCACCAGAACCTCTCATTTTTAATTGCATTTGCACCGTAGAAAAACCCGAAAAATCCAAACCGTAAAATCTTTCTTGGGGATGAGGTTTACTTTTTTATCTCGTGGATAGGGAGAAAGGAATCTCTCTCGCCATCCCCGTCTCGCTCACTTGGTTTCACGGGTCGTTCGCGGTTGTAAACAGAGCGTGCTACCACGGTTCATAGTGTGACGTGGCTCATATCAGAGCATATGAAGGACGTTTTCACGAAGCTGCACCACGGTGAAACACCAGACGATTGGAGTCCATCGGTTTCCATTGGCATTTCAAATTCATGTCACCACGAAGGGAACAAGCCTCTTTTCTCTAGAAAAATGAAGGAAAGAGGCTTTTATTATATTCAAATAAAAAGGCGAGATGAAATGTGCCTGGGATAAGTGTACTCCAGTGTATCCGTGCATTTAGTGTATCCAGGGCATTATATTCCGAAGAATATTATTCCTGACCCACCGACTGTACGATTTAGTTGCGTTTTCAAGGAGTTACTGCGTAACCGAATCGAATTTTCGATATTTTACTTCTGCACGCTGCGTAATAACATCAAAGATTCAATCCCGAAGCCGTTGGCTTTCTTTAACCGTTGGATTGCATACGTAAAGAAATTGTGCTCGACGCTTGGCAGCCCTGGTTCTCCCGCCCACCCCTTTGCCGAATTTATTCTCTCCTCACCTCGCTTCCACGCACATCGTCACACAAACACACACACACACACATACGTGTGCGCAAACCTCCCACATCCTCCCTGCTCCCCCTTTTACACCCCCCAACCCTTTACCGCCCTTTCTAAAGTTCACCGCCTTTCTCCCAACGAGCCCACCGTCTTCCTCACCGCCTTCTCCCCAAAAACTCTCTCTTTCCTATGCATGGCATAAGATGGCATTTTTTCGGTGACTATTTAAATAGTATTTCATATCAGAAAATCCTGAGAGAGTTTTGATTTCATAAATGTCCATTTTCGTTTAATTTCCGACCTACATTTTGCAAAATCTAACGAAATTGCTCACAAAAGAGCTATCTTTACTTTAACTTTATGTTATTTAGAACGCTGATTGGCGATAAATTTCACGTAAAATAACTGCCTTTTCCATAAAAACATTGGAATAAATTCCCGAAAATTTTATTCTAGGACAGAATAATTTTCACATCGAGACAAATGTCAGAGTGTGATTATTGTCACAATGTTACGGTTACTGGTCGTGCCTATAATGGTTTAATAGTCTCGAGTCTTAATTAATTATTATACCTACGGGGAAGAAGTCTCTTAGTATAAAATATAAGCAGAATATGATTTTATTTTATATTTTTTAGACTACAGACTAAAGAGCAGCTCTATTCTAGCCAATCAGAGTCAAGCATCTTCAAGATTTTCAGCGTTTTCAGGATTCCCACCATTCGCGAGACTTCAGCTACAAAAGATTCATTGTAGGATGGCCTTTTATCGGCACCGATTGTTTTAATTTATACATTATTATAATGTATCTGTTATGCTCATCCAGCCTAACTAAGTCCATTGAGCCTCGATTACAACGAGGGACCAGAAACTTCGACTGGACGTCCACTTCTGGGTTCATCGCCCACATTTGTTCGGCCACTTTTAAAGCAATCAACCCACTTGTAAACATTTCATCGGTTCATACAACTTTTCCTGTATTTATCAACCTTCTAGAAAGTATTTCACTTGGATTTACACCTTCGGCGACTAAAAATCTAATGAGAGGGCGCTGCTCTTCCAAAGTGTAATCTTCTAACGGATTTGCGGTGGTGAACTGAATATTATGATTTTTTTTGGTATTTCAATCCTAGGATTGGTTTACTACAGTACATATCTTTCCATTGTACTGTAATTTTAATGCATATTCTAGGGTGACTAATGTGGTGGTTACCCGTATATCGCAGTACTGCGGCCGATACCGTGCACTTCACTTTCGCCCGGAACTGAGGCAGTTGATGTCAGGAGACCCACTCGGTCTACGCCACCAGTCCATAATGGTAGAAGTGCTGCCTTTCATCATGCGTCTATTTTTCTCATTGCCTCGTTCCGAAATACCAGTATTGCGGTTTTTCTGTTAATTTGTGGTTGCCTCGTTCCGAAAAAAACATTAACAATTGTTTTCTAAGCTGAAAAAAGCCGTTTTTTCCATCGGTCACTGGACTCGAACCAGCTACCCTCGGCTGACACGCTACCTCTGTTCTACCCTCGCCCCAAAATTTTGGGTTATGTAGACATCAAATAATCGAAGAACTAATTATAGCCCATCCCAAGATTTCCAACTAACACCTCGGAAAAAATGGTCAAGGCCCAAATATAATTTTTAAAGGAATAATTTCTAATTGATAGCATTTGTCTCTTTACTTATTGAATGATCCCCGTATAACCTCACCTATCAAACAGACAGTATTTTTTACTGTGATGGAATAGTGAGTAGTGTTGTCATTGTCAATTATCTCAGTTCATTTCCAATATTTTTTAAGCCTAATGTGTCGTGGGGAAATTTTTAAGGTTGATCTTAAAACCGAAATGCACTCCATAGAAAACCTATGGAAATGAATTCGGCCTTTGAAACACCTGGTGAAGTGTTGAGGCAATTTCATCCTCACGGAAGTATAATCACGGTCCGTACCACGAGTGATCACGTATAGTTGCGGAGATATTTTTAGTGGAGATAGGCTGGGTTGGCTTTGGGAGGCCTCCTTTAAGGGGAAAGCGGTCCAACAGCACGGTTCTCGAGGGCTCATGTTCTTCCACAGGAGTCGGGAATGATATTTTATTCGTGTCAGTAGTTTTCATTGCGTACACATCTTAGGCGCGAAGTTAATTCAGCAGATCTGGTGGCATCTCGAGAACTGGATATTACTTCCATGACGTGAATATTTCCTTTCAAAACACAACCCACTCCCATACTCTCCTCAAGGGACAGGATCGCAAGTTCCACCATTGAAATTAATATCCTTGGTAAAATGTCGGCCTCATGGAAATTTAATCGGCAGTCTTACCTTATGATCTAAGGCTTTGAACCTAATCTCGTCATGCATGTGAGGATGCTATGAATATGACATGATGAATCTAGTAATATATGAAATTAAGACTTTTAGATAGGTACGAAGCTCCTGAGTATTCTATTGATACAGAGGCAATTATTATAGTGCCAAACTATTTTGGTAGTTTCGACCATCGGGATAAAGTAAGACAGGGAGACAGAGAGATTATATTACTCGTCCTTCCATTGCACGGTAACCAATCATAAAAAAATCGAACATGAATATTCGAATATAATTCCCCAAAGACAAATATTTAATGATTCGGTTAATTAATGCATGAAGAATATATGAGTGATGAGATGAATGATGAAAGTATGTGTGTATGTGAACAGTGATTTTATACATGAACTGATGTAAAAGCGCTCCTACTTCAACTCAAGCGTCCGTAAAAATTAATTTATGCATTAAAAGCTAATTATTTAGTAAACAAATGTATTATGTAAATATATGTGTGTGTGTGGGTCGCGGTAGTCCAGTGGGTAGAGCGTTAGACTGCTGACCGGAGGGTCATTGGTTCGATTCCCGGGCAAAAATCTCTGTGCACCTGCAGCTCCACCCAAGCTATGTGATTTTTCGGGTACCAGATCTTCCTGGGGAACCATAACCGGCTCAGGGAAAGGAACTGGCCCCCCTACCCTGATGTGTGAATTTCACACGCCGTCGGTCTTAGTACTGGGTGAACTCTACCATCACCTACCAAACCGACCTTCGGGTTGATGGCGAGAAATTTGTCAGCCGATAAATTACGCATGCACAGATTTAAAAATAAAAGTATTTTTTACTATGATTTTACCGGTTATAGTACTTTAAGATTTTCAATACATAATTTTTTTGAATGGAGGCACGACTACTTGGTTTTTCTGCAGATGTTATTATAACGCGACCCTGGTGTCGACGTAAAACGTTTTCGTCAGGTGAGTCGCATTCACAAATGCCCACATCGATATATATATATACATACATACACACACATATATATGCAAATATATATATATATATATATATATATATATACTATATATAGACACGCCACCTTCTAAGGTGGATGCGATTATTTTTCCGGGAATTCGGAGGGAGAAAGTGGTTTGGGACCAATGGGAGGGGAGCAAGTGGGATTGAGGGGGGTGATTGGGATGACCCCTCCCCCGGCTTGGGCCCTTGGTTCGGGGAAAACAGAAATGTCTGGAAGGGTGAAGGTAGTGGGAAGCTTACACGAATTCGTTAACTTCAATGCCATTGTGACGGCCATTATTTCAACAGTTCTAACGCGTTGGGTCTTCTGCCTTTATTTTCGAGTTGTAAAATTCCCAATTGGAATCGCATCTGTGCTCATTTTCGATTTACATATTTGTGCTCTACCGTGGTATTAAATACATGTCTTAATTAAAAATTTACAATCTAAACGAGATACTGGTGACAAGGACAATAATTTTCAAAAACATTCGCGCAAATGCATGCGTATACACATCGTCAATAGTAGATGTGTTTTATTATTTTGCTAAACATAACATTGCATTCAACTCTAAGTTAATTTTTCGGGCCTTTGGGTTCGATTTGGTTGTGAATTCTGATCGCATTACGAGGAAAGAACCAGTATTTGTTGCAATTCTCCCTGCAAAGTTGTGGGGAGAATTGCAATAGGCAAAGAAGGAGTAGGAGGAGGGAATCAATGACAGGGACGCAGAATAACGATATTAGGAAAAGACTTGCTGAAAATTTGGCATGGATTGTGGTTTTGCATGGCAAGGAGACATGGTTGTTGAAGCAGGATGACAGGCGTAGATTGGAGGCTTTTATAATATGGGTTTGGAGGATGGGAAAGGTTCAATAGATGGATAATAAATCAAGCGTACTAGGCACGGTGGGGTTTGAGAGGGGATTTTCGGGTGGCATGCAAAGGAGGGAGGAAAGGTGGAAACTTCCTCATTTGTTTTCTTCTCTGTCCATTTCACCTTCTCCATTCTTCTCCACACCCACATTACAAAAGCCTCCAATCTACGTCTATCCTCCTGCTTCAATGACCACGTTTCCGCGCCGTACAGAACTACGCTTCATATCAAAGTTTTTACGAGTTTTTTCTTAATATCCTTACTCAACGTCCCTCTCATCAACTCCCTCCTGCTTGTAAAAGCCTCTTTGCCTAGCGCAATTCTTCTCCTTACGTCTCTACTACTTTGACCGTGTTGGTCCAAAACACTTCCGAGATACGTAAACTGTTCTACCTGCTCTAGTTTTTGCCCTCCTATTTTAATGTTTAGCTTAGCCTTTTTCTTTCTAGAAAATCGCATAACCTTTGTTTTATTAATATTCATCTCATCCCATCTCCCATTCTCATCCCATGCCTGTCGCACTGAATTTCCAATTCACTAAGCAATGCTTGCAGCCCCTTGGCTGACTGACAAACCAAAGCTTGGTCACCAGCAAACCTAACTGATTTTACGAATTCCCCGCCCACCTTCATTCCTACCTCTAGTTCTTCCCATGCCTCTTTAATCATTTCCTCTGCATACAGGTTGAACAGCAACGGTGATAATGGGCAACCCTTCCTTACACCTCTTCCTAGCACTGCCCATCCGGACTCCCCATATA
The DNA here is from genome assembly GCF_022747635.1 of Hetaerina americana. Classification (NCBI taxonomy): domain Eukaryota; kingdom Metazoa; phylum Arthropoda; class Insecta; order Odonata; family Calopterygidae; genus Hetaerina; species Hetaerina americana. The sequence goes on along the minus strand of NW_027286963.1, from coordinate 2,610,857 downwards.
CACATACATATATACCTATATACATGCATATAGGTATATATATATACATATACCTGTATATATGTGTATATATACATATACCTGAAGATATGTATTTTTATCTATATATGTGTGTGTGAATGTGTATATATATATATATATATATATATATATATATATATATATATATATATATATATATATTATATACTGACTACTGACCCTGGGATGGATTCTCGGGGACCCATCTGGTCACCCTCAGTTTCACCCAAGGCTTATCCAGTACCATAGGTCTTCCTTGAAAGCTCCAGGCGGAACCGGGTATAAGGAACCTTGCCACCCTGATGTATGGGTTTTACACATCATTGGACTTAATACTAGGAGAGCTGTACCATCACCTTATTAACCGTCCTCCTGGTTGAGGACTGTGGTTCGTTGCTGTTAATTTACTTTCATCCGCACTCTTTCCTTATGAGTTCCGCTCATTTTCAAACCCTTATCCGCGTGGGTAATTTCCATTTTTAGCAGTAAATACCGCTGGTTTAAAATCACTCTCTCGCCTTGTTTATATGCGGATTCCTCATTTTGGCTCATCCCTCGTGACTCATCGACATTTCCCGGACGAGAACATATAACAGATATCGAGCTCGCAGCTCAGGATTTGAAAGAGCTACACCTGGGATACGTCGACTGCGGAAGCCATCTTGATTGGAGGCCTTTGGTCCCCTTTCCGCCAGGGGACCTTCCATGTACGTAGTTTAATCAGTCTCCCTCGCGCCTCAACCCCCAACCGCACCTGAAAACGAAGCCCGTTTCGGTACAGTTCTGACGTGACTCACGGCATCACATCCCTTTCACGGGCAGACGCAGCGAACGGCGGGCGAAACACCCGTCTCCGTCCGGATCCTCCTCCTCAGTCGACAACAGCCGACGCCATCGAGAGCTATGTAGTCCAAACATCTCACAGTCCGATCACGCCCGGGATCCCTCCCCCGCCTAGGGCGAGTTTCACAACCACGCCGCTTCGAATGGCGGAAGGGGGGTGGGGGTGCGAGGCGAGGGAGGCAGGGGAGGGGGAAGGGTGGGAGTGAGAGGTGTGGGGGTGGCAAGCGGACCTGGGCGCCAAGAACCGCTATTTCTGAGACGCGGGTAACTTAACACCCCACAACGCCAAATACTCCGCCCCCCCCCCCAAAACTCTTCCAACCCTCCCGCCATTCCCCTCCCTCGTCGGCATCTAATCTCCTCTTGATCCCACCCCCAATTACCCTCCATCCCCCCTCTCTCAACCTTACCCTACCCCCCCTTCCCCCTAAAAAACCCAACTCTCCGACGCACTCGATGAAAATCCGGGCGTGTCATTGACGACGAATCCGCAGCAATGTATGGAGGGGGTAATAAGGGCGAGGGTTGTGGGAGGGTGGGGTTGGGGTGTGTGTGCTATGAGAAGAGACGCGGTGGTCGTAAAGGGAAGGACGGATGACGGCGACAACGCGTATGACAAGAGAGCAGATGGAGTGGGTAGGACAATGGTGAGGTACAAATGCAATTTCGTAAGTAGTTCGACTTTCGATGACTTTCTCAACTGCCGCCTGGCCTTGGCCCATGAGCGGTTGGCTCTTTTAAGCTTTTCAACACCGAGTCTTTCTTTAGTTGGGCATTTTTTCATATAACCCAGGCGGACGAAATATAGGTGTGAGGAAGTATTCCACGAAATGTTATCGTCTCGTCCTGCGTGACGCAAAAGTACGACCTTAATCAATATCGGGGAGATAATAGATTCAAAAGTAATACGCTATGTCATGCCTCATACTTCATAGTGAATGAAATTATAGTAACTCTTCAAATATTAATGTTAAAAGAAATCAGAATGTTCGAAATTTTCCAAATTTGGAGACGAACAAATTGATATCCGTAAATGAGCAGATTTATTTACGAAGCTTCCATGGAAAAACAATACTGGATTGCATTTTGGCAATGATAATTAGTATTATAATAAAGTCTGTAGAATGCCTTCCATTTATATAGATTCAATTACGGTATTCTTAGTGTAATGTTCAATAAAGTCGACAGGTCCCCATTTTTTTCAATTACCAAGGACTCTGTTCGTCATAACATATTTGAATCTCATCCGCATCTACAGAATACCTCTCAAGCCGCTGCAACGGCGTGTGGGGGAGTGTTAGGGAACCGACTATTTATGCAGAAATATTAGTTCATAGGTACCATTTAATACATATTAGTCCATTAACATAGTATCTCGTACACATACATGCCTGTATACACAATGTAATAATATTTGCGTTTGATCAATTCATGAAATTCCAATATTCAAGTTCATATTAATTTTTCTGGATTTTGGGTTCAATTTCGGTATGTTTACGTATCGTGCGAGGGAAGAAAGAGTACGAGAATCTGTCTGTGTTAATGTCTACCTCTATTATTTATCCTGGTGGTTTAATTTAGCTAAAGTATATTCGTGCCAGAATAATTCCCTCTGTGTCGCAAGAAACCCAAGGTACCCTGTACATTTCTAAAAGCCTTGCCTGCCTCTCTTTTTTGAATCAATAGGGCTCCCAGCGCAATTAATCCAGCACACTCGTGACGCTTACTCATTTGTAGCAATTTCGAATGAACCGAACAGATATTCTCAAACTCAGGCTATTTCGTTGCTAATTGTTTTAAAATTATTGATCCTCATTGCTAAACCGTCGCCAATTCAAACGTAACAAATATTACATCCTTCTCTCGGGTGTAATTCCAGCACTTAAAGCAGCGATGTGCGTGCAGTAAGAATCTAGATGCGCTCCAAATTTATAGTATTTCGTAGTTTTTAAGGAAACCAAACTGAATACAACGCTACATCGTCGATAGACGGAGGATGGAACAATTCATAACTGATACTAAAAAAAGTGTGCTCAGTAGTTTTAATTATATTTTAAAATAAATTTGACAAAACTAAAAAATTACAGTGCTTTGTAAGAGAGAAAGAGTGGTAGTTTATGGTGTCTAAAATGCTCACTCTCTTCCTTCCTCCACTTCGCTTCCATTTAACATTCTCCCTTCTATCACTGCCCTTCAACATGCCACTATCCCTTTCAATATTTCCTCAATTCACTTTCTCCATCATTTTCGTATTTCCTCCATTCAACTACCACTCTTCGCCCACCCTATTTACAACCAAAGTGTTTTTCTTCCTCTCCTTCAAAATCACACCTACAGAGCATGCGTTTCCTGTGTACTAGACTCGACTTTCATAATTTTTCAGCTGTAATGTGACTTTGAATAATCCAATTCTCCCAAAAAGACGTCAAGAACGGAGCAAAAAAAATCCCGGTTAAAATGAAATCATAATTAATTTTTTTTAATGTATCTTTATAACCAAACCCTAATCACGAAGACATATTCTCTTCGGGATTAGGACAGAGCAAAGAAAATCATAAAAATAATAATGAAAATAATAATGAAGTTTGAGAATAAAATAAGGCAGAGAGAATATTAAGGCCACTGGAGAGAATTTATCGTGGAGAACGCGGTAATCAGCAATTGATTTAGAAATTGACAGGGGAATAAACTTACTAGAATGGAGAGTGCCGATAAGCAGAAATGGTTTTCGATCAATATACTCGACAGAATTAAAAACATGATGAGGTCCTTATCGAGAGGAAATTCCCTCAATCTACATTGGAGAAAGAATTACACGAGCATCTTAAATGACCCAGAATTCATGCAAGGAATGGCACAGGAAGCAGAAGGTTCATGGACAATCTGCTATTTAATTCATGCATGGAGAATGCCATGGTCATATTCTCTCGAAATACATTAACTTCGACAAGAGTGACGAAGTTAAACGGCTGGTGGAGTTGCATGGGACTTGTCCCAAGCCGCAAATGAAGACCCAGGGTTTCTAAAAAAAGGTCTTAATTGTAGGTGAGTCATTGGTCTACAATTGTGACCCTGAAATAAAAGCCCTGTCTTCCCAACAGTCGGGGCCCTCTTTGTCGTTGCTATTAATGCCACGAAAGAAGGAAGCACATGAGCATTTTGCTCATTCAATTGCGTCTGTTGTTTGATTTTGTGGGCCATTAGCATAAGAATATGCAGCATTCGGCTCTAAAATATCCTTTCTTTTTCCGTTCGACATTTTGTAAAATATTAATATGTCAGGATGATATTCAGAGAGGTGAAAACTAATGTATTTTCAAAAAATGACCTTCAAGATCTTCTTGAACTTCAAAGAAAAATATGGAAATACATGCATTTAATGCTTCATAGAAATCCTTTGATAAAATATATCCTTCTACATAACTTTTCAGAAAATCTGAAGTAGTAAATAGTATTTAACCTCTGCAACTAAATTAAATTAATGTACGTAAATATTTATAGGTTCTTGCAAACCGTCAAGTTTTGTCAACTGCGAAATTCTTAAGCATTCATGTTTTATGAGTAATGAATGAGTCTAAAGAACACAGAAATGTAGTAAAAAAAGGCTGGTGTTTTGGTTGTAATATGGAGTGAAATGAGATGAGCAATAAACTTAGATGTAGACGTAGATGTAGATTCTTAACCTTGCCAGATACGCCCACTTTCGTGGGAAAAATGGCCGTATTCTTAAAGCTTACCTTGAAGAGAGGAAGGGGTCTTTAATTTATGTAGTAGTTAGCCCATAGCCGGATACGGATGTTGGTAAATTTGAGTCGACATTTGACTTTCCGCAAATTTTCTTCAGCTCTCATTGAGAAACATACGATTCCATAATAGCTCATAGTGTTTAATAAAACTGAAAATGTCCTCGAAATGTCATAAAATACTTTTTCAATAGCGAAATTATGCTTGGAATATAAAATCAATTTGATAGTATTCATTTGCGGAATTTAAAATAAAGATATAGGTTTCTTGTTAATCCATATTGTGTATTCACAATTCACCATAAACATTTCGGTTTACATTAGAATGACCTCACCTTATATATAGAAATAATTTGTAACGTTTTTGAAGATAGGTGCGAGTCTTGATAGCATGAAGCCTGGGAAATATTGTTACTGTAATGTAACAGTGAAAACAGTGAAGAGTGAGAGAAATCAATATAATACCTCCACATGCTGATAATTTGTAAGTACAAGTCCTAAAGATTGTTTGTTATAAGACTGTCTGCACACCGTTACAATTCTAAACCTCACCCAACAAGACACAACGTGATACCCCACACTACACTATATCCTGCTCCAGTTCCTCATGCTTTCTGCCTCACTTCATTTCGCCCAAAATGACTATCCTTTTCCTACCTCGCTACTAGGCGTGCAAAACGATATCCATTATTTATATCACTGCCATTTATGTTCAAAATATGTATGAAATCCTCTATCCATGCATCCTTCAGATTCCTCCCAACAAACTCATCCATCATTAATTCGGTGTTTTCAAAAATGTTGAATGCTTCATTTATAGTTTCGTCACCATAAATCATTACGTATTCATCCAATCGTGACACATACTTGTATCTATTTAGCGTGCCACCTCACTTTTATGGTGCTAAATTTTATCGAACTGACACCAATTTAAGCGATGGAGTTTCAAATGTCCACTAGCATTTCACGCGGAAAGTTAGATAATGAGTATTTTTGAGTTGAAAATTGCGAGTAATGTCGTAATATAAAATTGTGTAGTGAGTGGAATATTGCAAAAATGACCGACTAAAATTGATAAAATAATCTTGCAAAGTGTTAGTGCCACTGTTTTCACGTAGCTTACATGCATTGAAGCTATCGTAGTTGCGGAAGGTAAAATCATTTTCAAAGTCCTAATGAATTAAACCATCGATTACTACCAACTGTGCGACACTTATTTTGCTATATGAATGGGAAAATATTGGGAAATATTTATCTCCAGAATTGAAATGAATCTTAAACATATTTCACACGAGTTGTTATTCATCCGACTCTGGTAAACGCACTGGATAAACTATCTTTCGCGTCACTCAAAATGGCTCCTTCGATAGACGACCCAAGAGAACCAATATAATGCTCGGCAAAACCTCAAGCTCTTCGGCAAATGTCAAAGAAATAATATTTTTGCCAAGGTCATCAAATTTCTCCTGCTTTGCTAATTACTGCCGCGGCAGATAAATGACGTACATAAACCTGCGCGTCACTTATTGGAGGTGAACCACCTCCGAATATGGACCGACTTATTCGGAGGTACTTGTATAAATGGCACCGTGTCTCTCCCTATGTCTTCACGGATACGTTAATTTTGTAATTATATCAATCTCCGGCACGCGCTTAGAACTTCTAGTCATCTCACCGAGAAGTGCTTTTTTCTGCAATTAATCTAATGTTTGCTGAAACAACATCCCCTGCCAAACGCTGTCGTGGCGACTTGCACGGTAATAGGTGGATGTAAATGATTTGTAGTTGGTCGCGGGAGGCTTCATATACTCTTTCAAATCTTCGATCTTCTCGGATCTCTTGCCATCGGGCAAACTGGTCGAGATTCTCGTCGTGAGGCAACCGATGACTCGAGCTCGCTGGTCCAAACCGTGGGCAGACGCATCCGCGTGACGGGAAGACGGCGCCGAGCAACCCAAGCCCGGGCGAAGCCCCCGTCTCGGCGGCACGCGAGACTCTGGCCGTTCAACCCCCGCAGCACGCGAAGGGGCGGGGTAGGCCGGGGGTGGTGGTGTGGGCGAGTGTCCGAAGACGGAAAGGCGCCGTCTCCCCCGTCCACTTTAATGCAATCGCCATCAACGCCCGCAAAGCCCGCTGCCTCGATCAATGTTCGCCAAATCGTTCCTTTCCGCCTTATCTCTTGCCTCGATCTTTTCAAGTTCCCGTCGTGGGGACGAATAGACGGCGGTAGAAGGGGACAGTGATAGCGATAATGTCAACTAACTTTCGTGTTTTTCTTTTCTCTTTTCACCGCCCCCGGCAGCAATACTTCACCGCCCGAAGCAGCTTCGGAAGCCGAATATGTTAGCGAAAACATTTCCGGGACGATTTCAACTGTTTGGAGGGGAAGAGGGAAACATGGCTAACGTTCTGCTTCAGCCTTTCCCAGTTTTATTATCCTCTTTCCCAGTTTTTTTATCCTCTGAAAAGCTGGAGGATCATGTCTGAATGTGCCTTACCTTATTAACTAATATATCTTAATAGTGAAAACTGTTTCCTTTTGAATTAAACGTAGTTGAATTTTATTTGATCATCTTGGATCCATTGTCTCAACGTACGTACTTGGATCTATTGTCTCTCTTAAGTACCTATTCGTCTTCGTATTCAGAGTACCTTCGGTTTCATAACACTCCCAGATGCATAGCCAAGGTTGCGTAATTACGCGGAGCAATATTTAGTGAAGAAGTTGTTTTCGTTTAAGACCTTTCGTGTCTTAGTTAATTTATCCCTGGATTTCTGTGCTTGGAATTTGAACACAATCGCCTATATAAGATCTCACAACATCCTCCATCTTTACATTTTGAGCGTTACCACGAAAGGAATCGACGCCGAGATGTCCGGTTGATATCGTGTCGAAGCGTGCTTCATTCGAATCGATTTTCATTAAATATTCCATTCCTCTCAAAAAACCGTTTGCTTTTTGATCGAAGTTCAGCGGGTCATTGAGCTTTCTCTCTAAGGCAGAGATGATTTCAAGAATATCTGACAGAAGACGATCCTCGAAAGAATCTGTATTAGTTTGTATATCGAATAAGAGCGTTTAAACGATTCTAAACCATTAAAGAGTTAAAAAAGAGTGTGTAAATGCTGGGTATCAAAGATAGTTTCATCCTGAAAGAATATGTACCGGGAAAGGCAAATTTCCAGATCAATAAATTAAATGCAGTTAGACTTGAAAAAAACTCGCATCAATTGAAGAAATTCAAAATTCATCAAATGGATTGATACAACTGAATGAGAGCAAAGGTGACCTTATGATAAAATCATACTACGATTCTCGTCAAGTAACTTAATTAGACGTAATATCAATTGTACTTGATTTTTTTGTGCCTCTAATGCTAAGCCCTAAGGGAATATTACCTTTTGATTATTCGCCAAAAAAGTATATGGAATTTTCCACGAATAACCAGACCATGAATATGAAGTTTTTCGTATGAAAAACCTGAGTCGTGCATAAAGCTAATTTTATTGGTGCTAATTGCATCCGTAAGAATATATTTTAGTAATTATTTTGGAAATCCACTCAAGATCATCAGAATCTTCGGAATATATTTCTTTATAATCAATTTCCCGGCGTCGCATGTTTCTTAAAACCGACCGTGATGTACTTCCGAATGTCTCTCAAAATGTAAATCGTTAAGTGTCACGTAAATTAAATCCTTCTTCAGTCAAAGTGGCATATTCAAAGATGGAATTGGTAGGGGTCTTTTTAACATCCGCTTATCCAATTATACTGCTTGTAGCCGTGCCAAAAATCTCCATCCCACTCCTATCCTTTCACTTAGTGCCTACAGCAATAAGCTTCCCTGTAGTCTCCCAAAAGATGGACATCATTTATTACTCAAATTGTTTCCTTTCTCAGTGAGTATTATGTGACACGCTTCTGGCGAATTTCGCCGCCTGGCGACACCTTCAACCCTCGGAACGCCGTCCAAGAATAACGATAGGCCGCAGCCTCCGTAACTTAATGGATGGATGGAATGCGTGAGTTTCGAGGATGACTGGTGACGAGGTGAGCTGGTTCCCTTAACCGTTAACTCTTTCCTTGCGCGCTCGTCCTAACTCGGTCTGCCAGCCTACAGGCTTACCCGTGAAACGTCTCAGGTTCGGCAAAACGGCAGAGATTTTGAATTCTCATAATGGATTCCTTTATGGATTTGCCAGCTCTCGTCTGGTCTCAACCATGAGAGAAAGTTACCTGAGAATGGAGACCAAGAGTCGCTCTTTAAGCTCGATACGACGCTTATAAACGGAAGGAGTGAGCTGATTTAAATTGAATCATCATCCAACGCTATCTCTAAGAGTTTTGAGATCAAAAAAAACACCGTCGACTCAAATTTTCCTGTTTTCAATACGAGAAAATGATATGCCAAAAAAAATGGAAGCATTTTGCTCAAGCCACAAATGGCACTAAATTCTTTAGAAAAACTTTTTTAAATGGGAAGATATTTTGCCATTTTCGTAGACTAGGTTGTTGTGCACAGTAGCTCTAAATCATTACTGTTGTGGAATCTCCCTCAAAGAAATTCTTTGTATTTCATTAAAATTCACTGAAATAGCTTTTGGCAGCATAGGGGTCAAAAAAGTTCTCTTCGGAATTACATGGTGATCAGAATTCACGTTACTTAATTGCAAGCATAAAATTACTGGAAAAATCACTATAATCATGTTTAAAGATCGCTGTTCAGTTTGTTAGCTCAATCATCTCACGCGAAGGTGGCTGAACTGAAAAATGCCTAAAAGTATCTTTTTATACGACTGCTCAAGGAGAGTAAGTTTTCTGAGTTCATGTTTGTATGTTTCTTTATTCAATCGTAGCATCCTGACGGCTGAAACGATTTTGATGATTGAGGTGTTGCCGGAACCCTTACACTCTCCTAAACAATATAAGTTAAAAATGTACGTATGTGTGTGCATGGTTTTATATATACATACATACATATCAAGTCTTCTTCTTCAGGTAAGAGGCATTCTTCAAGTAAGACTCAAGAGAGTTGATTGTTTAAGCTTAAGAGAGAGAATTGTTTAAGCTTTCGGCCTCGGAGGAGGCCGAAAGGTTAAACAATTTACAATGTGAGTGTCCTTTTAAGTATTACTATTTTATTTGTGTTCTATTGTGCCGTCCATATATATATATATATATATATATATATATATATATATATATATATATATATATATGTATATAACTATATAAAACCCTACTGGAAACCCTATTCCTTTGATCAATATCCTGAGGGTTTTCTTTTCCTCTGTATTGACCGTCGATTCTTTCGTCCATCCATTTTCATAAGAGGCTTTTTTCGTGAAATTCCCACACGATTAAATTAGCATTCCACGCCCCCCCCCTTGGAATATGAGAAATCGAAATGCCTGGAAGATTTTTATCTCCTCTCTTTAAGACGATCTACTTAATTTACTGTAATAAATCTCGAGAAATCGTTCTCTAATGCCACGCTATCCTATATCAAAATAGTTGTCACCCATCGTAACATACAGAGACTCGGGAAAGTCTTAGTCGTACTGACCTTCATTTACATAAAACATTCTGTATTCTTTCAAATCATTTACCTTTGGGGTGTTTCATGCACGAAAAACCAAATTTATCTCAGGTACCCCATGCTGTTAGATCTATACGTTTGTTTTAGCGAGGCTTCAGTTTGTACTTAAATCACGTCGTTCAACCCTGCTTTTTTAAACTTTTTTTACCTTTGCAATAAGCCTATTTGAATGGCCATGCCGTTTAAAATAGGCGTATTTAGTGAGGTCTCAGACCTTTATAGTATTTTAAAAATTGCCCAACGTAGTTCGAGAGTAGTGATAATCACACTTCTTCTCGAGTCAAGGGAAACATAATAAGTTTTTTCTTAGCACTCCCATTTTTTCGTGATACGAGGAATAATTGCAGGAATAAGAGGACATTTATTTACGAATTTATGGTAGAGAGAGATAGTAATCTAAAAGGAGGAATTAGCGTTACGTAAATGTCTTAACTTGCTAGCATTCGAATTTAAGCCTCTTTCATATGCGCCAGAACCGACGGGTGATGAATCATCCACAATTCAGGCTTTGAGTTAATTTTGTTTAGATAGTTGGACGTGATCCTAATGTGTGAAATTCTGATATAAATCGCGAGTATTTTATTTTGTGCGAAAATTAAACATGGTTTGAGCAGATGCGAAGTTGTGATTGCGTTCGTTACCTTACTTTAAAGTGCGTGAGATTTGATTGCATTACTATAGGGGTTCATAGAGGTTCCCAAAGTATTGTTGCTCTTAAATTTTCTTCCGACTTGATAGCATTACGTCCTTAGAGAAGTTAGGTCTTTCAGTTGAATAAATGTGGAAATGATCGGGGAGGTAATCAATTTCTTCTAAACTTTTTGTGAGGAGAAAGAAATGAATCGGGACAATAGGGCTGAGCTTGAAAAAAAATTCGAAGATGCTTCTTGAAACAAATTAAGAATATGGAATGATAATTGAGAATCAACGACAGGAACATTGTACCTTTATAAAGACCGAGAGATGAGGGGGGGAGAGTTTCTCAAAGCTTAAGAGGTAAGTTCACTGCTCCGACGTAATTTGCGCGAACGTAGTCCGTGTAATGATGATAGCATATTCCAACCAAGTGCGGGAGATGCCGCAACAGTAACGTTTAATGGAGTCATCCGCTAATATGCATTTCAATGCAGCAATTTAAATTCAGAGTTCAAGAGGACACCTCGGTAGCTTAACTGGCTAAAGTACTCGGCCGGATATTGAGGGATCCGGGTTCGAATCTCGGCCAAAGCGAATAATTTTCAGACTTTAAAATAGTTGAATTGAAATGATAACAAATGTTGCACAATTTTTTGCTTGCCTACATAATACACACCATGCAAATTTGAAAGTTTTATCCATTGCATTTCTGACTGAAATCTGACGAATTGTAAAAAGACTTGTAAACTTTCGAGAGACGGGCCCGGGTTTCGCGTTTTTCATGGACCGCAGAGACCCTTTTCGAGAGCCGGACTATGCGTAGTGCGATCCCAAGTTAGATAACACTAGGAAAGTGAAGTGAAGATGCGGATGGAAGAAAAGATTGAAAAAAAAGGAAGGAAAGATGTTATGCTTTGTTATTTTTTAGAAAAAAACTACCTATTCATATTCAGAAAAGAGTATTTTCTGAATTATCCGAGGAAAAAAATCGGGAAAGTATCCGACTTGTCTGTTGGGAAAAATCGAGAATGGGATGGCATAGATTGTCCACACTAATAATCGTGAGCTCCACGTGTCTCTGTCATTGTGCGGACGTCCTGGGCGTTCAGATTCGTTTCTTCTTTGTTTCTTGAATCTCCGAATATATTACGTCCGTCCTGCGGATTCGTTTCTTCTTTGTTTCTTGAATCTCCGAACATATTACGTCCGTCGTGTATAATTGCGCGTCCTCCGTACCTCCGGCGAAGTAAATAGATTGTTCGTGGAGGGGCGGGGGGAGGAGGAGGGGTGGGTGTGGATGGGGGAGGACTGTGGGCGGAGGAATGGATGGGCCAGCCGCTCTAAATATATCCAACCCAAAGAGGGGCGTCTAGGTTAGTGGAATAGAGCTCGGAGCACAGGACCCTGCCCGTAGTATGCAGCGCGAGCTATGCCCCCATTCCTCAAGTCTTAGAGGATCGGTCGTTAGGAAGACTCCATAGGCCAAGAATTGATTCACTTGGCACTAACGCCTTTGGAACGGAACGTCCTAGAGTAATGTATGAACTTTTGCTAGGGTGGGAGAGGAGATGGATTAGTGCGTGTGTAAAATATCGCGCACCTTGCACGCACAAAAACACTGCACTTTATTTCTCTCTTCGTCTTTTCGCGAATATTTGCGACATGTCAGACTCAAGATTTGCCGGGATATGTAAGCGTTACTCACTTTAGTAAGTACGCATGTTAGGTGACGATTACCCACTACGTGTGTGAGATAAGTGAACAGAGAATTATGTCATTCTCAGTGAACATTCAACCTTAGCATGTACTGACTTCTATCTAACATGAGGAATATTTTGATGATTTCTGATTAGAATTAATGGCCATCCTTTATTTAATTATTGGCGAATCGGTCAGCTTTGAAATTTAATCCATTTCGGCGCATCCCTCACTTTTTATACTATTTAAAAGTTTAATTTAAAATAGTCCTGCTTTTTCTGACGTTGTTTATGAATGTTACCCATATTTCATTATATGCCACTAACAATAGCATCCACAACCATTATACTAGGACCCGTAGTCATCTACATTTGAACTACATAAGAACTTTCAAGTCCAGTCTTTCCCCCAGAACATGGGATTCACATTGTACGATATAATAACCTTCCTCAGGTTAACAAGACTATTGAAAAAATGTCCACTTTTAAATTTAAAATGAGAAAGTTTTTCATGTTACATCTATTCTACTCCATTGATGAATTTCTGAACATATAACTATGTTTTGTATGTATATTATTTTATGTTATGAACACGAATGTTCCCATATCCTCAGGCAAATAAAAACTATTATTATTATTATTACCGGTTAGGCCTCATTTAAAATATGCTGCTAATATACGGGTTCCTCATTGAGTTCAATTGATTGCCGTGTTGGATCGCGTGCAGCGCAAAGGAAATGAATTTTTGAAAATTTATTCTGTAACAAACTGAGGTGTGCATAAAAATTATTAGAGTAGCGAGGTTAGAAATCACTCGCGGGGCAAAGGTTAAATTACAGATGAAATGGCCTTGCATAAATTGGAAGGATATATAGTATCTTTAGCAATGATGTTTGAGATGTGTTATTTGCCCTATTTTATTACAGTTGGAGAGAACATGTAAATAAAATGGAAAATATTAAGTGTAGAACAGATAGATTTAAGATGTCATATTTCCCACGGACAATAAGGGATTCGAATAAAGTTGTTCGACCGCGCTAGAGGGAAAAGTATTCGGGTAAAAATTTGTTTGATGTGTATTCACCCCATACCACACACCCTAGCGATGGCTTTCAGGGTGTTAAAAAACTAAACCAATTTTTTTAAATGTCTAATCCACGAAAATCTACCCGAATTCGTGGTGATGGTACTCATTATTTCACTCGTATGCGGCCTCAGGTGTCTCAGGAGAAAGATTCATCATCAAGTCCTTGGCTGCTCCAATGTGCTCTCCGAAAAATGCGAGAGTAAGTTTATGTTGTGCGGGAAAAAAGTTCTACTCGAGAGTCAAGTTCAGGTTTTTTCAGAAAATTTTTATTGCCTGTTATTTTTTAGTATGTAGGTACTGTGAGTAAAACAGCGCGAGCTGACAATGTTTCAGTGCCTACATTGCACTTTGTTCAGGCATAGTGTATTGTTTGCACTTTCATCAGAGAATAAAATGGACACAATTTTAAATTCAAAACATCTATAAAAATTGATAAATATCCATAGGAACCTGTCATTAAAATCACCCGGTGATGAGCAAAGCAAAACCTTAAGAGAAGAACCGTTGGATGCCTCTATTGGATCGAAGGCTGTGTTAATTTCAACTTCTGACGAATTATTCAAATTGGTGGCGTCTCATTGCCCTTAGTGGCCACTATAAAACGGGAAATCGGGTACTAAGCAATGAGAACTGAAGGAAGAAATATTGTTAGATGGCATCTAAGCGATATACCATACGTATTAGCTGTATGATACGGTCCAAGACGGTATTTGCAACATTTAAATCATTTAAGAGAGGGTTACAAGCCTCATTTTTTGTGAACATTTGTACGAGTATGTTATATTCCTGCTGGAAGAGTTTCTCTCTGTTAGCACTCAAATTGGATTCACTAATAACCCATAGTGCTTATCATATGTTTGTCATGTTTTTCGACATGCCTTTTGCCATCCTAAAGGAAAGTTAGAAATAAGTTGAATAATTAATTTAAATTATATTTTTTCCGATCCCAGCAATTTGTTTTTTTTTTCGTTTCCGTGTTGGCGTTATAGCTGTTTTTCCATTAATAAAACCTATATTGATTTGCGTACAGATTCTCCCAAGCGTATCCATGGCCACGACACAAACGCATTCCAGATCAATATAGATAAACAAATTACACTGCTCGCGATATATTCAATATGATGAAGATATCAGAATTCAATTTAAGAAACTTCCCTCGTAAGGAAAATGAATTAATTATTTCTCGAGTTTAATACCAATCAAGGTATCCTCCTCCATTTTACCCCAGGAGTCCCCAGTGTTTATTTCGACCGCAAATAACATTTCCTCACGGAAAATGATTGATTACCTGAGTTGACAACACGTTTATTAATCAAAAATTGAAATATTCAAGGTTTTTAAACGTTTTTAGGGAAACTTTTCCGAATGCATCAGTAGAATATCACCACGGTAATTCAATTCGTTTTCTCATCATTCTTAACTTGTCCAATGGCGTAGCCGCTCGGCTTTTTTCACTATAATTGCGGTTTATTTCTGTGCATCATTTGGCCATTTCGGTCCCATTTTATAATCCTCAAGTATTTATTTCTTCTGAAACTGCGTCGTACTTTTCTCTCTCCATTCGTTTAATTTTCCCGGAACTCTCGTGAACAAGTATGATCGAAAGTACGCATTTAATTTCTCGACACTAATTGTGCAAAAGTTAGGTATTCCATTAAACTACTTTTTTATTCTACTATATTGTGGTGACAGAGTGGGTTTCAACCGGCTGTATTGCCAGAGAGCATCTTGCAGGATCTGGAGCTATTCAACCACAACGGAGACTGCTGAATCCAAGAGTTCAGCCTTAAGTAACACCAAGCCTCTCTTTCTAATAAAACAGCCATTATCAACCAGAAGGTTGGTTTGATAGGAGGTGAGGATAGAGCTCACCTATAACTAGGCCCGACGGTGTGTGAAATGTACACATCAGGGTAGAAAAGGGGCCAATTCCTTTCTCTATACCGCCTACGGTTTCCCAGGAAGATCTGGTACCCGCAAAAATCACACAGCTCGGTTGAAGCTTAGTGTTCCAAGAGGCGTGCTCGGCAATCGAACCGGGTCCCTCCCTTCAGTAGCCCAGAGATCTACCGACTGAACTACCAATCCACATCAAAATAATACCCCAAAAGCCGTCGCAAGGACGTGTGGCAGGGGGTGGTAGGTTACCAACCATTCTATATATATTCCCTTTAATTCCTCATGCACCTGGTACCCCGCGATCCACCAAACACCGCGTGGAAAGGGGGCGACCGAACACCAATCATGAAATATGCCTACATATGGTACGAGTATAATATAGTTAGCAGCAATTAGCAGCTATGCCTAAACAAGGAGGACAAGAAAATACGTTAAAAGAGGACAGGCACACATGCAATTCAGACACTTATTACCGGTTAGTATTCTACAAATTTCGGACGGATAATTCACAAATACAATAGACTTTATATATATATATATATATATATATATATATATATATATATATATATTTTTTTTTTTTTTTTAAGGTAATCTACCGGTCAAGGTAGGTTTTTCGATGGACACAACTACCAAACAAATATTTTGTGACTACTAACAAAACACAACCCTAAATTCTACTCTACACCAGGTCCCTCTTCATCTTTGAGTACTTTCTTCCGCCCTTCATCCCGTCCAACATCCCTATCCTGTTCCTTCCCTTTCCTCTTTTGCCCAACATTCTACCCTCTATCACAGTCTTCAACATCCCACTGCCGGTCAACACCCCCTTCATCCACTTTTCCTGCCTCCATAGGATTGCTCCCAACAAACCCCTCTCTTCGCCCACCATACCAAGTACTTCCTCATTTGTTTTCTTCTCTGTCCATTACACCTTCTCCATTCTTCTCCACACCCACATTTCAAAAGCCTCCAGTCTACGTCTATCCTCCTGCTTCAATGACCACGTTTCCGCGCCGTACATAGCTACGCTCCATATCAAAGTTTTTACGAGTCTTTTCTTAACATCCTTACTCAAAGTCCCCGTCATCAACTCCCTCCTCCTCGTGAAAGCCTCTTTGCCTAGCGCAATTCTTCTCCTTACGTCCCTACTACTTTGACCGTGTTGGTCCAAAACACTACCGAGATACGTAAACTGTTCTACCTGCTCTAGTTTTTGCCCTCCTATTTTAATGTTAATCTTAGCCTTTTTCTTTCTAGAAAATCGCATAACCTTTGTTTTATTAATATTGATTCTCATCCCATACCTGTCGCACTGAATTTCCAATTCACTCAGCAATGCTTGCAGCCCCTTGGCTGACTGACAAACTAAAGCTTGCTCATCAGCAAACCTAACTGATTTTACGAATTCCCCGCCCACTTTCATTCCTACCTCGAGTTCTTCCCATGCCTCTTTGATCATTTCCTCTGCATACAGGTTGAACAGCAACGGTGATAATGGGCAACCCTGCCTTACACCCCTTCCTAACACTGCCCATCCTGACTCCCCGTTTCCCACCCGCACCTGAGCAGTCTGAGACATGTACAGGTTGCGGATTAGCCTCCTTTCCCTCCAATCTATTCCTATTTTCTGCAATATACTCATTAGTTTTTCCCAATTCACTCTATCAAACGCTTTTTCGAAATCTACGAAATAGGCAAATACCTCCTGGTTGTGTTCTATATTCCTCTCGATCAATAATCTCATTACTGCAATGGCATCACGCGTACCTCTCCCCTTCCTTAACCCAAACTGATCATCCCCTAAGTAATCATTTGCCCTACTCTCTATCCGTTTGTTTATGATCCTGAGAACAACTTTAGCTGCGTGGGATATAAAACTAATTGTCCTATAGTCCTCACATGACGTGGCCTTTACCTTTTTCGGAATCGGAACTAAAACTGCTCTCACAAAGTCTTCCGGCCAGATTCCCTCCTCATAAATGCTACGGATCAGCCCATATAGCCTCTTCCTCCCACATTTTCCTAAGCATTTTAAAAGTTCCACGGGAATGTTATCTACCCCCACGGCCTTATTTAGTTTCATCTCCCTTAATGCCCTTTCTATCTCATTGTCTAGTATGCCTGGACCTAAGCTGTCTTCCTCTACGTCATTTTCTTTTTCAATGTCTAACTTTGTTGGTCTGAGTTCTTTACTATACAGTTCTTCTATATACTCCTTCCATCTCTCTTGGATCTTTCCTGCGTCAACTATTACCTTACCCGCCTTATCTCTAACTATTAGCATAGCTCTTCCTTTCTTACTTCCCGATAACGATTTAACTTTGCTGTACAGCGCACCGATTTCACCCTTCCTCTGGAGACTTTCCATATCCTCGCACTGCGTCTTCCACCATGCGTCTTTTGCCTTATTTGTTGCCCGCCTCAATTTATTGTTCAATTCTTTGTACTTCATTTTGCCTAATTCTGTATTTATATTCTTCCATTTTCGCCGCTCATCCATCTTTGTAATCATCTCATCCGTGATCCATGGTTTCCTAGTCCTTTTAGCGTTAACGGTTCCAATAGTGTCCTTCGCGGCTTTAGACAACCCTTTCTTGATCATTTCCCATTTTTCTTCGATAGTACTAAGCCCTTTACCATCCTCCATGATTCTCTCTACCGCCTGTTTGTATTCCTTCCTTTTCAACCCATTTAATGCTTCTACATTCCATTTTCTAACTCGCCGCCCCTGCCTTATCTTTTTGAAACGTACGCTACATTTCATAACAACTAAATTGTGGTCTGAGTCCGCATCCGCTCCCGGGAAGCTGTGGGAATTTATCACACTGTTCCTAAACCTGTGTCTAACCAGGATATAATCTAGCTGATATCTTCCTGAGTCACCTGGCATTTTCCATGTATACCTGCGTCTGTTGTGGTGTCTAAACCAAGTGTTGGTGATGACTAACCCCTGTCTCCTGCAGAACTCAACTGCTTTCTCCCCGCGGTCATTCCTCGTGCCTAAACCGTAGTCGCCCACCTCATCACCATCTCTTCCTTCGCCTACCGTAGCATTCCAATCCCCCATCACTATCAAATGTTTCCCTGCAGGAACACACGCGATCATGTCCTCTAACTGATCGTATATCCTATCGACCTCTTCTTCTTTATGGTTGCTCGGTGGCATGTATACCTGAATAATAACTAAGTTCGTCGGTTCTGCTTTTATCTCCACTAATAGTATTCTATCCGTTACCTGCTCTATGTTGACTACGCTTCTTCCTACCTCTTCATTTAATACTATGGCAACCCCTCGTTGGCTCTCGTCCCCACCGCTGTATATTATTCTATACTTATCACTCCAGTAATCCCCGCTATCTTTCCATCTCACCTCGCATAGACCTAAAATATCTATATTTCCCCTTTCCATCTCTCGCTTAACATTCTCCAATTTCCCTGTCCTCATCATTGTCCTAACATTCCACGTTCCTATTCTAACTAATTTTGTCTTCTTCTCCTGCCTCTTCTGTCCTGCTGCTGCTGGTTTTCCCTTGCAAGGGTTTCGTGAGATGACGACCGCGGAAGCCTTGCCTCCCCCGCTGCCGGGCACGACACACGGCCGATTGGGCCGAGCCCCGTGGTTGCCAGGACTCAAATTATCTCTATTGTCCATCATATTTTTCTAGGGAATGATAATTGAGGTGGTTTTCCGTTGCCTTCCTCAATAGTGTTTTTAACGTTACACCATCACTTACTGGTCGCCCCACTGGGGTCAGACGCCATTGCAGCCGCCTCACTGAGGAACAGACGCTGCGTGGACTACCTTTCGTCTGGCTCCTAACCTTCGACCTATCTGGCATGGGTGACCCTACCAGGAGCAATAATTATTACTCCCGCCAGCACAGCTCTAGGGGTCATCGGAACGCACAAGCCCTTCCACCACGTCAAGGTTGTAGTCCGGGGAGGGATATATATATATATATATATATATATATATATATATATATATATATATATATATGTATGTATATATATATATATACACATTTTCACCCTGCACCCCACCTGGAACAAGGGCGCACGGTGGGGGGGGGGCATAGGACCCCTGACTTGGTTAGTGCTATATTGGAATTTAATCTTGTAAACCCCTATTTTCAACAGCGTGCACATGTTATTTTCTTAGATGTTCCCCCTTTTGTCGTTGCCGCGAATAGTGCGCGGGAAAAACGAATACTTGAATCTATCAGTCCGACAATTTAACTCTCTAATTTTGTAGCAATTATTGGCCTTACCAAAGTAATTAGAGGGGGCCTAATTGTATCTCCAGGGTCAGATGCAAAACCACTCGCTTTATATCTTTGTAATAAGTTTAATGTAGCCCTGAGTCTTCGCTTTTGTAAAAGTTCCCACCCCAGATTCTGTATTGAATGTGTGATACTTTGTGTCCTTTGGTACGAGTTTCCCACTTAACTAGCGACCTTTATCTATACCCTTTTCAATGCTGTAATTAATGTTTTCTTTTAAATGGCTCCAAAACTTACGCCGCTAAAATTCATATGTTTTGCATAGCCGTCGTACGAAAATCACTGACGAGCTCTGTGTTCCACCTGATTTTTTATATTGTTATTTATACCAACCATTCGGTTAAAGAAGATTGTAGTTACATCTCGTAACTTAATTTACAATTCTGTGATCTTTCCCAAGGACGTAGGCACTTTTAGCACCCGAACAATTCTTATTGCCATTTAAAATGCACTTCATCGTTCTCACCCTCCTTATGCTATGATCTACCTCCCTTCAGACACTTAAAAAATACTTTCTTTCACTCTCTTCACCTCGACTACTTAACATTCTTTCCTCCATGTCCCAATTATCAACATTGAATTGCATCTCAGTTGCTCCTGCGTCCATTTTTTCTGCTTCTGTGAATTTCTCTCAGCAATCATCCCCCTTCAACTAGATAAAGAGAGAGAGAGAGAAACTTGGGGAGTGGAGTGGTGGCAGAAGAAGGTCTCCTTCCCAACCCATCCAAGTTCCCTCCCTTAAATTTATTCCTCTGAATCAAGTACAGAGATTGGGGTACCTTTGACTTAACCCCCCAAAGTTGCTAAGTTACACATTAACATAATTCAATAGATAGTCACTGTAACCATATCAGTGGTTGTTCACACTATGGTAGAAAATCAACAAAATTGATTCAGTAAATCAACTTGGTTCTTCCTCATTGGAATAAAATACAGATACAATAATACAACACAAAAAACACAATAATACTATCAAATAATATAGCAATGGAATACCATAAAAAATACAAGAATAAAGTGATGCGTTGCTCTGGAATATGTCGTTAACAAATTTAGCAATATTCTAATGCATGGTTGGATATGTATTTTATTTACAATTATATTTACATTTTGGGGAAATGTTTAAATTTAAGTAGACATTTTGTGATGATTACAAATGTCTCTTTAATAGATTATTTTCATTTTTCATTCGCTACGCCATCCTTTATTGCGTTCTGGATATTTTCTTTGATAAATTCTTCTATTGATGTTTTGTGTGTTGGAATCAGTTTTCCGACGTCTGCGAGAGTAGTGAATGTCCTCCTAACATTGTCCTCCAGCGATTTTCGCTCTTAGACGTAGTTGGGGCAGAGGAGAATTCTGTCCCCCTTCAACTATCAACCATGACGCTTCTTCCATTTTGTCCTCTTTTCCGATATTTCTCCAAAAGTTACTGAATATTCACCCTATCAAGACGTCGACTGATGTTTTTTTTCTTTGAAAACGCGTCAAAAATTAAACACGCGACTCATGAAAAGAATAGCTTACATGTAGTTGTTCCTTTCGGTGGTTTATATTAACGTCATCTTACTTCTGATACGTGGCATAAACAGTAATATTGGCCCCCCGTGGGAGCCTATTAACTGATCTTAGGTGGTCTACCAGAATGATAGATATGGTAGATTTTCTGATATAATACTGATGTTCCTCCCATAATGTAGTTTTGAAAGGGAATGGCCATTCAGTGAAACGGTGTACCTCGTAAAGTATTGATGCGTGTGCTTTTTATTTTAATTTTGGTTAAGTCAAGTTTATTTACGTGACGCTCACAAGAAACTCTTGAGAGAAAAGATTTTGTTGGAAGTAATTTTGTGATACCCCAAAGATCTATTGTGCAACAGGCGGAAAATGTTTGACGAAAAATCAAAATGTTATTAACTGCATGTTCCTTCGCCTTATTTGGTGGTAATAAATGCTGTAATTATATTTTTTGAGCATCTACCTTGAAGACATTGTAGATATATACACCTACGGCAAGAGTTCATGTCGCGTGTACGAAAACGTAAAATGACTTTAAAATTCTTCCATCCGATTATTATGTAACAGCATGGCTAAAACTTATTTGAATAAAAAATTCCCACGATCAGATTTGCTGCTGAGTTAATTAATTTGTTCGGGAATTATTTCAGAAGGCTCAATTGAAGTTATTAGGAATGTCCAATAGCGTTTGGCTCAACTATTTGAAACCTCATGTCAAATGGCGTGAAAACTTTGTAGATTTCGAAGGTGTCATTGAGAATCTAAAAATGATGGATTTCGAAATTGGAATATAACTAACTCAGCTTTTCCACTTAGAAAATTTTATTCACGGCCTAGGTTTTGTTATGGTATAACATCTTCAGGTCTATGCCATAACGAAACCCAGGTCGTAAATAAAATGTTCTAAGTTGAAAACCAAAGTTAGTTATTTTTGAATTTCAATATGAAGATTTTCCACCAAGTCACCCCAGAAATAGTTTCTTCTATGATGGATTTCATCAAATAGTGTACATTATCAAATGTCGACCGTTGGACGAAATGGCCGTTGAAAAAGATTTTGATAAAATATGGGAAATCTTTGTAATTTTTACTACATTAATGAGTAATTTTGTATTTATAATGAAATATTTTTTTACCGCTTCTTGTGAAACCCAAGTAACAGCAGCTATTAAAATTGGAGAAGGTACAGAGAAAGGTTGCCAGATATGTACTGGGGAAGCATAGGAGGATGGAGAGTGTGACTGAAATGTTGAAAACGCTGGGCTGGGAATCTTTACAAAGTATAAGAAAAAAAAGCAGACTTTGTGGAATGTTCCATATTCTTAAGAGAGAGGAAGCTTGGGAAGAACTAAGGAAAGGGGAAAGAGGCAGGAAATCTAAATTTCATAGTGAGGAATGATAAAAAAATTCAAGGTAAAATGCCGGGCACAAAGAATGAATAAAAAAATTTCATTTCTTAATAAAACAATTGTTAATTGGAACACCTTTCCTGCAAAGCTATTCGAGCCCTTCCCTAATAGGGTAAATACTTTTTCGAAAAGATATAAATAATTTCTGCAATAATTTGATTGATTTGTTGTGTAAAATTGTAAGTAACAGCTTAGTTTTGATTTTTTCTTGCTGATTGGGACATTGATGTTGATGAGATGGGGATTTTATTTTTATTTGGTTAAAGACTGGTATATGGAAGTTTCCTTTGAGTGAATTTGTTTCTGACTAATTTTTTAATTATCTTTGGAATATTGATTGGATTTGAGATGTCATGTTATTTTTCCAAGTTTGCAAGTTTGATTGTAATACTTGGGACTTGTGTGCCACCTGACATTATCTAACTGCAAATGTAAGTCATAGTAATAATAATAATAATTTGAATTTCGCTGTCTTGCAACTGAGAGTCTTGCACGGCATATAAGACGTCTCATTCGGTCATTGCAGCACAATTCCCAATCATATGATATCCCTCGAGCCCACGACCTTGGGTTTGTCCAAAAGACGTACTGTTCGGCGTTCGAACACTAATTAATAAATTATTTCCTCTCACTCGCTTTCAATTGAAAATCCATCAAGTAAACCTTAAATACACAATATTCGTCACAGTGTTGAAAAAATCGTATATTTTCTTGAAATCTTCTTCCGGTAACGCAGCAAACATTTTCAAACGGGATGATGTCGACCGCTAACTTCCCCATCTTAAAACGAGAGTATAACATGGAACCAGTCAACTGAAAACCACATGAAAGCATAAGGCAGATTGAGGCTCGGAGTTTAGGCTAAGATGGGAACCAGAGGAAAGCAAGATGGAGGCAAATTCCTCAAAGAGGATGACACTTGTGATAGTTCTTTTCGTACCGGCTGTTTTAAAATGCCACGGAATCGATAAACATATTTATGATAAGTGATTTTCCGTCCTTAACAGACTACTGATGAGGCATATAAAGCATTTAAATTAGACAGTCGAGGGGTTGCAAGAATTGCCGAGTTAATTGGAATTTTAGTGCGATAGATATGAGATAAGAATAAATGAAAATAAAGCAAAGGTTATGCTATTTTCCAGATATACGAAAGTACAAGTTGAACATTAAAATAGGAGGGTAAAAACTAGAGCATGTGGCTCAGTTTACGTATCTCGTAAGCGTTTTGGACCGAAATGGTCAAAGTAGTAGGGACCTAAGGAGAAGAATTGCACTTGGGATAGAGGCTTTCACAAGGAGGAGGGAGTTAATGACAGGGACTTAGAGTAAGGATATTAAGAAAAGACTCGTAAAAACTTCAATATGGAGCATAGCTTTGTAAAGCTCGGAAACGTGGTTGCCAGGACTCAAAATCTCTATATTTTCCATCTTATTTTATCATGGGAATGACAATTGAGGTGGTTTCCCGTTGCCTTCCTCAATAGTGTTTTTAATGTGACACCATCACTTATTGGCCGCCCCACTGGGGTCAGACGCCATTGCAGCCGCCTCACTGAGGAACAGACGCTGCGTGGACTACCTTTCGTCTGGTTCCTACCCTTCGACCTGTCTAGCATGGGTGACCCTATAAGGAGCAATTATTATTCCTGCCGCCAGCATAGCCCTAGGGGTCATCGGAACGCGCAAGCCCTTTCACCACGTTAAGGTTGTAGTCCGGGGAGGTATATACATATATATATATATAAAGAGATATATACACACACACATACACACACACACACACACATATATATATATATATATATATATATATATATATATATATATATATATATAATATATAGATATACATAAAAATATACACACACATCTGAACGTGATAGATGAGAATAGGAATACTTGTAGGTCAGATAAGATCTAAATCACCCTAATTTTTCTAAACTGTAATTGGGGACCAAAGCAAATTCTCATTCATATGCCTAAATGTACACGTACTGAGGTTGATCATCAAAACGTTTGTGTCCGCATTCATCCGTATGTATCCGTATCTGTATTTATATCTCTTCGGGGGTGTTCGCATATTAGCTGTGGTTCGTTTACATCTAATGATGAGTATTTTTTTGGAAGCAGCGTGAAATCTCGAGGACGTTGGACGAAGCATAGACGTAAAGTCCCTGGTTCTGTCAAGTCAATTGTCCAATAGAAAGAAGTGAATTTCTCTCCATTGCTTCTTCGTAAAACGGAGGTTTCTAGCTTGTACCAAGAACACGAATATTTTTTCTTCCCGAATGTTATTTTTGTCTTGGAATTTCTCACGTCTTGACTAAAATCTTTTTCTAAACGCCAAAACGGAGAAGATTTGAACCAGAAGGTCTGGAATCAAAAAATAATTCCTGGGCGTTGGTTGTCGAATGAACACCCCTTCCTGGGACTTAGAAGAACGTTGAGTGTATTGATGTGGAAGAATGAGTCTAAAAAATTACGGTATTTTGTCAAGAGGAAAAAATCTTGAAATCAAATGCAATAACATAAAAGGATAATTAAATAAGAATCCTCCGTCAGGATCTCTGTTGCAAAACCACTGACATTCTAACGGTTGTGTATCCCATTAAAATTTTAATGGGAATTCCACAGCCTAACATCACCTTCTCCTTTACATGAAGATCTTAAGTACTTATATTATACGTAAATGTAATAGTTATAATATAATGTATACGTATATGTATATATACATATACATATGTGAAATCCAATGAAGTACGTCGTCTATAAATAAATTATTTATGTATGTATATATATATATATATATATATATATATATATACATACACACATACACACACAAGTTGTTATTGTACTTGTAGTCATATTATCATATACGTCCTATAAAAATATCATTCTTTACCCACCCAATATTTTGATAAAATAATTTGAATGCCTTAGTGTTTCAATTTTTAGAATGTAGAAATTAGAGTATTGAAAAATCTTGCGTGTCATCTGAAACGTTACACCATAACTGATTGAAAAATAAATCAAATTACCCTGAAGATACATGTAGATACTAGAAAAAAATCGAGGATTAGAATTATGCCACTATTCCCACAGTTAATTCGATAAATTGAACCGTTTTGGGGAAATACTGAGAAGTACAAGAAGAAGTTGAAATAACAATAAGCCAATATTATCCCTTGGATGTCAATTGATACGAACGTACATTTTTTGATTTTTCATCCACGATGAATTGATGACGACCCTGCGAGGAGAGTATAACACGGCGTAAAACCCAAGTTCAGGGCATATGAATGAGAAACTGGAAGGGGAAGACTTTAAATGTAATCCTAGGGCACGGAATCAAGTAATTACTGACATTGAATGAAGTAGCTGTACACAGTGTTCCGCAGGAGGGGAGTCATTCGGTGGAATGTTCGGTTTGAAGACCTCCAAGACCTACAATTCTAAGATCACAGATGTGTGTTCCTGTGTCGAAGCATGGGTAGTTTCAAGGGGTGAGCCATTGGGGCAATACTCCCGCCTTGAGTGATATTTTTGACTTTAAAATATTCAAAATGAACATTACTTGATTCATGGGGGCAATGATCCCCCCTTAGGGAATATTTGTCACTCTAACAAATTTAAAACGAAATTACTTGTATATCGGACAGTGCTTTTGATTACCTACTGTCCCCAGAGCATAAAATTATCCACAGCAGAGTGCGTAGACCTTGCCTAGGCCTTTACAGTAACTTTTTGACGGATCACCCGCTAATATGAATTACAGTGAAACGATTTTAGGAAATAAAAATCGTTATGATCAAGGCGAAGGATTTTTTACACTCTGAAATGGTTGCATTGTAATGTATATTAGCGGATGACTTCGTCAAAAAGTACTCTCACGGCATCTTCCACCGTTTCTATGAATTGTCAAAGGCAAAACAGCGAGACAGTTTTTAAAGCTGGCTTTAACATCGTGGACTGTGGCGCATTGCGCACGACTACGAATGGCTGTGACATTATATGCACGGTATTTCGTCATAACACCTTGTTCGTTAAAAGCCCCCAAAATTTCGGAGTGTAAGAGGACACCTCGTTAGCTTAACTGGCTAAAGCACTCGGACGGACATCGAGGGATCCGGGTGAGAATCCCGGTCAAGGCGAATGATTTTTAGACTGAAATAGTTGCATTGTATTGATTTTGATTGATTACTCTGTAGAATGCAATTGTTATTAAATGATTTACATTTGTGGGTGAAATTGTTCCCCCTCCCTTTCTTTCTCACACCCCATTAAAAGAGGTACCATATAATTCTATAATCATGAAGTGAAAGGAATAAAAAATTATCGCATCTCTAGATCTCGCAGGAGAGATCAGGAGAGTCCTTTTCTCTCGCACCGTCCGCCCGTTTCCTCCCAGACAAACGCCGTCGATTCCAATCTTCTCTCCGCATAATCGGAATCGTTCACGTATCCCTCTCGCGATCCCGAGGAGTCCTGTCTGGCCCCCACGACATTATACCCGTCGGTGATCTAAGCCCAAGAGGGAAGATGACACGGGCGAAAGCGGAATTCCGAATCCGCGGACGCCGCATCGCGATTTCACTCAATAAAAAAACCATCCCTCTCCCTTTCCCCATCCTTCGCCTCTCCCTCAACCCTTCAGAGATGGGCAGGAGGGGATGGGAGCGACGGAAGGAAGAAAAAGAGGGAGAGAGAGAGAGAGGCGGTGGGAATATTTTTAGACGGCGAGATCCGAGCGCGGGGACCATGTAGATGGGCCCCCCTTTAGAGGCCTCCTCCCCTCCTTTCTATTTTAAATACCGCGGCTCTGTAGCGGAGGCGAGAAGTAGGGTGGTGTTGCGTGCGGGGAGGGTGGGGGAGAAAGGAGGGAGGGGCCCACCCAATCCCCTCTCCCTGCCCACCCACCCACCGGTCCTTCCCAGCATCCTCCACCGCCCCCCTCCCCTAAAGAGGGTGCGAGGGGAGAAAGGCCTCTACCAGTCAGTCGTGGCTTCCATACAACACACGACACTCGGCGGATCTCCGTAGCACGTACGGCAGCCCGCTGACTCCTTCTTTCAGGTAAGGGAACTCAGGGAGGATAAGAAATCGTGGTGTGTGCTTGGGGGGTGTGGGTGTCCTCGGTGGTGGTGCGGAGTTTAAAGCCCCTCACCCCTCGCCAACGGGTTCAACAGCGGGGCCCCTCTCTCTCTCTCTATCTCCCCAAGCCTCGCGCTCTTTGTTCTCCGCCGTTCTGGTGATTTCTGTGCATCCAGCCTTCTCCTACTCTTCTAATTCATCCTCGGACAACCTTTCTTTTCCTCCCCTGATCCTCAAGAGATGCCTCGTGTATCATACGCTCGGGAGTTTGACCCCTCTTCCCCCCGGAAGGCAGCTAAAAGAATCTCCTGCGGCGGCACCTATGCAAGGAAAGAGGATAATTATGTCGACAGTGAGGAGCCCTATAGGGGTATATCTACCTTTTAATGCGTGGAACCTCGCACCAGGCTTTGTTCTTAGCGAAGATGGCAAGTTTCTCATGTGCCCAGTGTGTTTTTTTTTCATGAGTGATGATGAGTGAAGCGAAGAATCTTTCTTTGGTCCTAGTTTGTTTTTCTCAAATGTAACACAACTCTCCACGACGTAAATGACGAAATTCAAGACTCGTTTCCCGAAAGGTGTACCAGCGTGCTTATATCCGATGAAAAAAAAATCACGATTAGGATTCCAGGAATCGTACAAGAACTCCCCCCCTTGGGTACTGGACAAATAAAACCTCCGGAGTACGAAGAAGACAATGAATGCGGAGGAGGCGAGTGAGAATTTGTTGGTAGTGTGTTATCTCGTTATCGATTGGTCGGGAGAACGTTTTCAGATCTCTTAGGGCTTTCTTTATCCTGGTCCCTGCGGGATGAACGTCGGGTGCGCGCGGAGACTCCGTCGCCGATATCTTTTTCTTTTGGAGGAAAGGAATGTATGCCCGCTCTTCTCCCAATCGGTGCTCCTCCCGAGATGTTGGCAGCCCGCACTACTCCCGAGTCGCGCACGTCGGAGAACTTGCAGTACGTTCAGGATGACCGCAGAGCTGGGAGATTCCTCCCCCATCCGGGCGGCGCAGCGCTCTAAAAATAAACCCGCACGACGTGGGCGTCGGCGGCCGGGTGAAATTGAGAGCAACCGAGTTTTTCCCCCTCGATCTTTGGTCTATTTATGAGCGGAAATCCGGAGAAGGTGTCGACGATGCTTAAGAGTTCACATCGGATTCTCTAAAAGCGATACTACGACGATTATCAGCGTGTGATACTGCGATGATGGCCTTAAGGGTTTCTCGTGCTGAGGGTAATCCCTGGTTCCCGGGACAAATTCTCCACTTTCGGAGGGCATGATTTGAAGGATTTTGGCACTCTTGGTGGTCTGGCTGCTCCCGGGATCGAAAAATTGTTGGGGTGACTCAATTGTCGACCTATTGATGGTAGGAAACAAATGCCGCGGTGTTACTCCACCCAGAAGAAGCATGATAACCGTGGAAGATCGGAAAAGAACAGAAACCCTCGTCACGTTGTTGTTTCATTCGATTCCAAAAGACTCAATCGCGCTTGGGTTGGTGCGAAACCTACAGAGTCGGAAAGAGTTACTTGTCACATTGGAAATAGAACAATTTATTTATTGAGGGTTTTTTTAACGTTGATTACGTAATAAGATCGAGATTGTAAAAATAATTTAGTCGACACGTCGCCAAGGCCGTAGTATATTTTTCATTGTAGGTTCTTTAACGCTACCTTTAATCTTGGTGGTAATTTCAAGGAGAGACATTTCTTTCTCGATTATACTATAAACTGTGCATGTGTTATAATTGTGGGGAAGAAAATATTTTCTCATTCGGTCCCTACCTATCTTTACTTTGTGACGAGTCTATATTTTTCAACATTTTTTATCAATCCCTATTCGAATGATGGAATATTATTTGCCTTTTTGCTTTAAAGTTAGCCTCTGCCGATTTTTGTCTTTACGGGGTTTAAATCTTAATCTTTCAAATAATAATTGCTATTATGGGTACGGTTTCTTTGTCTGGCAATGATTTGACCTCGATTCTGATCTTCTTAAATCAAAGTACTGGAGTAACTTAAATGTTAACTATAATAGTAGTCAGAATAAAAATCACATTATTAGATATTTGGTTTCATAGGTTAAATTCTAAAGAAACTGCGGGAGATGCCGCAACATTAACGTAATGCGATGAAATTGGATATAAAATTGTCAATCAATGAGATTGACTGCGAAACTTGTCGAAACATTGAAATATCTCTCCTCTCTATGCTTTATTAAGAAGGCTTAACACAATGAATTGCAGTTTACACCTGGAGAGGTCATGGAGGACGAATGAAATTTGAGAAAATGATAGAAAAGCATCAGGTGATAAAAATATGCAAATATGTTATTTCCATTCCGGAATGATCATTTTATTAGGAATAGATAGATATAGACCTTTTATGGATATATGTTGAAAGATATTTATAGATTTTAGACCCCATTAGCCCACTGTTACGTATCACGCGCAAACACACAAACTGGTCTCTTTGTATGAATGCATGAATTGGAGAGAGATTTTTTTGAGAGAGAGAGAGATTGGAGAGAGGAACGAAAATTTCCAAATTCCGTGCAAAGTCATCGTCAAAGATCCATTTTTTTCGCGTCAGAATTTGTTCGACTCCTTCAGCGATAGAATGATTTTCGAGGAGTCGTGAAAAGTTTCTAAAAAAAGAATAGATGCATGCTTCGTAGAATTTTCTTCGATCGTATCAGGAGCAGGCGAAAACAAAATTTTTTCAATTCTTTGAGTGTGAACGACCCTTCGAGACTGAAGTTCATTCATTACATCCCGTCGCCCAGCCATCCTCCCAAAGATTTTTCGGGGTTGAGAAATCTCGCCCACGGAGCGACTTCCCTGTCCGCACACTATGTTCACCAAAGGCCGACCGCAACGGGCCTCCCTGATATCTCCCCCTTCTCTCCCCGCACTATAATCCCATCGTTCTCCCGGAGGCTATTTCCTGTCCCCAATCCCCTTTGCGGCTCGACTATTGCGAGAAGCCTGTGATCGGATATATAAGACGCGGAGTTTAAGGTTTGCGGTGTCGGATTCGTGTGCATCGCGGAAGGGGCACCTCTCCCACCCTCCTCGCATATCCCGTTTCCCCTCCCTTCCCCTACATCCGTCTCCACCTCCAGCCACCAAATATGGCCTCCCCCGTATCCAGTTTCGGCGCCCGGATGGATGGGTTGCCCTCCGTTGGAAGTGTTTGAGGGAGAGAGAGAGAGAGATTGGGGTGGAAGGGAAGGGGTGGGGGGTCGTTCGGAGAGGGGGGATGCGAGGGGGTGGAAGCTCCTTCTCTCCTCTCCTCCTCCCTTTCGTCTTAGGGCTTTGAGTTATTTTTGGGACACTACTTCGGCCCTCCCCCCCCCTCTCTCTCTCTGTGAACCTCGCCGCCTTCCCCTCCCTATCCCCCTTCCACCTTCCTCGTGCGGAGTCGCCCCACCCACTCTGGAATACACATACGTCCGCGGACGTAACGGACTTTTGAAAAAAAAATAAATAAATAAACAAGAGCGATTATCGTGTTCGTTTTGGATTCTCCGACGGTGTGCGCATTTAACCTCGAGCTTGTTTTTGCCTGAACCGATTCTCGAGAATCCCTAGATATAATTTTTTTATGCTGGCAAAGTTCATGGTTTGAAATCGCGATGTCTGCCCGAAAAAGGAATTTTTTCTCGCTCTCTTGGACTTAAGAATGACGACGTTTTCGGATTGATTTGCATATTTGACATGTTTTTTTGGGGGATTGTAGTATTCGGACACGTTTAACGTTGCATAAGGCCATGAAGTGGCGTGCTTTTTAATTCATTCCAGTAGTTTTTGCAACTTTTGGTAATTTGATCAGTATTTCCAAATCAAATTTTCCATTATAAAGTTAAAACGGATCTCGGATTTTTAAATTTGCTGGTATAATCATTTCCTTCATAAAATGTCTTATTAGTATATTTAATACATTTATATCAGGTCAAATACATCCTTAGAGATATCATTTTGTCACTATTTGTATTTTCACGTTCAATATTTGTTTTGGTTGAACAAAAATTATACCATGGTACATCGATACATTTCTTTCCCTCTCCTAATAACAACCAACCTTGACGCGGTGGAAGGGCTTGTTCATTCCGATGGCCCCTAGAGTGAGCAATGATATTTGCACCTCAGGGTCACCCATGCCAAATAGATTGAAGGTTAGGAGCTAGACGAAAGGTACTCCGCGCTGCATCTGTTCCTCAGTTAGGTGGCTACAAATATGTCTGACACCAGTGAGACGGCCATTTGAATAGTGTTGTAACGCTAAAAACACTATTGAGGAAGGCAAAGGGAAACCACCTCAATTATGAATCCAATGAAAAAATGATGGACATGATTACTTAAAGATATAGTCAGTTAAAAACGAATAGAATGTTTAAAAAATCCATGAGTGGCCGAGTAAGATGGATAATATCTCTTTCAAATGAATCTTTTCGATCATCACCACGTGATTTTCATTCATTTAAGTTTATTTTTTAATATTTTAAGTTCATGATGTAATTACAAAGAACTGCGAAAGATACCATGACAGTGAATTTAACCGTTCCCGGTCAAGGTGAAATATTTTTACACTTTGAAATTGTCGCACTATTATGAAAAAAAAATTCAATGGCATTAGCAGAGGAACTTCTTTTATCTGAGGGTTGGAAATACCAGAATTCTTGTGCATTGTAGCCATGATAGCATTACAGTAATGATTTTGAGACATGCTAATATTTTAGAGACTTAACATGCCGGATTAGTCAACGTGCTGAACTTTCCATATTTTTGCAAGTTAAACCATCCCTGGTCATGTGTAAACGCATTTTTTTAATATTTATTTCTTTAAAACATGTTGTGTTCAAAGGGAAGAAAACGTTATTATATATAATGCAGGCACTGGAACTATGTCTTTTATCGTTGAGAAGACAGTTCTGGATGACATTAAGATTGGGAGAGGATATCAGGGAGCTTAATTTTAGGAAATATGTCGTCCTGACCACGAAACGGATTTTTGAGAGTGATCAAAGTTCCACCATTTTCCACCTAATTGGCTACCTATTTGTTGGAAGATTAAATCGGACACTTATTTTGATGGTATATATTACATTTATTGCAAAATGAATATTTTTCAATTATTTTCTGAGAACAAACTAATGATATTTTTCATGGTTCCTTTAAAAAATGTAAATGTCAGTTTTTATTCAATTTTAAAATATGGTTCATGGTCTTAATCTCAGCGTATTTTTAAACCAATAAAATCATGAAAAATATTTTTTAGTCTTCATTTAAGTCCTTTCAGTTGAACTTCAAGTATGATACTTGAAAAATTATTCAAGTATTACGTACAAATGTCGTTCAAAGAAAATATCGAGTATTATCATTTTCGCGTAAATGGTTTTAGAAAGAAAATGGGTTTTGGGCATAGACTAAAATTAGGATTTTTTTCTCCTCAGGTCCAAAGAGAGGACTTTAAACACCCGTAAACAAAATGGCTGACGATGAGGTGAGGTGAGTATCAGCTCAAAAAAACACTGCTTTTCTGCCAACGAGGAAGACAATTACCAAGCAAAAAAACTATGTGATTTTTCATTAACAGCAACCCAAGGATGTGCATATGTCTTATATTCCTTGTTTCATGCCGTGTTCATTGAAATAACATGATAAATGTACGTAAATAACTTTGTTCACTTTTTCTTTGCATGGACTCATTCAAATGGTACTGTAGATGGCATACCTTCTTTGGGTCTCCAGTTGTGCATTGGAACTTACTTTCTAGATAGTAATGTATGTCTCACACACTTTGTATAAAATAATATTATGTCTTAGTCCTTATACGTATTGTAATTCATTTTATGGAATGCAGGTAACAAAGTCGACTGGAAGTACTTGAAGATATTTTAGTTTCTCTATTTTTGTTTTAAGTAGCTGTCTTGATAACAAACACCTTTTGAAAATTCCTATTCAAATTAGCAGGTTTTCAAATATCTGATAATTTCGGGCATATGGCAAAAATTATTGAAAAAGATGCTATTATGTCCAGCATGCCATTTTAGTTTATTAAAGATCATTTGAAAGAAAAAATATATATAATGCGAGCATTGTTTAACACTTCTACTCATTTTAGTCAGAATCAACTTCTATTTCGCAGGTAATCCATTTATAATCTGTACATATGAATGCTATCATAACTTTGATTAAAACATAATGACGTTGTTAGTTTCATATTTCATTCGCAAAACATTAATAACCCTTTTTTTTCTTAATCCATTTAATTAATGCAGGGCTTTATAAAATCCGCAAATTGGTACGTGAAATATTTTCGCTAGCAATATATTTTATATGACCTCATATCATATTTTAAGAGTTTAGTTTAATATTTTTAACACTTAAAAAATGCAAGATGGACAGAGTAAACCTGCCTTTGTGTTAACTGGTGATGTTGTTGGTAAGTAACTTGTGGGTTATGTGACTGCTTTTTTGTTTGTTGCATTAAAATATGATGTGGCATGTCGCAATGAAGGAGATTCCAGAGAATGCCTGCTTCAACAAAAAGCATGATTAGATGTACTAAATTATGTCTGTAGGAGAAGTTATTTTGAAATTTTTCAAAGTCATTTTTGTATTTTAAATATTTTTACTATTCGTTAAAAAAATTTTGAAAAATGAAATTTTCTACAAAAAGATTTTTTTTTTATTTTAGAGAATAGTATTATAGTGATCAGTTTTCACAAATATTCACGCATGCTTGGTACATTTCCCTTCTCTGTTCACACTTCTTCCAATTCACATCCTCTTTTTAAAAAAAATGATCCACATTTTTTTATCAGCTTCCAAAAAATATGACTGATCATTTGACTTTCCATTGGGTGTTTTCCAGTGTTTGTTTTTTGTGAAGTGTCAGTTTTCAATAATGATTCCTTTTTTTTATCTGTTCAAGTGAAAGTGGGTGTTTTTTTTCTACAACCTGAGTGCATATCCATTAATTTTGAATAATCACCCAATTTGATATAAATCGTTTTCATATGTGTTTTAAGACTGCAGATAGTAATGTTTTGAATTTTAAATGTTGGACTGATGTTGGCTTCATGTTCCTATCTCAGCACCGAGGAGGAGGACGAGTTCAGCGAGGAAACGGCCGTAAGATAATCATATTGTTCATTAAAATGCATTAACACTGATAAAACATTTCGGTTCAGCCAAAATACTGCTCCTGCCTCTCGATGTAATCCTTGCAAAAAAAATCATTCTAATCTCAAGACTTTTATTTCTCTCTATCTATCTATCTTTTCTTTCTCTCTGTTCTATTCATGCAGCAATTTTTTTATTTTACTACGCAAACTTTTCTGTGATTTAATTCATATTTCCATGCCTCTAGAGTCATTAAAGAAAACTCACAATAATGTACTCCATAGATTTTGAAGCATTGAACATGTGTACAGTAATTTAATTTGAAATACCTATGGAATCAGCAATTGCATATGCGTATATACATATAGCTATGCTGTTCATTTGCAATTAATAAGGCTTGCTTATAGAATTTGAAAATACAATGAAATATCTGAAAATTGCTTTCAATTATATTCAAGTATAACATTTTTTACTGAAACTTACGATTCTAATTGTGTTTTTTCTCATTTTTTTCAGAGAAAGAGAATTGAGGAGGCACGTATTGGATTTTCGTGACCCTCTTTAACAAAAAACAAATCAGAGGGCATAACTGGTGACATGGGTTCATGATTTGAAAAGAAAATATTGCAAGTGGATTCGAACAAAATACAAGATATTAGACTATCGATGGAATGTCCAATCCTAATTATATACCGGAGCTAATTATTTACATAGTTCTTATTTAACGTGGGGACATTAAATTTTAAAATTCCTGAATAATCAGAAAATTATTTGTGAAATGCGAGAGCTGTCCAGAAAGTAACCTCCATTATGCTATAAAAATTTTACTGGTATAGATACAGAAAATGTATTGTTTGCATATCATAACTACCTATCTCTACTATTTTCTACATATTCACCAAACAGGTTAAAACGATTTTCATATCTCTAAACTAGTTTTCAAATACCTTTAGCATAAAATTCTTCCGCCTGAGATCGCAGCCAACCGCTGACGGCATCTTAAAGTTCGTCATCGAGACGAGCACAAAAAATGTATTAGCCTATATTTTCAGTCGTGTTTCCATGCAACAGATTCGTAGAAATCTGTGGAAAACTTTCTAGAAACATTGTTCATATACCGACGGTCGGCCTTTTCTGTCATCATCATGGACATTTATTTTCAATTTTAAACACACGACAACACTGCCGCACATATCTTGTCACTCATCATATTTGGTCCATAACAGAGCACAAATTTCCCAAAGACGAATATCAGCAACATTGAAGTTTTTTTAAGTAAAAAAATTTGTCACTGAATGGACTTCAAATTTGGCGGGAATGTCAACTATTCTTCATTTTGACTCGGTATTTTTAACTAAAAACAAGCGGAGGTGCCTTCCAACCACTGCAGCTCGAGGCGTATTGACATACTGTGTGCAGCGACATACAGCGACCATTCGGCTCCCTCCACTAATTCTCACGCTACACGAAAACAGAAGGTTACTTTCTTGATAGCCTTCATAGATTGCAAGATATTGAATTGCAAAAGTGAAAGTATCCATTTGCAATAAAAAGCAGTAGTTTTTTTTACTAATCTGCAAAATTAAAAGTGAGTACTATATCACAAAACATACACATTTGTTGGTATTTACACATTACTTAAACGTCATGTTTCTTCTTACTTCACATCTTCTGAAATTTCTCTTTCATAAGACGAAAACTACACATGCAATACCTAGAATTTCTATGCTAGATATTAACTTGGAAAATATAGTAAATTCCTTAGCTGAAGTAAACCAGCAATCATGAAACTAGTTCTACATGTATAATAGAAGACTATTTGTTTTTTAATTTCAATAACAACCCCAATTATATTATTTTATTCATGCAAAGAGTGTTCAGAATTAATTATGCACAGAGTCAAAGACTCATTACTTTGATGTACATTCTCAATTTAGAAATTTTTTAGCATTCTTTCAAAAAATACACTTATGACAAAGTATTTCAATTCTGTTTGGCTATTACGTAAGAAGAACAAAGCAGTAATGTCACCGGATGGATGATTACTGTTCAATGACAAACATAATAGAATTAGAATGACTGGGGATGGGTATGGGTGTGTGCAGAAGTGACTTCACACATCTTGAGAGATGTTTCGTTTTTTTTCCATGGTCACAGGAGAAGAAGAGGAAGCAGCAGGAGATTGAGCGCAAGAGGGCTGAGGTCCGAAAGCGCTTGGAGGAGGCCTCAAAAGCCAAGAAGGCCAAGAAGGGTTTTATGACCCCAGAAAGAAAGAAGAAACTTAGGGTAAGTTCCAGATCTATGAGTGGTTGAGATAGAAAATTGAGTGGCTTATCCCTATAGTATAAATAAGAATCTGATGTCAACCATATCATATAAATGCCTTCAAAATCTATTATTCTTGGAGTGTTTTAGTCTGTTTTCTTTTTAAGTGTTATAGACCCCACTCTGTGAAACCTATTTTTCTTATTCCCAGGCTATCATTATCCCAAATATTTTATACATATATATAAATATATTTTCACGAGGGTGGTCTGAAAAGTTTTTCTGGCCTAACAAATATAAAAGACATTTTTTCTGAAATTTTCTAATATTTTCTGAACTTTTGAGGTCAGAAACTCTTCAGTCCACCCTAATATATGCATACCTATTTTTCAGGATACATTTATATAGTGTATCAGTTTCAATTCTCCTCCTTAAAAATAAATGGTTATTTGAATCTCACAGAAATTTCTCCATCTAACTGCACATGAATGTTGAAAGTCTTATTTTAAAAAACTCTCTTTGCATTGATTGATAGATGTGAAAAATCATTCTACAAAAATATTCTACACTTTTCTCATAAGTGTTTAATAGGTATCCTTGAAGTGCTATGAGTAAATTAACAGGTTTTCCTTCTCAAAAATATGGTGTATTTGTATCAAACACACACATATAACTTCATTCCTTCACAACTACTACTTGCTTAACATGTGAATTATAATGATAAAATTATATAGCTCTCCTCATTCCGCTAGTGTCTCAAGATGTTTTTTCATGAGATTAATGATGATTTCATCTATGATATTTCTTTAAAATCACCCAATTGTACAGGATTTCCTTTACCAAAAAGCCATAATAACTATAACCTCAAATATATAACCTCAATTTTCTCAGTCTCTAACTCAACTGCTTGACCATATTCATCTGCCTCCACTAGCCAACACAATATCCCTCTGGTAGGATGAACTTAAGCATTTTTAACCATTATATGTAAATCATATGTACCAGCAATCAATTTACGTGAGCCTTCAACACATTCCCTCTTTCCTTCACAATACAGCTCTTGCTGAGAAAGAAGGCCGCTGAGGAGTTGAAGAAGGAGCAGGAAAGGAAGGCTGCTGAGAGGAGACGTATCATTGAAGAACGATGCGGCAAACCCAAGATCATTG
Source organism: Hetaerina americana (assembly GCF_022747635.1). Lineage (NCBI taxonomy): Eukaryota > Metazoa > Arthropoda > Insecta > Odonata > Calopterygidae > Hetaerina > Hetaerina americana. Next base: position 2,572,455 of record NW_027286963.1, on the reverse strand, counting down.
ATGATGCCAATGAAGGTAAAAGGCGAAAATATATTCAATACAGCAGAAGCATACTGACATACAAAATCAATGTTCTGTCCTGGTTTTTGATCAGGTCATATGAGCTAAAGGAATGACTGAGTTTTTCAATGTGAACCACCCTTGCCCCTGTGAACTAAATCAGATAAATCCAATGTCAAATAGGTACCTACTGCTCGATAGTTAGTTGGTTATCAATTGTTGCCATGTTTTACATACCATGATGACCTATTAAGGCATTGAAAATATGAAATGACCCCACTCACCCTTTACCAATATGTTTCCTGAGTATATTCTGACATTATATCACCCCCTTGTCAAAAATGTTATATTATACATGTATAAGATTTGTAATTCACAAGTTATGACCCATTGGCGTGTAAAGTTTCTCGGGAATAGAATGAGTTCACACCACTCTTGCAGGGCTGTGTTTGTTTATATGTTTATAGAATTATTTTATTTTGCAAACAGATTCACTTAAGAGAATCCTTAAGGGTTATCACGAAAGGATCAATGCTTTGGAGGATGAGAAGTTTGATTTGGAGTACGCGGTCAAAAAGAAAGACTTTGAGGTATAAATAAAACCTTTTATAGTATGGCACTACGCTTCTGTACCTGCTGAATATTTGAAAAACTAATTTCTTCTCTCTGAGATTTCCAGTTTTTTTTTATCATGTTTTTTGATTTATGCTATCCATGAAAAACTCACAAAACTAAACCTAATTTTGTTGCACTGCCAATGCCTGATGTATCATCCGAACTTAAGGATTTCAATTATTTGGTATAGTAAATTTATTTGAGCATAAGATTGTAAGCTACAAACAATCCTATGTTTAACAAATGCTTTTAATGCATACAATCCGTATTTTAATACATGTTTTCTTCTTTCACTGTTTATTTATATTTATGTGTGTTTTGTTGTAAACAAAAATAAGTACACATATTCTTCCTCTTCTGTGTTACTTTGAAACTTGACCATTTCTTCTCTGTACGAGCCTTGGAGTATAATAATTGAATTTCAATATTTATAAAATGGGCTGTTTTGTAGGCCAACCCGTTTATTTATTTTAGATGATTTTTGCTAAGATGAAATTCATTACATTTTTTACCGGATAAATATTTTGAAATATAACTTGTTATTATTTTTAAAGAAGGTAACATATTTTGCAGATTGCACTTCATTGCTATTCTGTCACAAATATGTTATTTTTCATAACTTTTTAAATCTTTAGATGGAAATTTGGTTCTGTAAATAAAAATCAATATTTTTCTATGATGATCATAGAGTATCAATAATTTACGGATCGCCTCATAACTTTGGTCCACTACTCCAAGACTTTGAGAGTTTAATGCCTTCTCATTTCTGAATTTTCTAATAGAAAACCAAATTAGGCAAAATATTTTTCCTCGAACATCATCCTTCCATAGTCTTTTTCTTATTTCACTTCAATTCCAGACTATATATATATTCTTGGATACTCTGGTCTTTCTCTTTTCTTCTTTCCTGTTTATCTTTCGAATCTTTCATCTCTAATGACTTTCTGATTCTCTTGTTAACTTTCTCTCTTTCCTCTTCCTGTCACTTTACTTTCAGTTTCTTAACCTTTGAGTTCTCCTCATTGAAGCACAGTCAGTAAAATGGAGAAGATTTTTTCCAAAAAGAATTTTTTCTTGCATTCGAATTCTTATTTTTCTCATGGAAAGTTTTACTTTCCGAACGATGGATCGATGAAAAGGACGACGCTAAATACATTTTTTGCAACCTCTTCTCCTCGGCCAAAATTTTTTGACAAATTATCATGCTCTCTCATTGTTTTCCTATGAGAAGTTTTTTTCATTCACTGAATGAACAATTGGTAAAATTTTTTGAATCATTGTTTTTCATAATTTTTAATGATAGTATGTACAGTGGGATCACTAGGCATCTGTTCCATAGGGGATAGCACATTTTTTTTAGATTGTATACAAATAGTATGATTGATTTAAATTATCAAGTTCACTGTATCTGCTATGATAGTTATGCCCATCATGTGTTAACAGAAACACTTGATCTTCTGTCATGACAGCATATTATCATTTGATTTAAAAAAGTCTTAGTGAGCATTAATGGTTGCCGTCACCATACAATAAGTCCCTATTTCTATTTACTTTGAATGATTAGTTCATGTAACGGACAGATGAAGCTAGGAAGTGGGAAGTTTCGTAAAAGTTTCGAGATGGAAGAAACAAAAATAAATTTTTAATTCAGGTAGAATTATTAAGTCACTTAATAGTCACGTAACGTAATTTCTATTTCATTTTTAATCATAACTGAAACACTTGTGAATCATGATAATTTATCTGAATTCTCACGAAACCATCAGTGTCAAGAAATAATTTAATCATCTCTGATTAGGTATAGTTTTCATTTCTTCTTTAGACCGTGTTCTAGTGATACCACTGGGCATGCTTAAAAAAAAATGTGTGCGCATTGGTGTAGAAAAACATGAGGAAAATTAATTAAAAAAAAAGAAAGTATTTAGTTTTCGGCTCACTGCAAAGAACCAGGCAAAGGAAGACCCCTTGAGAAGTGGAATCTTTTCCGTTATCTCCTCTTGCTGACTGTGCATCGGTGATCACAATTCACTCTTATGTTCCTTCTATTTTTCTAGCCGAGCTTCAGACTATTTGCAGAGAATACCACCTCAGAATATGTAATCTAGAAGGTGATAAATATGATATTGAATGGGCAATGAAACTCAGAGCGTTTGAGGTAAAACAACTATGGGTTTACTGATTATGTTGGCATCTTACTTTAATCTTTATTATCCCTGATACTATTTTTTTTTAAAAACTTTATTACTGTTCTTGTTGTGCACGTTGATGACAAATAAAGCTGGCATTCAAAAAGCCATGCTCGAGCAGCTGAAAGCAGAGAGGATAGCACTCAACCATGTCACTTTATTCCACTGATTATTATATTATTTATACGTACATACATGTGAATATTTACGTATGCATATATATATGTATATATTTGAGTATGATTAATTTGTATTCATATATCTATGTATCTTTATATAGATATAGATATATATATATATTAATACATGTGTATTTACATATATATGTGTGTGTGTAAATATGTCTTGAATACCAATTACCCACTGCATCCCACCTTTCTCTCCTCCTTTTTGAAGCAATCACTATTCTGCTGAAAAATATTTTTCACCCTTTTTTTCTCCCAAAAAACCCCGGCTGGCACTCGATTTTTTTTTGTTTTAAGTCGGGCCACCTTTTCTTGCATCCACCACCCTCCCACCTCCCCCCTTTCCCCCCAATCTCATTCTTACTTTCAGGGAGACTTTGTGGAGGGGGAAACAATCCTGGATAAGAGTTTGGAAACTGTCCTGAAGTTTTAAAGAATAAATCATTGAATTATTTACTTTTGTTAGAGACAGAGAGAATGAATACTATGATGCTATCATGCTAGACATTATTTGTTGTGGAGTTTAAGAAATTACATTCATATAAAATTGCTGTCTAACTCATGAAATTGTGCTAACAATTTACATTTTAGCGCAACTCAAGTCGGTCTTGAAGAACTATTTCGATCGTGTAATGCTGTGTGAGTCACAGAAATGGGATTTGGAATATGAAGTGAGAAAGAAAGATTACGAGGTATAGTGTCTCCCTGTAATTGCCTTCTGTTTACACAGTGAAGTTTGTCAATCCCACCAGCCTTGGACTCCATTTGTTGATTTCTTGTCCTAGAGAGAGAGAGAGAGAGCCCTGTGATAGTGTATATTTTTTTTATCCTCCTGTTTTATCTCTGTGAGGGAGAAAACTTACATCAATGACATATATAAACAAAAATCACATTTCATCATTTAAAAAAAATCATAAAAAAGTGATTTTAAATTGAACCCTGATCTGGTTGGCTTTGTACATTGCATAAACATTGACATTATTTTTTTGAGCATCACTGTCCACTTTTATTTCAAGAGCTCCATTCTTACATGTATTTAAAAAATTCAGCCAAAAAAAATATGATGAAAGAAGATGAGCTAGCTCTCTTTCCTACATTCTTAATATATTAAAATCATGATTTCAATATGTCATCCCCTCCCCCAGGGAAAATAAATATCAATTTTGATTATTTCACATCGACAAGAAATTTACAAACCCCAGGGCTGGTAATAATAAGCTCATCAGCACCTAACCAAAACTAGTAAACCAAAGCATATGCATACTTGTCTCGTGATAGACAATCTTAGTCCCTTTTAGAGTGTTACATAGCATTTCCGGACTGTGAATCATGCGTACACAATCATTTAGAAACATCCTGAATGTATGTCATAATATATGCACGTGTATGGGGAGCCCACATGTTTTGTGTATGTAAAATGAATTCACTGTGAAACTACGAAATTTTAATTAAAATTGTTTTATATATGTGTGGTGCAAAATCCATATTCTGACTAAAAAAAAGAAACAAGTAGTGAAGGATTTAGTGGGATATTTCTACAAAAGGCAATTTAAAAAAATGCCTTGTTTGCATTGACAGCTGATGGGTATCATAGTGTACACATCACATACCAACCCTAACTCCTCCCTCAACCTCACATCTTCCCATGTTCCATTAATGTCTCCTCTGTTGGTGAGGACCTCAATATTCCACTAACTTGGAGAGTAAATGAATTCATATTAACCACTTTTCTTTGCTTATTGGCTAATGAAGATTTTTCTTGGATGCAGCTTATCTATTGGCTAAACACACACCTGGAAATGGACATTAGTGATTGCTAAATCTTCGAAAAATATCAATTCTAAATCAGATAATATTCAATAAATGAATAGCTCCTATTGTACAAAATTTAGAATATCCATATGTTGAACAGGTTTGGACATTTTTTTACTGTCACACCATAGAGATTTTTTTTCCTCAAGTTGTCCTATGCTACTCTAGTCTTATATATTTTGAATGTGTATGCTGAAAGTTTACCATGTCTATAAATTGTTTCAAAGCATGACCTCTCTGCAAAAAAAATGCTTATTTTGGATGTGTGTAGGTTAGACTTGGATGAGATTTCAATTTAGTATTTTTTTATCTTTAAAAAAGAATACCTCTAGTGAAGCAGTAGTAATTTTGAACCAAAGTGGAACATTAATTGTCCTCAACTTTGTATTCCAAATCCAATTGTGATAACATGCAATCCCTTAATTGTCCCCTTATTTTTCTTCAATCATTCATTTTTTTCACATGAGTTGAAATCATTATGTCTTGCTCACAAAAACTGCTCTTTTTCTCACACCCTTGAAAAAAAATGAATTTTTTTTTATAAATGGTATCACCATGTCTTGTTTGAACAACTTCACTTGTTTATAGAGAGGCGTTTTTAATGTCTTTTTGGGGTGAATGAATGGGGATGCACACGAGGGTTGATTTTTGGCTTCTGCCACGACTTTTTTTTTTTGTTTAAAGAGGCGCTGTGAGTTTGCCTTGTCACTTTTGTGTGTGACATCCTTTACCAAATATTTTCCAAGGACGTGACTTAGTCCCTCGGGGGGTTGCGAGTGCAATAGGGTGAGAGAAGGAGAGACGTGTGACACTGAGATATATAACACCATTCATTCATTCTGAGGATATGTGAAACCCCCTCCATAAAAACATCCCCCCCTCTCTCCTCTGCCCCTCAGTTCTCTCAAAAACCCCCCTCTCTTCATCCCCCCCCCTATCTCATTCTTCTTCTTCGATATTCTTTTTTACCCCCACCCCCCTGACCTTCCCTCATCTTCTATGTGCTTGTTGCTTCTTACCACTCGACCCCCTTTCTAAACTGTCCCCTACTCACTCTCTTTTTAGCTCCCTAATGGAGGTACCTCTCATATTTTGCATTTGTCATTTTGGATCTATTATTATTCAGTAATAATTAAATTATCATAAATATTTGCCTCTCTCTTTTGCTCTCAGCTGATCATAGACAGTGAGAGTATGGAATTTGCACCATATTAAATGATTTTTTTGTAGTGCTGACCATTAGAAAACAAGGTAGTATAGATATTGTGTTTTGACCTGTACTTGTTACCTTTTACTTAATAGTCAGAAAAAATCAATAACAATTATGCTGACTCTGTGATATCACTCTGACTGGATGATAATTAGTGGAATTACTCCTATATGTAGATGCTTGCGAATTGGGGCCAGGCGACCCAGATGTCTTTTTTTGTCTTTGAGATATGCCTGTCATGTTGTGGTTCCCCCCCTCATTATCCAGAGCATAATACATTTTCTATATTTTTTTTGTGAAACAGTTGAACAATTAGATATTCTTCATGTATTCACTGATAGTTTTAATGTTTATTAGATTAAAAATAAAAAATGCTTGAAGCCTACACATACATATTAGATTTTAACATGATCATAATGGCTGAATGAAAAATGAAATATAACAACAAATCCAGCATCATTTTTCATATGTGCACATTTTTTTCTATTGACACGAGAGGATTGTGTAGTGTGGCATATTTAGATACTGAGGACTTATAATATCACTCAAGAGGAACAATGTGTTGAATTTGTGATTAAAGCAATCATATGTAAGTAAGAGTATTTTGAAAATGGTTTTCCTTATTTCAGTGTTATGCCCGCCGTGGTATCTTTGATTTCATTTTGCGGACCTCTCTCTCTATCCAATCTGTCTCCAGATATTGAAAATTAAAATCACAAACAGACTTGTTTCTCTGTTTCTTTTTCTTTTTCACTTGAACTATGATATGAAAAGCACTGAAATATCAATTGCCAAATACAACTTTTTTACAATATGACTTTTCAACTCTTTTAACAAAAAAAACACATGATGTCACATCAATATTATCACTCTTGGTCTCTCCACTGATTCGGCGTTTCATGATTTTCATATATGTATATTTACTTTTGCATGTCATATCACAGAATTAACACGTGAAAGATTCAGATACAGTTCTCCAGCAACCTCTTTTAAGTATATTCTTTGAATGATACTTGCATTTTTCTCTTTCGCTGTTTTGCTACGTGATGACAACCTCATAATCCTGAAATTCTGTGCATTGATATTAAGATGTGATATATATATATATATATATATATATATATATATATATATATATATATATATATATATATATATATATATATATATATATATATATATATATATATATATATATATATGTGGTGACAGCTTTTTTTTTCCTTTACATTTTCTTTCCAAAACACACCCATTTCTCCTTCATTCCAAGCATTTCTTCATGTCTACAGTATATAAGCGGATGTGATAACACCACCTAACTTAAATTCACCCTTCTTTATTTAGGAAGATCCAGTACATGGTACTCTGTATCCTTTTTCTTTCCATGGAATAATTGTTGGATAGCCTTCATGAATTTACATGAGTTCTTTCTCCTCTTTTTCTTCTCTTACATCTACAATAGAGAATGTTTCTCGGATCAATTGAATAAACGATTGTGTGTAGTAATTTTGGTAAATATAAATGATGTGAAACACATTTCCACATGGGACAAAAGGACTAACCACATTTTCATAAACAGACACAAACTTTTAAAAAAAATCTCTTTAATTTCATATAAATAGTTTTTTTTACAGAAACTCTTTGACTTTTTTCTATTCTTTGAAAATTAATTTTTTTTTACCACTCACAGTTACTTACATTTTGTTTGTATGAACATAACAATGTATATATTTTGCTTCGCTGAGTTATTTTCAAATATTATTGCTTTGATTTTGTGAATTTTATAAGGCTTAAGAATAAATCACTCATTTGTAAAATAGGAGAAACTTCAGTGAATTTTTCACCTAACAACTGTCGTTTCGCTGCTGTTTTGGACATTTTATACATTTTTCGCTGACAGCTTTTCTATGTCATCTAGCATGATGTTTTTTGTTTTTTTTATTACTGTTTGCATGTTTAATCGTCTCATTATTAATAAATAAACTCCATAGTAAAGTGTATCACCATTTTACAATAATTTTGAAAATGAAAGCCCTAAGTAATTTTTTTTTTACCAATAATGATTCAATAGCACTTTCCTGCTTGGATTTTTTATCATGAAATTTCAAAATGCAGTCAATTTTTTTACTGCTTTAACTGTCAAAATAATTTTTTAGTTGACTTTAATGAAAATGAATGGATATTCTCTATTTATGAAGTCCTTCTTGTAGCATATATTTTTTTCCTCGTGAATACAAAATTAATTGTTTGTATCTGCATAATTACCTTCTAGATCTCTGACCTCAACAGCCAAGTGAATGATCTCCGTGGAAAGTTGTGAGTATTCCTTTCTTTATCTCAAAATTTAACATCAGTCCTAACTTGCTATGAATTAATAAAATGATAGAATTCTATGCTTACACAAACATAGCGTGTCATTCAAGCAAGAAATGACGTTTCTGCATATTTAAACTCGTAATTATGTAGACGCATGTCTCTATTTCCCATCTTGTAGACAAAAACGCAAGAAATTTCAACTTTCACATTTATTACTATGCATACTGTTACCTTTTGCCTTTTTACAGTTGAATCAATAATTACAACACAGCCAAAATCTGACTACATCCATTTTCATGTAAATTTTGCAATCCAGGGTCTATCCCGAAAATAAGTTGAATAAATCTGAAAAGAAAAAAATGTTTGCAGATCAAATTACAAATTAGTAAATTCTTCAAAATAATAACCTCGTGCATAGTCACACTGATGCCATCGCCTCTTCCTGGAAGACAATGACTGGAACCTTGTTTAGGCACCTCATCACAGTCTAATGACATTCCCAAGTATTCCACAATGGTTGCCTTTCAAGCTTCTTTTTACTCTTGGGAACAAAAATGAGTCCAAAGGTGCCATATCAGGATTGTAGGGTGGCTGGGGCAGTGTTGCAAACCTTCTGCTTGACCAGATACTTGGTCATGAGGAAGGCAGTGTAGGATGACACGTTGTCATGGTGGAGCCTCCAGTTGGCAAACATCTCCTTCCTGAGGTGTGGCACTCTTTTCCATAGTCTTTCAAGATCTTCCACAAAAACTTCCATTCACTGTCTGACCTTAAGGCACTGGCTCTTTGTGATTAATGTCTTGAAAAAGATGATGAGCATCATTCTACTTATTTTTGGGACATTCCCTGTATGCTGTTTTAATTGATTCTCCAGAAAAGCTAATCAAAGGTTTTGACTAATGAAGACTATAATAGATGCTTTGATACTTTTAATGAAGTATCCTAAGTCTTCATACCTTCAACAATTCACATACCAGAAATATTGTAGCTAATCTAAGAACCTCAGTGTGGTCCTTTCCTTAATGAAAACTGTTGTCATATGATAATTTTTCTGCCTGCCCAAAGTATTGATTAATACCTTTTTGTAGTTCTTTCAAATCAGGAAACACTTATTATTGTAATAATACAATACAATGTTACAAAAAGCTTGCTGTTATGGGTCATACATATTGAAATCTGAATAAATGGATGGAAAAATTATCACTGATGAAAAAATATTATTTTGTTAATGAATTGCAAGGAAATTTCTTTTTGAAAATAGCTAATGCTGATCAGGTAACAGAAATATCTGCTATTCAAGGGTTGATGGTATCATTTTGGATCAAATTAGGTAATTGGAGGATACAGAATGGAGAATTCCTGCACTTGAAATTGTTTTACATGGTATTAGATATTCAAATTACTGTTAATAAATGCTTTGGGGTGACCAAACTAAAGTAGCTTAAACTATAAAAGCAGTTTAAGCTACTATAGCTTGGTTGACTCCCTGTAAATGTGACATTTAGTATTTGGAGAGTGATTTATTAAGTTTTTCAAGCACTTAATGCATTTTCTTAGAATAAAAGCAAACACATTATGTGCTAGAGAACAAATTTAAAATCGTACCACTTAAGCAGCAAAAAAATCATCAATTTTTGAATGTCTTGTCTAAACAAAAAAATTTTGTGATTCACAGCATGAAACCAACATTGAAGAAGGTTTCAAAATACGAGAACAAATTTGCCAAGCTGCAGAAGAAGGCGGCTGAATTTAACTTCCGTAACCAATTGAAACAGGTTAAGAAGAAGGAGTTCACTCTTGAGGAGGAGGACAAGGAGGTAAGCAATCAAGGAGAGAGATTACAAGAAAATTTCGCTCATAGATTCAGTTGAAGGAATGTATAATTGTTCATTTATTTTTCTATTTTCTCATTTTGTCTCCTCTGTTATCTGAAAATCTATTCCATTGAAAGTTCCATTTAGACATTCAGAAGAGCCCTGACATGCAGATGCAGAGGCCTGTTGAGATTATGACATCATTATGTTGTTTTATATGATTTATTTGACAAAACAAAAACTAATTCTGAAAATTTTTATAACAATTGTGGAGCAAAACGTTTCACAAGATGTGTGCTCTCCTGTCTTCTATCTTTCTTTTTCTATTTTTTTCATCATTCACATTTCATTATATATTTTTAATCAGACTTGTGATGTCCCTAAATTTTATGCTTGGATATTCTATTATTTTTTTCCTAGCGAGACATGTTGACATGAGATATCATATGGGGAAGGCTTTACCAAAATCTCATTTAATTATCGTTAATTGAAATGTATATTTAAAATTGCAGCTATGGTTTGAATATGGAGATGCATAGGTATTACTTAATTGTCAAAATGTTCATGAGAGATAGCTGACAAAAGATGCATGTTTAGCGAACCTTTTGTTATAAAACTGAGGTATTTGAGCACAAAGTTGAATGTAATGTATCAAAAAATGCCCAGAAAGTAGCATACCTTTCCCTTATCAGAAATTTTGATTACACTGTGCAGTTAAGACTGCTCATGTAATTGGAGATTCAGTTAGATTGTAAAGGTTATATATCGTTGGGAATTAGTAATTAGTGTGTTGTAGTTTTTTGTAAGGAGAAGTTGGTTTAAAGGACTTCTCTGTTCCAACGAGCCAATTTTATTTTCCAAGGCGGGTATCACTTAACAAGTCATATAGTCCTATCTTACTCATGCATATGTTTTCCTTTATATTTTGAATGAAAGTTATTTTGCCAATCAAACTGACAAGCAATTTGCTTGCCAGCTGACCCAATGGATATACATATATCCTGCTTTGGACATAATAATTGTGAAACCACGTTGACTTTGCTCATTGTGAATCAAATTAAAAGACCTATTAGGACCGCAGTGGACACCAGTAGTGTCCCTAAGTCAAAGTTAAAGAAAAAAGATATGATTAAACTTTAAGAAATTATTTTTTAAAATTATATTGCAAATCTTTTACCCTGTGTTAGTTTGATCATGTTTAAAATTTTTATCCATCAACGGACCTTTCAACTGATAACCATATATATATATATATATATATATATATATATATATATATATATATATATATATATATATATATATATATATATATATATATATATATATATAAATGAAGTTTTTATGGATGGATGTAGCCTTTTTCAGCACTTATTTAATTATAGTGATTTTGAAAGCTTGATATCACAGGAGTCAACTTGGAAAATAAAATAAATCCACAAGATATTGGAAATTTTAATGTTATTATTTTTCATGATTATGCACATCTAATTGCGACAGCTGACCAGTTCAATTTCAACATTGTTATTACTTGACAAATTCTTATAGCATTTTAAAATTCATGAAAAACGTATAAAAATTTCCCAAAGAAATTTTTCTGAAATATATTTAAATGATTGATGGTTAATTTTTTTTAATTGAAACTTGTTTCAGGGTAGGATTCCAATTGTGCGCTTGAAATATTTTTAGTTGTACGCTTGGCTGTTGTTGCACAGTTAGCAATTTAGCACTGCCTCAGTTATGATGTTAGCATAGCAAATTTTAGTCAGATTAAATCATATCTTAACTTGTGTTTTTTTCTAAATCATCAATCTGAGAAAATCACCTCGGTTGATATTTTTAGTCTCATATTTCAAATTTAGCTCTAATTTCCTGCTCATTATATTAATGAGTAGTTTCTCTATTTACCATTTGCATGATCCTCTGTGTAGTTTTTATGTGTTATGTCAGTAATGTTGGTCGAACAGAACTAAAATAGAAACCTATAATTAAAAAAAAAATACCTGTTACTTTTTGTGAAAATGTGATTGTTTATGTGTGTTGTACTTGTCCTTTCACAGCCCAAGAAATCGGAGAAGGCAGAATGGCAGAAGAAATAAGACACCATCATTTTCTCTAAAATACTATTATTTAAAAAAAAACACTTTCTCTGGTCAATTATTTTTTAAGTTCAATCAGCTTAAATAAAACTTTGTCCTTTTGTTCATCATCTGTCCAATGTGACTACAGTTTGTATTGACATACTTTACAAATACAATTACATCTAAGTAGAAAACCCTTTCTTTTTTACATTCTTCCTTGTAAGTTTACATATTTTAGTTTCTTATATCTTTGAGCACAATACATTTTTGTTTTTTGTGATTTTAGTTCTTTGTCACTCATAGTATCTACGTTTTTCTTGTACACTTCCGTTTTACTGTGTGCTTTTCGCACTCTATGTGTGCACTATTAGTCTATTCTTTTTTTACGTTTCTGTCTGACTATGTTGTGTAATTGCCTGTGATTTTTTTTCTGTTATGAAAAGTTTCCCTCTTACTTGTTTTTAAGCCAGACAGTGATGTCTTTTTTGTCTTAGAATAAGCTCTTCCTAATTTAGAAAAAAAAACCTAGATCGTAGTTTTAATATTGTAGTTGCAGAAGAAATTATTGATCTATAGGCTGGTACAAATTTGTTTTTTAGGGTAAATGGAACAGTGTTTTCCTCTTTTTTTTTGAGTTTACAAAAAAATCTCTAAATATAATGTTGATAGACATAACTTATTAAGATCATTTTAATCTTAAAAACCTCTTCACATTAAATGAATTGGTGAGAAATTTACGTCATGGTATAGGACTTCACAGATAAGATTCTACAAGAGGTGAGATTTAATTATTATAAAGTAATTGTATTAAAAAATTTATTTGATTGCTATTACTCAGATTACTAACAAATGGCCAATGTAAAAACCTCATCACTTATGCTTGTCTATTGATTATTTGGAATGAATTCAAATGTACATGCTCCGTTGGGGACTAATGAGTTAGATGAAATATGTAAATAAGGAATATGTATATATTTTATATGGGTAAACTAATGACTTCAACATAACTTCTAATGACTTATGCTGGATATGCATAGTGAATTAGTAATATCTGAATGAATACCTCCTGATAATAATCCAATAAGTATCTATCGCAATCAGCATACCTACTAATTTCTCAGGAAATGAATATTAAAAAAACTGAAAGTATCTATATTACTAGAGGAAGTCACTGTATATATTTAAAAAAAGAGGCTATGAATGATTAAAAGTCTTGTTTTCCTATTAGATATACTCCTTTAATATAATCTTTAATAATTACTCCATTATCAACCAACCCAATAATTAAAAACAAAAACTCCTTTTTACTTCTTATGCATTTCTACACACATTCCTGTGACCACATTTAATTTAATATCTAATGCTTCCATTCCAAACAAAAAAAAAAGAATTACTTAATCCTTACATTTGCACTTACCTGCTTCATTTTAATGAATTCATTCACGTTGCATTTTGTATGTCTTCTAATCTCCACTCTACTTATTTTTCAGCAAAAGAAACCAGACTGGTCCAAGAAGGGAGATGAAAAGAAGGTAAAGGAGGAGTCTTCTGAACAGCGGGCTGAGACACCCGTGGAAGCGGCTGTAGACGAGGCCATTGAGGCCGCTGAATAATTTTATAAAAGAATATTCTCATATACCCAACAAATTTATCACGCGAATCGACAAGTGCATTTCGACAACATCTATTGCAAATGTTTGCGAGGGAGTATATATATATTTTTTTTTTGAAAGCGGGAGGGAAGTGGGGAGGAAAAATATGTGAATGATTTTAACTTTCACAAAACTTTGCACCAGCATAGGGTATATTTTACAGCTTAATGAAGGTTTAATGGAAATTTTGATTCCCTTTTCTTTTTTTTCTTGGGAGGGAGGGATGATTCTGGATATGGTACGAATATTTAATACATTTTTTTTCGATCAATCTTTTTTCGGTGACCATTGCAGGGATTCTACTACGAATTTTAATGTGAGTCTAGCCCAAATGATTTTTTTCTACCTCTGCATTGGTGATTTTTTTAAATAATCCCCTTTTTTCTGTTTATTTTTGGCCACCCCTATGTTTTTTTCTTCACCACCACCACCACCATCACCCCATCTCCCTTCACTTCTTTGCCATCTTGCATGGGCATCACATTTCTTTTTTGTGGCTTGTGATATTTTTTTCCAAGCCTGGATTTTAATTGTTATTTGGGGTTTTCCTGTAGGAATTGCTTGTTTTTGTTTTCAAAGTCCCTTCTTCTCCCCTTTGATGCTACCGTTCAAGCAGTCTGTATGTGTATCTGTTCCACTGTACTATGTAAATCCACTTCTATATGCCAGCAGTTATACTTTTTGGAGTCATAGTTATGTGATCCTACATATTTATATGAGAATTGTACTTTGTTAAGAAGTTATTCATTGTAGTAGTTCACCACCTTTATCGTATTGATTCCAGTGTTCCATGAAATCTTCCCGTGATAGACCTGATTTGTTTGTATGTAAAAAAGCTGTGGAAAGCAATAAAACGAGATATGTGTTGGTGTATGTCTGATGTGAAGTATTGATTAGTTCAACCCACCATGAGATCACCGTGTTGCTAGAAACAATGTGAAAACATCCTTTTTTTTATTGTTTTCTTATGTGGAATATCCATTCCAGATTTATTGTATGTTGTATTGAAGTGTGTTTGGAGAGATTCCACAGTTGCGTATTTTCATTTCAATGAAGATGTGTCTTTGTGTGTGTGTATATATATATATATATATATATATATATATATATATATATATATATATATATATATATATATATATATATATATATATATATATATATATATACATATGTATATATATATATGTATATGTATATATATATACATATATATTAGTATTGTTCAATCACAGTTGTGCCTCACAGTTGACTTATAACTGTGATCTCCTGATGCATGCTTAATTCAGATCATAGTAAGTTGGACTTCAAAAAGAAAACGTTGTACTTTTGCCATGCTTGCAGATTTTTTGTTGCCTGCATGTGTGAAATGTTGACGTTTATGGATCATTCAGTCATCACCTTGTATTTGCAAGTTTGCCAAGAAAACAAGAAAGCTGACTCACCCTCCAACTTGCCCTGGGACATTGAAAACAGGTATAATATATGGGAATTATTTTATTCCAGTGAGTCATTAATGGGTACCACTCAGTTTTCAGTTTGATCATGATAGTCCACCTTGAAAAAAATCAGTGCATTTATAAATCTGTAATCGACTAATGATGAATCAGGCATTTATGCAAGGAAAATTTCATTTAGTGGTAAATGATTGGGATTAAAGCATTTAATCAACTTAAACAATTCGAAATATCCTTAATGGAGAAGCTATCCCTTTGTTGTTATTCTATGGCATCAAATACGTATTTTTCAGGATGATAAGGATAGGGTAGAGGAAATTCATATGTTTCAGACTTTTCCCAACTGCTAAAATTATGTAATTAAGTCGTCGTATATATATTTGAGGACCATGGTTAATTAAAAAATAGATTGCCCATGGACATATCCATTCTTATCCCACATCAGGCTCACACCCCCTCACTTTTATACCCTTCCCAAATTCCATAAAAGGATGATCCTGGCTGTTCCATTTTTTCCTGTCACAACTCCCCAAATCTCCATCTTTAGTTGATCACAACCTGCAAAAATGGTCCATCCCCTTCCTCCTTTTTTCAAAGATACCATACATTTCTTCATACTCCTGTACTTAGCCTTCCTTTCCCAAGACACCCCTTTCACCATTCAACCATTGATTTCAACTCTCTGTACACTTGTGCACATCAAAGTTCTCTCTTCCTTTTTACATAGCCATTACACTTCTGAGGGATGTAGAGGTTGTTTATCCAATTAATGAAGTTTGGTGATAAGGTGTAAGATTCATCACAGAGAATAGGATAGTTGTCCGGGCTAAAAATGATGTTGCCTCATCCCTCTATACGTCACTATAGGTTTTAGTGGTATGGCAATTACACCTTCTTTAAGTCACATCTCAACATTTTGCTGGAATCTTAAGATAAGCTAAAAAGTTATCATTTGCCAAAGCAATAGATACAGAAAAACTCTCTTACTTCATGATGCTGCTTGTAGTACTTCATCATATAGGTCATGTATATTTATCAGTGCATTATGAATAATTATTTTCTGCTTAAAATATATCAACTGTCAAGAGGCCCAATGAGTTCTCAACTGGCAAATAAAGTTCAGAAAGAAAGTGGAAAAATTTATCATTGGCCTTCTTAGCTCGGCAGTGGTTATGTAGCCATTTGAAGGGTCTAGTGGGCATTTTCATGGTAATTACCTAATTTTCTCAGGGCAGCAGGATTGGCATATAATTCTGAAGGCCAATGATGGCAAATTACACCCCAAATCCTATATATCTGCTTAAATCAATCATTAAATGCTTGTCTTCTGTAAAATAGGCATTAAAATGTATGTTAATTCAATGGTGACAAAGATATAAAGACAGTTTTTACCGAAATAATAATGCCAGCAAAAACCTTTGAGTTTAAAGAAGAGTTACTGAAGTAAAAAAAACAATCAAAATGACTCTTAAAAGTATGGGTAAGATATTTCACAGCATGAGGAATGCATTAAGAATGAAGTTGTATTCTAATATATATATTATCAGGATTTATTGCAATTCAATTGCTTACCTGTTAATTTGGAATACATTGAAAACTTCATTTACAATTTAATAGTACAGATGATTTGCCATCCTCCAATTTATTTGATAAATGCATTGCACAAAATTAGTCATCATCACCAGAATTATATGAATAAAGGACACACTTAAAGGGAAAATGATTCAGTAAAATCACATTTCGTATATTATTCTGTGATAATCTTGACTGATGCTAGTTAGTTATTTTAATTTCAACCTCCATATTGGGAACAATAATAATTGTTGATTGTCAATGTTTTTGTGCGTAATTATAAAGGGGTTAGTAGTTTTGGGAATTTAGATAACACTTTTGAAATATGTGATTTATGATACTCTTCCAAATCATGGCATTTGACTTTAGTGTAGCCTATGATGAGCTTACTGTTAAGAAAGAGAATCGTGCTCAAAGAAATTTTTCTTTAATTTCTTTAGTTGAAGGAATCATGGAGTTTGTGAATGTAGTCAATATTATTCACTGTAAGTTTTGCGTATTCACACATTAGTAAAGTAGATGCATTAGCTTAAGGCATGCAATATCTGCCTGAAATTCATGTCCTCCTGCTAAAATATATGGATTCAGTTATTTACTAGAGTTATTAGAGTTACAGGGATTCAGATAATTTTTACAATGCTATTATTTTTCCCCTTATATCTATCCAGGTTTAAATTTGTTAATCATGTGTCCAATACTTTCATATATTTAGAATCACTAAAATTAGTTATTTGCTAGAGTGTCATTCAATTAACGAATCATGTAAGATAGGAAGGGCTATAAACCTTGAGTCGACTATTTTGAGGTATTATTAGCGTAAATAGCATGTTGAAAAGGGAAAACTTAAGATTTGTCACGGAGGTATAATTTGATGATTTATTTTTGGTTTTCTCAATACTACTTTTTTTTAAGTCTCACACACAGCATAGTACCATGATCATTTAATATTTCAAGGACAAGGGAGGTGAAAACAAGATCTTTCATTGTGGACCAAATATTGCCTTAAAATAAGTTTTTAGCAGTACTTTTACCCTTTTTAGGAATAGTTTTGCAATTTTGAAAGGCAATATGAGCACAGTTAGCCATGGAGTACATCATAGAATGTAATTAAATACATCAAATGTAGTTAAAAAATTATTGAGGGGAAAAACAAATAATGTGGGGCATGCGATGCTTCTCTGTCAGTATGACCATAAACACAGTAATCAACCTGAAGGTCGGTTTGGTAGGTGATGGTAGAGTTCACCCAGTACTAAGCCCGACAGTATGTGAAATTCCCGCATCAGGGTAGGGGGGGCAGTTCCTTTCCCTGTGCTGGTTATGGTTTCCCAGGAAGATCTGGTACCTGAAAAATCACATAGCTTGGGTGGAGCTGCAGATGGCCAGGGAGGCTTGCCTGGGAATCAAACTCGGGCCCTCTGGTCAGTAGTCCAATGATTTACCCACTGGACTACCGTGATCAACTCTGTCATTATATAATTATGTAATAGCATATTGCATTAGGCCCTTAAATTAGAGCAAGCACTTACACTTCCTTGCATTTAATGATTATGACCACATGAGGATAGGCAACCTACCTTAGAGTGGTAAACTGGCAGATAATGGCAGTATTGGCCAACTGCACCTTTTCACATCGAGCTCATCAAGGACCTACAGTGAATAACCATATTTCACAGATTCACAAATAATGAGAAGTATGATACCACAGACCTCATATAGACCTATATAGGATACCCCAGTCAAGATTCAATCTTTCCATGTCATCTCATCTTTGACACCCTCATAGCCAGGCATTACAGACACACATTCGTTTCCCCTAATTGTCCAGGGTACAGTCGTGACATTTGTGATCAAGTGTAAACAATGTTCTTTGAAATAGGTTTCATAGTGTGTCTGAGTTAAAATATGATTGCTGTGATGGGTGCATTTTTGAAAAAATATTTTTGAGAAAATGAAAAAATATCACATTGCTATTACTGTTTTATGTTGGCCTATCTACTTCAAAGTTACTGATTTACAGTGTGGGCCACAATTCAGAATGAGAAGTTCCTTGTAAAACTCTGCACGAAAATTAAATTAATGTATGAAAATTAAATTAGGCAATGAAAATAAGATGGTGATAGGTGGGATTTTGGGTCAGTGTTTTGAGGTTGTTTTGGCCAATGCTGAAGTTGCAGATTGTTGAGGTCTTGGGAGAAGGCCAAAAAGTTCCCAGGCTTCATGAAAAACTCCTTTTTTTTCTTTATCTGACAATAAGTTAGAATCAATGATTAATAGCTAAATATGGTCCCCAGGTTACAGACAAAACTCATTCCTAAGTCGTTCTGGTCACTTTTGAACAGTGCATAGATATCTGTACATTACATTAATAACAACAGCAGTACTCTAATGTCTCATTGGTCCAAAGGGTACACACATGTAGGTTAAATAAAAAAATTAGACAAAATGGATGCAGTCGTTAGACACCCATATAAACAATGAAACCAGAGGCTAGACAATGCTTCACAATATCCCAAAGATGCTTCACAATATCCCAATGTGTCATGCAGGATTGTTTACCTTCATAAAATAAATTTACAGGTCCTAATATCCATTTATTTAAACATTATCCTTTGAGGGGAAACTTGAGAATCAATTCTTAATTACTGAATGTCATTAATCAGATCTACAGAGACTGCTTGTATTAGCCGTTAGATATATGAAAAGATTGGTTTATTTCTGTCCAATGAGCATATCTCCATTGGATTGCTTATCATTAAAATACCTCTTGAGGCCTACCAAAGGAAGTTTATAAACTGCTGTAGGTAGAGATAAGACGACATTTCAGTTGAATGATCAGCGAAGATCAGAGCAAGATCCTTTTGCTGTTTCCTTTAACACTGTTCAAAGAGGAAATGTTAGAGTAGGTAACTCAATGAAAACCTCACTGAATACATCTTTTGATGCTACAAAATTTTTCATATTATATGTCACCCTGCTTGAGCTGGTTTTAAGACCCACATCATTTTATCGTCAGTTCAGTGTTTTAGAAATATTAAGATGTTAGAAATGTTTTCATAGAATGTTGTAGTGATCATAAACTGACAGTAATAAATCAAATGTGTTAATGTCGGTTTGTTACTTTCGGTCTTATGATTATTATAACAGTTGAGGAAAGATAAATTCTTGGTCAAATCATATCGTAGTAATTGAAGAGTCAAGGTTTTGTTCTCAGTTGTAAACTCAGCAACAACATTTAACTATTATGGCATTCAAGTTAAACAATATGGTATGTTTACAAAATAGTAAATTTCATGCACACATGATATCTCAGGTCATACTAGATGCCTGATGCAACTACTCAAAAACTGAATATTTCCACGCTGAATTTTCCCCAACTTATATACTTCACTTATTCATGCAATTGATTAAAAATCCAAAGATATGCTATAACCAGGAACATCATTTTTGAACCTTTTGCATATCTGTTTTAGTGCAGGTGCAAAAAAATGGGACATTTTATTCCTTAACTTTGTATCACAAGAGAAAGAATTGGGCGATCTGTTAATATAGGGAAATGAAAACCCTTTACGAATATTCATACAGATTTTATAATTGTTTGAGGCAAATTTTCTTTTGCTGTAGCATTATTCTGATACTAACTAATACCATTGTTTTTAGTAGCCAGGGTTTTTGTAGAAGCAATTTATATAAATTTACATAACTTGAAGAAATAGTTTGGTTAGTTTAGATATTTCAGGATAAGTGTTCAAGACATTAAGTAGAATCATTAAGTATAAATGAGAACTATTGTGATAGACCTTACATAATGGAATTTCATCAAAGTCTAGATAAAGGGTTGCTTCATAAATCGTAAAAATATTTTATTTTAAAGTTCTATTTTAGTCAGGATTAAGGTAGTACCTAATAGTCATGCTGAATTATTAAAGTGTTTAGGCAAAAATGGAAATAATAAATGTTATGGACTTGATAATAAAATTTATGTAGGAAGAGTTTGGTCAAAACAAGCTTCTTTCTGTAATTTTTAACTCCCATTTCAGGAAAGACTTATATGGCTGCATTTGAAGTCTACTGTTTGCTTAATTTTACACAGAGCTCATTCAATGATTAGAATTATGAATGGAGGATTGCATATTTTTGGGCAAAAAACTAACTACCAAGGTGAAGATCAGCTAGTATTTTTGGGATCGGAGGAAATATGAGGCATATTTGCAATAATTATATAATTTTACATACCTAAGTTATGACATCCATTCTAAAGAAATTATGCATGGTCCTCGGATAGATTTTGGATCTGAGATGTCAATTCCATGTGTGACATGAGTGGCAATCTCATCATTACTATCTAATTGACTCAGGTTTATGGTTAGGTTTGCAATATTAAGAAAATATCAGATTCTATTGAAACTAAAGTATACCAGGCTCATATACCTGAAGTTTCATCCTTGCAAGTTCTTGTCTCATAGGTAGTTATGGAGAGAATTTATTATTAAACATGAATTTTATTTGAAATATCTCACGAAAAGAACATCTGTACTGGAAAAATTCCTTTGACATAGAAACACACACAAATGTCCTTCAGAAATGGGTTTTTAACAAGTCATTTGCCAAAATTTCATTATTTTTCCGTCTATATGCTATTTAAATATTTCTTCAGCCTCCTCTGGCTGACTATTTTGCTAAAACAATCCATACTGAATAGATGGCAGAAATTGTTATCGCGAGGAAGGCTTCAAAACTGATTTGCAGATATCTCATAGGTTTTTGGGCTTCTCCAGAGTTTGTTCATTTTGCTGGATGGCAGTTTTGTTCATAAACAAATCATCTTCTTCAGATCCGAATATGTCATCTTAGGAGTCAAGTGGAATGAACTACTGGTCCATTTTCCTGAGCATTTCATTCTGAAGATGATGCTCCATTCCATCATGAATGGCTCAGCTTGAGACATTTTTTAAAATTATATGCTTCCTTTAAAGCATTAAAAATTTAATTGAAATATCTTGCCAAAAGGGAAACTATGATGGGCCAGACAACATCCTTGGATTCAAAGCACAGAAATGAAAATTCCTTCGGGAAAAGTATTTTTCATAAATTATTTAACAAAGTTTTGTTATTTTCTTATCTACAAGTATATGCTTATTTTCATATTTTCCCAGATCATTCCATTTTGGTTTACTAACTTGGGACATTAATTTTTACTGCTAATGAGACTAAAATTGCTATCCATTTGATGAAATTTCCATTTCCTTTCCATTCCCACTACATTTAGTCAGGCAACGTCCTCTATCAGACGTCAGGTCAATTTTTAGACCATATCATAGTAGTAATGCTCATTATTGAGAATAGTATTAGTGTATTTGCCCAATTCATAAGAAATTATATTTCTTTGCTCCAGATTTAAATATACATCTCCTGTGCAATGAAACTCAGCATATGGCCAAGAATAAAGTTTCATAGCTAGGTTGCGAATGATAATTGGCCACTGGAAAAAGCTAGCACATGCGATCTTATTCATTACCTAATAAAAACACAATAAAATTCATATTCCTGAACAACAGGAGTGGTGAGGCAGAAGTTTCCTTCATGACCAAATTGAGTTATTGAGTGCTGTTCTCAGGTTTAGAATATTTTTCATTATGTGAAAAATTCTTCATTCCTTAAACGTCAATGATAATATTTCAGATATTTAAAGGTTTTGGATACCAACAGGACCATTTAATATTCTTAAAACTTCTAAGACTCTCGACCTTTTCTAGTTATCCTGTAAAGTAGGGAAATTACACCCAAACTGTTTCCGAGAGGCAATTATTCCTTCCAAAATGATTGTGAATTCATAAGTTGTAAAATTTACTTAAAGCTGTGTAGCTATGGGTCATCAGGTGAGTTTCCAGAGGAGACAGTACCTTGGGGGATTTAAAAGGATGTAAGGTATCTTCTCCTGCCTCAAAGCATGATATTGCATGTATCCATGTTGCCCTAAATGTTGCCATTCCTTCCACACAAATTTTCCTCTTCCTGTTATAACATGGCTAACCTAAGGTCCATTGACCTGGACCTGAACCCAAGGATTTGCATTCCATTCAACTTACAAAAGGTATGTAATTTTTTAAAAGCATGCCCATAGTATACAAAGACTGTCCGTAAAGTATCCAGACATGAAATATTTGAGAAAAATAGCCTACCTAGAACAATTTAGGCCTTAGTCCCCTTCCCCTTTGGACCTCACATACTTATCCCAGCATCCCTTCCACTTTTCAAAATAATCAGCAAAGTCCTTTTTTGGAATGGTCATCAGCTGCCTCCTGTATTCTCTTTTATCTCGTCAACATCAAGAAATTTGTGCTGCAGTTGCAGGGGACTTGCTTCAAGTGACTAGCAATGACCCAGGTTTTCTAATAAAAGCTCTTAACTGGAGATGAGTCATGGGTGTGTGGCTTTGATCCTGAAACAAAACCCCAGCCTTCCCAAACAGTCGGTTGATGAGAAAAAGGAGAATGGGACGAGGCAGCTGATGGTAATTCTGAAAAAGGACTTTGCCAATTGTTTTGAAAAGTGAAAGAAACGCTAGGATAAATGTTTGAAGTTCCAATGGGAGTACTTAGAAGGGAAATAAGGCATCTTTGTCCTATGTAGGCCATTTTAAACCAAAAATTGAATGGCTGAATAGTTTGTGGGTAGGTTTTATGTAATATGCAATGAATATATTTTATATTTATGAGTATACAACCTTTACGTTTCTCTGAACTTACTCACTCAGTACTCTGGATATATTTAGTCACTAAGTTCTTGAATAGGTATCTACATACTTAAAATGTGAGTGAGATGATTAATTATTAGGGTCAAATCTTCATTAGTGGGAGGGAAAGAGGGATGATGGGGACAGAAGGTGAATTTGATGCTTAAAGTTTTCTGGTAGAATTTATTACATTGAATCTTTGACTCCAGGTCAATGGATCAGGGTATTGATGCATTAACTCTATTGAAAGAAGAAGGAGAGATGTTTGCATTAGTGCATTTGAAAGAGTGGGAAAATACAAGGATTAAAAATAGAGAAATATTTTTATCTTTGATAAAATTCAAAATTAATATTATTTACCTGTATGCCCAGAATTAACTTCCAATAACTGCTGTTTTGTGGCTATAAAAATATCTACTGAATGCTGCACTGCTGTGTCCAAGTTAACTTTAGTCAAATCCACCTCATGATTTATGAATACAATCTGATTGAGCCGTTTTCCATTTCATTTAACCCATTTTCCATCCAACCATATACCATCTCCACCATCCCTTCCAATCCTCTCTTTTATGCCATTTAAAACTGTGTACCTGAAGATGTCAGGCATGACAAAACATGGGTCGTATGAATAAATCCCCACAGTGGATTAAATAAGTTTTTTTCACTTTTCCAGTAATGTTATTAGTGTCCAAATCTATACGACGTTCAACTTTCTTTGTAGCATAAGAGATTGTAAATTTATTTTGGTTCATATTAGTAAGTGGCTTCCCCACCCTTTCCTGAAGAGGTTTTATGGCACCTGCTGTTGGTCGGAAGGGGACAAGGTTTGTTAATGAGGTCATACAGATTGGAAAGTACTTGATATGACATTGGGAAGAATGGTCAGGGAATTTGGGATCAGTGAAAAGCATAGGATGTTTGTTGTGTGGGAAAATAATTCCATTTGTTTCCATTCATCCATTTCGTGTCCTTTGGAGGTAACATGGCTTTTGCTTCACATTAACTGCAATGGCTGGCTCTTCTTCATTAAATGTTTTCGGCAAAACTAGATGAGTAAACCTTGATGCAGAAGTGTTACCGTTTCCCCTCTCCTTCCAGGAAAATAGGGTACAGTCTAGACTAATATTGAAGGAGTTTCAATTAAATAAAAATGACAAAAGAGGCTGGTCAAAAGAGATTGGCATAGTTAAGACACTGATAACAAATAGCCAGGAAAATTGACATTGCAAGAACATATGTTTGAATGGACCATTTGAAGTATAATTATATTCAAAATACATAATTATGCCAATGGATGGGATTCTATGCTGTCTACATGAGTTGTTCCAATTGACTGAATGGGTGACAAATGGGTTGGGCAGGGTGACAGCGTGCTATTTTGATTTTTCTTGATATTTTATTGATTGTATAAGTGTAACAGTGCATTACTGAAAACAATTTTTTGCATGGGTAGGTCTTCTATTGATAAGAAATGGCACCTGCTATACCAAAGTGACATTTTTAATGCTAGAAATTGTAAAATGAACCCTCTAATTGTCATTTTTAACTAGATATTCTTGCGAAAACACTTTAAAAGTTTTAAAATTGTTTGCTACCCCTCCATGACATAAAGTATTATCAAATATACCAATATAATCTGAGTAAATTGTAGTCAGAGCTGATGCTGGCCTAATGACTGAAGCCAGTAATAGAGAATGAGTAAATTGGGAGGAATATAAAGTTTGAAGTTATAGTAATGGATGCAACCATTGTAAAGGTGAGCTTCTTCTATTCATTCTTTAGTTTAGCTGATTAGATTTATTTCCAATGAACTAATATGAAGAAAATCAGTCTGGAAGACATAAGCTGATGTAATTAAGGTGAGACAGATGTCTATGGATGGCAATCATGCCAAGGAAAGGTGTATTCATAGATATTCAGAGACACTCCTTTTTCAACAGTATCTCATTACAATACAAAAGTACAATTTCTGGAAAAAAAGGTATAAAATGTTATCTCTTTCGGTATTGGCATATTTAAATGAGGCGCAGGTTATGGATTTTATCCATATAAATAAATTAAATTATATTTTTTGTGAGATTGTCCAAAGACAATATTTATATACTCCTTTGCAACATTACTATACTATTAGGAATTGTAATACTGATTTACATTATTATCTCATTCTCCTAATGATATGGTAAAGGGATCCATTTGTAAACATTGTTGTAGTCAGTATTTTTAAATACAGCATTTATCTCTGTAGCTATTAACCATCATGTAGCTGAACATTAGAAATAGGCATTACATTACGTGGCGTACATTGCGTACACAAAATTTACACTCATATGATTAGTAGGTAGGTACTCTGAAAGAATTATGCTCAAATGTAACTTTAATTTAGTACATATCACCATGATAATTTCATTATCTATTATCCATATAAATATATGCATATATATTCAAATATCTCACACATATTTAGTACCATAGCGCCAGATAATATCAAACTTTTTTCTTCATTTGATTTCCTAATGTAGTTGAATCTTAAGAGTTGTCATTATGATGAACGATTGCAGTAAAGTATTTTCAGCATATTATTCCTAAAATGGGTCATCCTAATGCATTATTCTATGCATGTTACAAATTCAAAGAACCAAAATTCATAGGAAAACCATGGCATAGGAAAACTAGTACAAAAATAAACTCAATTGCATTATCTGGAAAATGTGTTCAAGTAAATTTTGCATTGAAATTAACTACATTTTAAATAATTTGTATCGCTGGGTATATGTGTAGGCATGACTATAGTACTTTAATTTTTTTTTAGCTTTACTGTACTGCTTTCTAAAAGTCCTTTCAAACGTGGCATATAAATATAAACAAATAAATATATTGTTTTATAAAAATCTTTATCTACACTCTCAGAGGACATTCCCATGTGGCTTTGATAAACTAAATCTTTTAAAATAATTTAAAATATATTTCCTTTACGATGACACCATATTATTATTTTCATTTTTTAAATCCTCATCTAGGTAGATCTATTATTTAAAGTCCACACTTGGATAATAAGATATCCATAAATTTCATGAGGAAATATGCTTAGGTTAGGTGTATTTCTCTTTAGAGAAATGAGACTAAAATGATGATGAATGCCCAACAGGCCCACGGAGAGGAGGCACACCCAGAGGCGCCAGCAGAGGGAGAAGGTGCACCAGCGGAAGGGGCACCACCAGCAGAAGGTGAGGCACCGGCTGAGGGAGCACCGACGGCAGAAGGAGCTGAAGGCGCCCCACCTGCAGAGGGAGCTGAAGGTGCACCACCAGCAGAGGGAGCCGAAGGCGCCCCACCTGCAGAAGGAGCACCACCCGCAGAAGGAGCACCACCCGCAGAAGGAGCACCTCCCGCCGAGGGAGCACCACCCGCCGAGGGAGCACCACCTGCGGAAGGAGCACCACCAGCTGAAGGCGCACCGCCCGCTGAAGGAGCACCACCTGCAGAAGGAGCACCACCTGCAGAAGGAGCACCACCAGCAGAAGGAGCACCACCCGCAGAAGGAGCACCACCAGCAGAAGGAGCACCACCCGCAGAAGGCGCACCTCCCGCAGAATGCGCACCTCCCGCAGAGGGAGCACCACCCGCAGAAGGAGCACCACCCGCTGAGGGTGCACCACCCGCCGAGGGAGCACCACCTGCGGACGGAGCACCACCAGCTGAGGGCGCGGCACCAGCACCACCCGCAGAAGGAGCACCTCCCGCCGAGGGGGCACCACCGGCGGAGGGCGCACCACCCGCAGCACCTCCGGCTGAGGGTGCTGCTCCCGCAGCGGCACCACCCGCAGAAGGAGCACCACCCGCAGAGGGAGCGGCACCTCCCGCAGAAGGCGCCGCTCCCGCCGCCCCGGCCGCACCAGCCGAAGGAGCTCCGCCCGCCGATGCTGCCGCTCCTGCAGCTCCTGCCGCACCCCCGGCAGAGGCCGCCGCCCCCGCAGAGACGCCCGCGCCAGCTCCGGAGGCCGCGCCGGCAGAAGCTCCTCCGGCAGCCGAGGGTTAAACACGGAGGTGGGTTTTAATGGAGACTCACCGCAATCTATACGCTCGATTTTAATCTCCGTTCTCCCAATAAGATTCCGCAGAGCATTTTAAAGCACTCAACGCGTTTGGAGTCTTCTAACTGAGCCAAACTAAAACAGTTGTATTAAATGAGGATAAACAGATTCGGTTGAAAATTGTTGTGCCTGAAGTATTGGCCAGGACAAATATATACTCGAGCAACAATCACTGTGCTGGAGTTCCGTAACGTCAAGCGCGAAGCCAACCAATAAGGACGCGGTTAGGAAACCGATTGTCAGAACGTGGCCATTGATAAACGTTCCTTTTTGACGGTATTAATTACACCAAAATGTTATTTTTAAGAAGTAATAAAGATGTAGTATATCCTTCCCATCGATAATGAATCATTCTCAACAAATATGACTCAAGAGTAACCTCTTTCTTAGTGGATACCTTTTAAAGAATATAATCAAACATCACGAAGTAATTTGAGAGAAAGTCATAGACATGTAGACTTTTTAAAGTTATGATTTGAGCTGAGTGCCCACGTACTAGGAGGAGGAGGAGGAGAGGACAAGGTACATAGTGGACACTGATTCATGGAGTCAGGAGGGAGCGGCTGAAATATTAAAATATTAATATTAAATATACACTGGAAACATTGTTGAAATGGCCAAAAGTTTTAGATAAAGGGCATTTTTTTGGGAATGTTCCGTTTTTTATGCGAACGTTTTCAGCGATAAAATTTATTTTTTATCAGATTTGCGTTTGTAAAATCCCTGCAATTATTCATATTGTTATTGTTGTATATAAAGTTATAGCACCGCTTGCACAACATCGCTATCTATTGACAATTTACATTAATGTTATAATTCAATCATAATGCAATAATGGATAATAGTCAAGTGTTCGTCTGAGATAAGGTTGGGTCCATTATTATTCGGTGCGCTACTTTACTATAATACACTGCACGCGATCCAATTCGGAAATGAATCCAACTTCATGACTGTTATCAGCGAATGCGTGGCACCATCAAGATAAAGAATTAAAATTATTTACGAGAAGATACACATCGTTGATATTGTATAAATTAATTGTAGTACCGTAATTTCATTTTGGTTGGAAACTAAGAAAAAAAATGGTCTCCTCAAAATCAAAGTTCCAGAATAAGATGCCATCGGCCAGTGGAATCATTTACTAGATTAGACAGACAGTCAAAACAATCTATAAGAGCTAGCCTTTTTTCTCATTGCTGGAAAAAGTAAAAAAAGTATAAAATGAACTGGTAAAAATATGCGGGGAAAAAAATGAAGAAAGACAGTCAATTTTTTTCGATCGAACATAAATCATAGCGATCTCGAACAGGTTCAAGAGATCTAAACCTTGATAAACGAGCAAATTTTTGATCCAATAACTTTGTTTTTTGTAAAAAGTAAAACACTACTCGCTGAAATGCAAAGCGTCAAGCTAAAAAGGAAGCGAATGGCGAATGACTTTCGTCCGGTGGGAAATCGAAATGAAAGGAAAGAGGGTGGGTGAGAAGACTATAGAAAAAGACAATGTCAGAAAGGGCTCTTCTACCCTTGTTTAATAGAGACAAGGATTTTTTTATAGTCCTCCCTTTGTTGCTAATTTGTTCTCCAATCAATGGACGGTTTTTTTCGTAAGTTTTTTTGCGAGATGATTAATAAACGTTCAGTAAAATTAACTCGTAAAATCGATTTTTTAAAAATAATTCCATTGAACTCGACTGAAAAGAATTTTTTTTTTGGGATTTAACTTAAAACAGTTAAGCTTTCACTTTTTTCAGTTTAAGCATCTTCAGTTAAAATGCATTTTTGCTTTTCCTTTCATTTAAATTTAGGGGGCACTAGTTTATCTCTGTCGAAACGCTATGCACTTAAATAAACGAGTTAAACTTTTGCAGTTAGCTTTCTCTGATCTGAATAGAATTAGTATAGCCCACATTTTACATAGAAAATGTTCCTGATCTACACCGTTTACGTGTCGCAGTAATAAAAAACATTAGAATGTTAAAATCAATAAATACATAAACTTTGTATTTTTTATTTCCAGATGCCGAGAATCACTCCTCATCTTTCATCATCAATGTGAATCCATCTGAAGAAGGCCTGAAGATGTTCTCTGGACTAAAAACCCATTCCATTTAATTCTTCAGTTGCTTTATCTGGCGTGAAAAAAACGTTCACAGCCAAACTCATTCATCATTTCATTTCACTTATCATCATTATTAATTGGAATACGAAGGAAATTTAATCAATAAAAAGACTGAATATAAGTATCACCATATTGTATTGTACTGTTGAGTCAACTTAGGAGACATATTATTCTGCTTTTGTTTGTTGACATTGTACATATTGCATGATTTTTTCTTCTTTGTAAAAAGTATGTAACATTTGAAGTTGTAACAACTGGCTATTC
This sequence comes from Hetaerina americana, assembly GCF_022747635.1. Lineage (NCBI taxonomy): Eukaryota > Metazoa > Arthropoda > Insecta > Odonata > Calopterygidae > Hetaerina > Hetaerina americana. Next base: position 2,542,342 of record NW_027286963.1, on the reverse strand, counting down.
AAATTGAGAAAAAAAAGAATCGATCCGTTCATTAAATCCAGGGCAAAACGGTATTCCATCACGTGATATTAAATTAAAATAACATATTTCTACAAATAACTTATCGAATGGATTTGGAATTTATAACACTTTAAGGCTCCTTCCTTAAAGTTCACGAAATCAAAACTTCCGAAGCTTTCAGCGGGAAAAAATCTTAGGTACGTAAGAGTTCGTATTTAATTAGTTTGGATTTTCACAACCACGCGGCGTTAGTTTCCCCGAGTAATTCAAAGAAGCGGTCAGAGGCCCTTGCCGTCTTCAGTAGCAGACGAAACGTGAAATGGATAGGTTGGTAGCCGTTGCCCGTGGCATCCGAGGTTGTTTACGTGTTTAACAGTGTTTTTTTTTCGTTCTTCGGACTAAATGTTTATTGCGTTGTGTCATTGTTTTAAATGGTGTCAAGTCGAGCCTGTGCTTTTATCCCGTCCTTCAACGAAACGAAATAAGTTCAACGCTTGCTAAAGGTTTATGGTTTTGGACCTAAGACACTTGTGAAGGTAAGTCTTAAAATTGCAATATTTAGTGTTTATTAAGATCTTCTGCAATTGTTATTTCTAAGATGTGGCTTCAAATATTTATCGTCCTTCGTGAAAGAGTGTCAGAGCTGCGTGATGCACTGAGTGGACTTACAAAAAAATATAAATAATTGTCGTTTCTTTTAACCTATCTAATTTCGGGGTGTTTAGTACATAAGTAAAGTTTTCTACCAAAATGCAGCACCGTTGCTGTTAACAAAAAGGATGTTTTTTTTGAGCAGCGAAGATGTTTCCAGCTGTGTTTTTTGAAGTATTTAAATCGTCACAGCGCACCAATAGGAAGTTATTTTACCGGAGTGTAGCCAGCATTTTTTTGTTTACTCACCTGTTACATCAACGTGCTTTCTGTATTCCTTGTTCGCCGCTTGTGTAGCATCTGCGCTTAAGATTTTCAACTATCTACAGGGCCCAAGTTAAACTCGGCTATCTACCGTATCCCGATAAATTATTAGATTCGAATGTGAGAGCATATTTCCACCGTGGTATCTACATATAATATTCAGAGCGTGCCTATAGTTCAACATAAATAGGTTGAGGTAGGCACCAACATGTTTATTCCTCCGGTATGTTTATTATTTGTCAACATGCGTTGATTTCGAAAAATTAAGCTACCCAGGATGGGAGTAGGTAGCTCCGTAGCGATGATTTTTGAAACTAGTCATGTAATATAGCTACTATGCAAACTACTTGAAGTAACATCAAGAACAAAGTGATTCGGTTTTTGCAGGTTTCTTATTTCCGTTCGCTACCTTTGATATGTTGTAATTTTGAACATGTAATTCCTTTTCCAAAGAAACTGCGGGAGATGCCGCAACACTTGTGAATTATCCACTCCGAGCTTTCGAGATGGGTGTATCTATTGCACCAGCGTGCAATAATTTATCAGTGTTTGTTTATTTTTTGATCGAAAGGGTGTAGTAGTCTAAGTAAGATCTTAAGGATGCAGATAAACCTTGACCCCGTGTTCCTGAAAAAAATTTTGTATTCCGCGGGACCACGATTCGCTAAAAGATTGTGTCTGGATGGGTGAACGAAAGGGGGCGTGCAAGCACGTGTGGTTATTTATATGTGTATGCGAATATGTATATGCGTGTGTTTGTATATATTTATATAAAAACATACTATATATATACACACGCATATATACATGTTTGTATGTATATGTGTTGGTTCGCGGTAGTCCAAGGGTAGAGCTTAGGACTACTGACCGGAGTAGTTTCGGGGCCCCTGCAGCTGTGTGATTTTTCGGAATCTTCCTGGGAAGTCATAACCGGCATAGGGAAAGTACCGCCTACTCTGATGTGCGAATTTCACCCGCCCTCGCACTTAGTACTCGGTGAACTCTACCATCACCTACCACACCGCGTGTGTGTATACAGGTGTGTGTATATATATATATATATATATATATATATATATATATATACATATATATATAACCATAAACACAGTAATCAATCCGAAGGTCGGGTTTAGTTGGTGATGGTAGAGTTCACCCAGTACTAAGCCCTATACGGCCTGTGAAATTTACACATCAGGGTAGGGGGGCCAGTTCCTTCCCTGTGCCGGTAATGGTTTCCCAGGAAGATCTGGTATCCGAAAAATCACATAGCTTGGGTGGAGCTGCAGGTGCCCAGAGTGCCTTGCCCGGGAATCGGACCCGGGACCCTCCGGTCAGCAGTCCAACGCTCTACCCACTGGACTACCGCGACCCAGATATGTTATATATATATGTATATAAAAATGTATATATATGTATGTATATATATATGTATATGTATGTATATGTATATGTATGTATATATATATATATATATATATATATATATATATATATATATGTATATATATGATTTGATTATGTATTCGTTTTTTAATAACTCAAATTAACATCATTATGTTAAATAATAAATTCGCCATTCTTTTAAATCAAAAGGAGCTTACAACATTCCGGTTATTATCAGTTTTCTATCCAGTTATTGCTCCTGAAGATTTAAGATTTAATTTTATTCACTTAAGTCTGCAAAGCGTACTCGTAGGTAATAGGGAGGCGTTCTATTTTGCAACAATTCCTTCCTCCATTCATAGTAACGTTTGTTTGAAAGCTTTTGTCAAATGATTACGTCGCAGTCTCCCATCACAGTATTTCATCCCTTGGCGCGCGGAATCTTTAGTCCGCATTCGTCGCCTTGACTACTCAGTTCACACGGCTGGGACAACATCCGCGTCCCCAAGGTCTCTCTCTCTCTCCTCCTCGACAGCCTCAGTATTCGCCAGCATAACCCAAAATCATTTTTTGGGGTTGTGTTGGCGAATCATTTTGAACACCAATTAACGAATTTTTTCCCGAGAATGCGAAAGAGATCCATGAAATTATATTCGCAATTTCATTTTGAACTCTTGTCGGGACGTATTCGGAATAATACCGTTAGATTAACGTGAAATATTCAATGAATCAACTGTTTTAACTCTTTAAAGAAATTCGATTCGCCCGCTATTCCCATAGCAGCGATCGTTATCTGTGACGTCGTTTGAAAAGCAAATTCAATTTGTTACAAAATCGACGCTTACATAACTGTTTAATCCCCCCACCCCAAAAAAAAAAGTTTGATGAGAAACATAAAAAACTGGAGTGGTAATATTTACTCTTTCCGAGGATAGAGATAATCGCACACTGTGCCTTTATCGCAATAGCAATGAATGGGAAACGATTATCGGATATTACGCCATTGATTGATTGTTCGTTGCATAGCGTGGTTTTTGTTTTATGTTTGCTTTACTATAAGTCACGAAACCGGCCACACGTGATATAATGGATCACTCGGCGATGTTTGCGTGCATTAAGAGACGAAGCTTATAGAGTATTTCTTCGTAACGTGGAGAAATGCTATGGAAAAAAACGCAGAACATCCGATTGCCGCGAGCGACACAAATTTTAAGAAACAATTAGGATTTGTGGGAAGATGAGATGTCGAAAACATTGTCCTTATAGAATTCCGACGGTTTTGATTTCTTCCGGAATGATTCCCCCCGATTTATTTGATTTAGGAGAAGGAATCAGGATTGATGTGGTGGCCAATGCACTGGCCTCCTACTCTGAGAGCCCTAGTTTGGACCCTGATGGTGGCCAGATTTATTTGCGAAAGTATCCCGATCCCTACTTTGAGTGCCATGTGGAGAGAACACCTTAAGTATAGTACACCGTCCGTCGAATGGGGCGTTACATTTTGTTTCCCCTTGGCGCATTTCGTTAATACAATAGGGGCTTTGGGTTGCTTCTCTCCCTCTTTCTCTTAGACCATTCTTTTCCCCATGACCTGAAAGTTATACCCCTACCAATTTGCCTACAATCAAACAGGGTTCAAATCCTGGAGACGACAAATATAGTATTTTAGAGCGGAGCCCGATCCCTACTTGAGGTGCTTTGTGGAAGGCACTTTGAGTGAGTACGACGTCCGTCGGATGGAACGTTAAACTGCGGACCCCTTGGAGCCTTTCGACAAGAGTAGGCTAATGCCGCCGACGCCGGGTTTCTCTCTTCCCCTCATCCTTTCCCATCCATCCCTAATGGCGCAAATGACATCAGCTGTCGATTGCGGTCGATTCATTATAATTTCGGACATGCTCTCAGTATGAAACGCAGGAAAAGTCCTATGTAGAGGACTGTCATTCGCCAAGTTTTTATTCTTTTGTTTCCTCGAGTCTTTTGTTTGCTTGTTTTTTTAACGAAACTTCGTGATTATTCCGCCTCGCGCGACGGGATTGTGGGGCGACAGTCGATTCAATCAAATCCAAAGTGACAGCGTGAGGTTACACCAAGGAAAACGAATTCTTACGCACTTATTTCCATGGCGGATGCGTAGTTTTCAGGCACGCATTTCGAGTTTGGTAGATCAACGGCGTCTTTGTCGCCCTCTTGTGGCATTTTGATGAAGGACGATGAAAGAGAGACCGCCTTAGAAGATTGCTTGGCGATTGATTGCGTCGCAATATCCATCACGATTGTGGCGGCTTGAACTGGAATGCGTCCCCATGACTCTCAATGCCCCGCGGTGATCTCGTCATTATTTCCCCGTCCTCCAACCGGGAAACTCACGCCATTCCGTTCTAATGAACCGGGTGCTTTGACGGATGGTTCCCTAAAATAGGTTGCATCGCGAAGTCAGGCATGTGTCATTTTGATGTAATTCCCTCTCTATTTGTGGCCACCAAGTGCTCTCATCAAATGACGATGATAAAAAGGGTTCTCCCGGGTGTTAGTTGTCATACAGTGCGACATCGGCGATCCAAGATGTTACACAATTTCTTAAATGACAATGGAGGACTGGAGGACCAGGGAGTATTTAGGATTGATAATTACTGTGCTTAGATACATGTCGTTCCCAAGGAAAAATGATAACATGTGCGCCAAACCTATATGTAATGTTACTACATGTTATCCGCCTTTTTTCCAGTTGTAGTAATTAATTTTCAGTGAAGAAAAAAATTAAAAAAAATCACTTGTTTCCGAAAATTGCCGTGTTAGAATTAGTGCAAAAAAAGTATTTAGAGCAGATTTTTAAAATTAATTTGAACCTCTTAAGTTTGATAAAAAAATGTAATTTTCACATCGAATCTGTTAGCCATCTAAACATGAATGGACATTACCTTAATTTCGTCTCCTGTCATCATTATTATTATTATTATTAATTCATGGACTATCGTGACAAATTGGCTCGTGCAGTCACCATGGAGCCTCCTTATTTAAAAGTCGCGCATGCGTGGCATTTGGACCAATGAGGACGTTTTTCGGCGATCGTGGACCCTATCAAAGGATGGATGGAAGTTTGGCCATTTATCAACGGTGTGACCATGTCATTCGTCCCCTTCATTTTCTGGTAGACCTTGGAAACGCAAATGATTGTACGAGCGACTTAGAGCTGCCCTATGAATGCTAATCACGAAACTTTTTAACGTTGGCATCGACGGAGTTTGCTTGTGATACCTCATCATCATCATGGGCCCAAATTCATCTACATCTACAAATTACCCTGCAGGCCGCCCCAAGAGCGTGTGGCGGGGGTTGTTAGGGCCTATATACATCATGCAATAATCGGTGTGCTAAGACTAAACCATTTAACTTCAGCCATTACGTTAACATACATATATGTACAGCTGTCAGGGATAAAGGGGGGTGGGGCAGCATTGGTACCTAGTGTTTGGCTAGGAACTCGTGGAATCGTAGCGCGTTGTCGTGATGGAGTTGCCAGGTAGTGGAGACGTCTTTTCTCGTCTTGATGAACCTTTTTCGTAGTATTTCCAGCACATTCACGTAGTAAGCAGCGTTAACTGTCTGTTCTTGAGAAACAAACTCCTTATGGACCACTCCTTTACTGTCGAAAAGACAATGAGCATGAGTTGCCACTTTTGATTTTCTCATTCTTGCCTTTTTGGACTTGGGGAACTGGACGGTGTGTCACTCAGAGCTTTGGTGTTTTGTTTCTGGGTCGTATTCAAAAATCTAGGTTTCATCACCAGTTATGACGTTGCCCAAATAATCAGGTTCATTTTTAATGCGTTGCAAAAGTTCACTTGAAATTTCCACTCGATTGGTCTTTCATGACATGGTGGACGCGAAGAGGTTTTCAATAACTGAAGTCCTGCCGCTTCCACAGCTTAAGAGAGCACTGAGACCGGCTTCGCGGCAAAGCTTAGCGTGCCCCCGCCACATACTCCCAAGTAGTGGTTCGATCCCACTCCGACCAATAGGAGCAGCGCGGGAAATCATTTGTATTACTATTGAAACGCACCCTGTATGCGTACTTCAATTCGGACTCAAGAGTTCCGATTTTTTTATGATTACGTATCTTGCAAGTGAAGGAGGAGTTCTTGAATTTGTCTTTGACGATTTCTAACTCTCTTACTTTCAATTTATCTCGGTATTCGAATGCGTACACGAATAGGATTTGTTGCATATTAATTCCTTCTGCGTCTCAACAAAACTGAGGTGTACTATTGCTATACATTTCTAAACATTTCTTTGAAATCTCCCTCACTCTCTTCGTGAATCAAGTGGCTTCCAACCTAATTCCTCCAGCGTACCCATTGCTCAACTTATATTTATAGATTCGACAGATGGGATTAAATGGAAAGAGGGACATGGACACTACTGACAGTTTCAAGTATTCGTTAATCCCTTGCACGATCGCAATCATAAAAAAATTGGAGTAAATCAACCGGATATGTTTTAATTTAAAATGCAAAATTGGATGGTTTTCTCTAACGCACCCATTGTTGTATGATGTCTATGCGTAGGCTTGTATGTGCGCGTGTTTTTTCATATGTGAGCAAAACTATATTCATATGCATGCAAGAACTCACTTTTGTACTTTCCCATATGTGCACCCCCCGCCACACACCTCCCATACGGGCGGCTTTCGGCGTATTGCATTGACAGACTATCATCTCGGCGACAAGTTGAGGGGAATGGGCTGCCAAAGAGATCGAAGGAAGGAATCGGTTTACCCTTGTACCATCTGTCCTTAGCCATGGCAACAATCGTGGAACTTGACGTAAGACAATCAATAACTTAAATCCTAGCGTACTGGATATCCATCGAGTAGGTCTCGCCGCTGGCAGGATTTCTTTAAGGAGATATCACGATCCATACTTGAGATTGAAATATGTAGAGAGAACACTTCAAGTGGAGGCCGTCGGATGGGGAGGTTACTCTCTCTCTCTCTCGCTCTACTGCAACCAATCCTTCATACATTCCCTGCAAATTTCACCTCTTCCAAATTACCCGTCCATCGTGAGCATAGGTCCGTAGCTTATATCCGGAGTGTCCCAAAAAGTCTCGAGGACTTTTTTTGCCTAGCTCAACCAATCCGCGTCGTTCTCTCCGTACTTCTGAGAAATTTTCATTCAATATTAGGCTTCATTGGTGTATTAACTTGGACGAGTTCGTTTCATGCACATGGTCAAAGACTTATATTCTCTTGCCTTTTAACTTACGTGTACTGAATTAAATAATGACCTTCGTGGCATCATGTCAGTGAACTTTTCCGGAAATTTTCGGGGGCAATCGAAATTTCAATATACATATGTGTTTATGTATGTGTGTATATGTATGTGTATTTATGTATAAATACGAATGAGTGGGCTAATGCCGACGCCGGGTTTCTCTCCACCCTTCATCCTTTCCTGTCCATCCCCTATGGCGCAAATGACCTTAGCTGTCGGTCGCCTCCCCTTAAAACTACTACTACTACGAATGAGTGTATACATGGTGTATATACATGTACGCATATGTATCTTACACGAAAGTCTCACGGATATGAGTAATAATTCAAAAAAAAGAAGCTAGATTTAATTTGGATTGTTTGTGCGCGTGGATGAGTGTGTGTATATATATATATATATATATATATATATATATATATATATATATATATATATATATATATATACACACGCACATATGGCTCCACCTCCCCCATGCCAAATTTCCTCCATGTCGATTGTTTCAGATCGGCCCGTGTGCCACAATTCTTTCGATTTCTGGGTCGGGAGGTGGATTGATCATTTATCGAAGACCTTTTGGCTAGGAACAGAACTTTCACATCCGCCGGCGGCCCTGCTCTCCTCTTATTTCGTGCGTTCCGCTCGGAAATTTTACCCTTCGTCCATCCTCACGAATCCCCCCCTCGTAACTCGTCTTAACCCACGACCACTTTGTGCATCACGACGTTAAATAATTGGCGGCCGGTTTTTTTTTTAACTCGTAAAAATTTGGTGGGGTGGGGTGGGAGAGAAAAGGATTGTTTCCTTGGGAACGTGGACGCCAAACTTTCATACATTGGAGCGGAACGGGGGGTAATTTTTTTAACGAAATGAAAGAAGTACTTACCGGGCCGTAAGAATTCACTTCCAGTGGAAATTTCGTTAAAAAAACTGAAGTCAGTAGGTTGTTTTTGTCAGTAAGGTGAAAACTCAATAGTATTCCTTTCGGTACCTACTTAACTCGACGTCGTGTGAAATTTAAAAAAATCAAAATTGTGGAAGATGGTCATTGCACTAACGTTTCCTTTTTGAATAGGGGAAACTGTCTAGAGGATTTCTTTTAAACACCGGTAGAGGAAGAGTAGAGACCCATTGAGAAATTGAATATGACGCACGAACGACAGTGTTGTAACTTCAAGCTTTTCGTCAATGTTAAGCGTTACATGTTCGTTAAAAAGAGAAGATTTTCGTATTTATCCTTTTCCATTTTTCATCAAAATTTTACCAACAACCGACCAAATTAATTCGGTCAGTTCACCAGGTGAGGATAGATAGCTCGCCTAGTGTAGAGAAATTCACGCATTCACGGCCAATTCCTTCACCCTCTGCCGCCTGCCGCTTCCCGGGAAGGTTTGTTGCTATCACACAGCCTGAGTTTTATATGAACCCAGGTCCCTTTGGCTCAGATGCCGATTCTTCAACCCGCTCAGCCACCACGCACCGATTTTGCGTGAACTTTCTCCGAAACAACTCCAGGGTTTAATGCATTTATTACGTGGGTTGTAACCAGGAGAACGTCTCCGTGGAACTCTTGCAGTTACCATTTTCCACTTAGAATTTGGATTTAATTCAGTAAGTTACGCCCTATTCGAGTTAAAAAGGTCAGGGAACGTTGTTGCCATGTCCTTGAAAGAGCCCCGTCAGTGGCACACGTCCTCGCGCCACGTTGGGATCAGGAAAAGATTTCATTCATAGGATTGCGAAGTTGCAACGCAGATCATGTCGATTCTTTATTTATTTTTTTTATGCAATGATGAGATATTTTCGCCATATCTTACATCATCAGAAGAGTAGACGCCACATATAAGATTCAATGGTCCTTCTTCGCCATTATTCTCACTCTGCGTCATATGTGGCGGAAGGTGGAAGGTCTCGTCCTGGCAAAGTGAAGAGGTCTAAGGTCAACCAAATATTATTCCAAGCCATGACGCTGACGCAGAAAATCGTTTTGCCCATGACCACGTATTCCGTATTGGTGGGTTGAATCTAAACTAGGGCATCTGTGTGTGTGTTCGCCCTAGTGAACAAATTATTTCATGAATTTATTACAGTGCAGTTTTCAGTTCGAAGATTCTTGTACTTGAAAGGGCTATTAAATGAAGGGAGATATCACATTCGCATGGAGCATGGCACTCTACAGATCAGAGACATACAACATTGGAAAAGTGGGTCAGTGAAGGATAGAATTTTGGAAACATGTTGCTGAAGGTTAAATGTATAGACAGATTGAGGAGCGAGGAAAAAAAATAGAAGATCGGCAAAGGAAAGGAGAATGTCGTTATAGTTTTATTTAGTACCTTTCGAGGCACTACTAGGGCATGTGGCAGGGGGTGATTGCAGACTGGACTACCCTTGATCCAAAACACTTTCCCTCCTGGCGCTGTCGGACAAGTTAATTTATATATATATATATATATATATATATATATATATATATATATAATATATATATAATATATATACTGGCGGTTCTGTCCCTCTCTTCCTTGATGAAGGTGGCTGCGACCACCGAAAGTTCGAAACTTAGTGGGTCTCTTTCGTGTGTTTCTGTGTTTTTGTCTGTATCCACTTAATTGCGAGTGCCCTTTTACGTGTTTCTATTTTATTTTATGTTCTGTAGTGCCGTCGAATGTTTTATATATATGTGTGTGTATATATATAAATATATTTATTTATTTTTTTAAGCATATATATATACACACAAATTAATATAGAGAGTACTCTACGACAAAGACAAGAACTGGATACGTTGAGCACACACTTAAAGGATTAGTTAGAAACATAATGGAAGGGAAAATTGAAGGAAAGATTCCGTTAAGAGGGGTACCAAGAAACAAGTACGTTGCATAAGACAAATTAAGAAGGACGTAAAACAGAGAGGCTATCAGGGATTTAAAGGTAAAAAACACTGAATAGAGAAGAATCGAAGGCTACTGTAAACCAAAATTAGGATTGAAATACTGCTGATAATGGCATTCAGAGCTTTCTGTTTGGAATAAACCAATCATTATTATGATAAACTTTAAATATAAAAAAATCGTTATAGACAATAAACGAAGTACTTTTATGGATCGTGGGCTAGACACCCCAGATTGAGAGCATTAAGTTGTATCCAATTGCTCGGGAAGCTATTGCATGCCTATCTTTTGCCTCCAACATCACTTCGCTAAGGACGGGTTGGAAATGGAATAGAAATCTCGAGGAGAGTCTTCCGTCAGAGTTTATCCTGAGGCAAAGTTTGATGAACCCTCAGCTCTTTTTCGGAAAATGTCGGTTATCGCGGGGTGCCTTGACTGAGGTTAAATCGCATTAGTCAAGTTGGCCAATCCCCCGCCCCTTTGGGGGGGGGGGAGGGGAGACGAGTTGGACGGGGAAATAAGAAACGCGCGGTCCGAATGGTGCTCACGAAAAACGACCAATCATGGCGGTCCCGATGCATTTTCGGCAATCAGACATCAATCGTTAAGATGTTTCTTTTTATTTTACGACGACGATCCCAGTCACATTTCTAGGTATCCTCGACGATAGAATTGCCAGTTATGGAGATCAATCAGATAGTTAAGAGAGAAAATTGTACCATCGTTAAATGTTCAAACGATCAATTATTGGATGCCAGAGTGCCGAAGACGGTCACCGACGTCTTTGCAGGGTTGGATTTTAGAAAGTTTTCGCAGCAGTTAACAAGGGAGTTGACCGACAGTTGGGGTAATTTTGCGCCATTAGATAGCTAATTTGGTACAGGTATGCTTTTAGGGAATGAGAGAAATGATGTTTCTTCATCTTTATCTACATAATACTCCGCAAGCCGCCGCAAGGGCGTGTGGCGGGGGGTGTTATGTCACCATCCGTAAAAAGGAACAAAACTACATGCAAAAACAGTCCATACATGCAAAACTATACCCACAGTGGCGCACACACTCATGCAAAAATACCTTTATCCAACACGCATGCAAACACATACATCATAAACCAACAAACAATTGCATCCCAGAATGCAGCATCAAATCCATCCTACAACGCAAAAGCCAGGACACAACAAACAAGAATGCGAATCTCCACCACCACATGAGCATGCAATATAAAACGCTCTCCTCCCCAAGGATAAAGGTAGGGAATGTGACCCAAACGCTGCAGGTAGCGGGAGGATCTCCCCCCCCACTACCGCAGAGACAGACGAGGGGAAACTTAAGGGGAAGGGGAAACTTAAATACGGACAAAGCAGATCAAGCAATGCTGTTTAGAGTACTACATGATTTAATCGCCTACTTTAATAACGAAAGGCGCCAAGAGGTCACATAATTTAGCGTCCCATTCGGTGGACGGCTCACTTCACTTGAGGTGCTCTCTGCACATACTACACGCAAAGTAGGGATCAGGATATATCTGCAAAATCCTGCTGCTGCCGGGATTCGAACCGGGTGTGAAGAAAGTGCCATCTTTCAATCTCACTAACCTGATCCCTACGTCTATGGATTTTTAATACTATCATGTATGGATTTTTGATACCGCCGTGTTGGCGTGTATTGGGATACCTTAGGCGATTCCATATAAGTGATCTCCGGAGTTGACTTGTGAAAAACTAGGCGTGTACATGCGAGAGGCTTCCATTTACTTCCAACTTTCCTTCGCGAATCGGAATTGGAGAGGAAGTGGTGCGTTGGGGGTTTCCGCTCCCAGGCTACGCACTTCCCTGGTCGATATGCCCGCGTCTCAATTCGGCGAGACGAGAATGTGCAACGCGAAGGGACAAAGTCACCCACGAATGACGTCACCGGGTTGGGCGAAGGGGGCTCTGACGTCATTCCGGAGGTTCGTCTGTTGAGAGCATCTCTTGTTCCTCCTTCTTGCCTCCAACCGATTCCGCCTCCCAGAAAAAATGAGTACCTAATTGCGGCGACTCACTTTAGTCTTAAGTTTCCCAATCTGTTAGAACTATTATCGTCATTATTTTTTAATGAAAAAGTATATGATCTACGAGTAACCCCGCTAGCCACCATCACTAAGGTGTGTGGCAGGGGTTGGCTCCTTCCCAAGTAGGCAATATCGAAAATTCATTTGTCAAGCGATTATGTTTAGCCTGAATATTATTTTTACCCAATGAAAACAAAACATTTCGTAAAAAGTACAACAGATAGTGTTTAGTACAGCTACGTGAAGTACGATATCTAAGTTAGAAATTTTTCTCTTCGCATACAAGCTGCCATTGGCAATGAGGATGATAATATGAAGATTATATAAAATAATTACAAAATGCGAGGTCACTTGGAATTTAAAAACAATTGCAATTTTCCCACTTCATAAGGGTCGTTAACATTTATAATCCTTATCGTCCGCGGGAAGATGAGCGTCTTAGATGAGTCGGTTTTTCACTTCAGTCTTATCAGCATTTTCTGTTCCAATTGTGCATCCACTTCTCATTATTTTATCCAGCAAGGTGCCACTTAAAGCTTTTGGCCGGGGATGTTAGATCTTCGGTTATATCATAGTTATTGACTGATGTGTCGTAAAGGTTTTTATCATACTGTTTTGATGTAGCATTCGGTTCGAGGGAAACAAAAAAAATCCTCATTTCGATCCATTCTGAATTTGATTTCCCTCATAACTTATCGCTGTAGTATATCTCGCCAATGCAATGTGTCGCTGGGTTTATTTCTTCCGTGTCCCCGTGCAACTTGAGTGATTTATACTTCTCTTTACCTCAAAGTCCCGCCTGTAATCTTCGTCTTCCTGGTGTCTTCCTACCACGGCCTTACGGTAACATTACGAAACCTTCTACAGGTACTACTACCTGTATTCTTCAAGATTCTTCGCGGAACAAGTAGCTTTTTCCTACGTCCTGTTTGATTTCAAAATCAAATCCTTCTTGGAAATGTCCAAAACATTCTACGTGTCGTAAAACTTAAAGGTCTGATTAATGCTGTAAATTCGTAACAGAAATGGATGTAGATAGGAAATTAGTTATACGTGTAAGCTGATCTATATAACTACAATCATTTCAGCTGCCACCTCAGTATTAATGGCATATAATGTTGCCTTAATTTCGGAATATTATATAGATAACTATTTTGAAAATGCCTTCGTAAAGTGAAAGTAAAAGTAAGTAGGGATTGTATGACCATTGCAATTGATTGGTGGCCTAGAAACTATTCAAGAGCAGGAAACTTAGGCCTCATTTACACTTCTATGTAAATCAGTTGTGTAGAGTCCATCGAGCTTAAAGAAAGTCAATGGATCTTTCCTTTACGGAGAGGCTACAAGCTGATAGCCCCTGCAAAGGAGTGGATGGAAACCCGGCGACGGTTTTAATGTCTCACTAACCCATATACTGTCCTTCACTTAACCTGAATCCCCAGGAATCAGGGGAGGTGTGCGTATGTGTGTATAGACGAATATTAGTGTGTATATATACATACACACATATATAAATAAATAAATAAATATATTTTTTATATATATTATACATAATACATACACTCAAATATATATATATATATATATATATGTTTTTTCAAATATATATATGCACACACACAAACACACACGAGATGCGGCAGCATTACTTGATGATTTGATTTGGGAACCCCTTCAAATCAGCAAGTTATGCTGCCGTATACCGTGCACATATGCGTAAACATATTCCTCATATTTTCATAAATTGTCAAATATATATGAGTTTGATTGTACATATATACACATTCATTCATATATGTATACAAATACATACATACATATACATACATATATATATATATATATATATATATATATATATATATATATATATATATATATATATATATATATATATTTGACTTACCGAGCCAACGCGAAACATATCCTAGCAAAGCTCTCTTTATTTTTTATTTAGTTTCCCGCAGGATCAAGGTGTTCATTTATTTTTCTTATTTTTGTCGCTCGACTTAGCTAAACGCTGTTAGTCACAGAGACATTCGTTGTTCCGACGTTATTTTCTCTCGAGTTTACATGAAGTGGGCACGATCTTTATCAGTTTTTTCTGTCCTTTCAACGTAAAATATCCGAATTCCTTTCGAAGACAGGCTGAATTCTTTCGGGAAGGAACTGAAAATCGGGTTGTCGTCCTTCATGCGCGGCTCCAAAGGCACTCGCATACATTTTAGTTTCTAGCTCTGAAAAATGGAAGGTGTGGAATTCCAAGAGATAGCACTTGAAGGAAATGGGCAAACCAGTGTCAAAAGCTCTCTGTCGTGTCCCTTGTATTCTGGTCTGAGAAAAAGGCTTATACATATATATCTATGCTTTCGTGTTATATATAACATGTATATGTTTTTATATGTAAATATATATGTATGTGTGTGTATATATATATATATAAACATATATATATACATACATATACATATATATATATATATATATATATATATATATATATATATATATATATATATATATATATATATATATAACGTGAGGGCAAGACGGGTAGGTTTCCAAGGGACAACGTTCTAGAAGATGTTCTATTTTTTGTGAAAAGAGGGGAAAAGTATTAAAAAAACACGCGAAATTAAACATACACGTACACATTCCTGGAATTTGTTAGGATCGAAAAATTCGATTTTTTGAAAAAAAATATCTCCACCCATAGATGGCAGAACAAGTTTCTTTAAGAATTGACACTTCAAAAACAATTCACTTCAATGAGGTGCAACAATTAAACAGTCTGACCCTTTATGTAGCTTTTGAATAATTTACACATATATTATCAAATATGTCGACAACTGGTCAGACATTTCATGCACTGTAAAACCCTGCTGCTAAGCTCGATAATTTCCGATTTTGATTTTATAATTAAAATATAAAAGTGCACAATTTTTTGATTTAACCATTAAACACCAATGTACTGTTTTCTTTATGGGTTTAACTCGTGAAATAGTTTGATTAGATGTGTTAGTAAATTTCCTAAGATTTTATTTTATGGAACAACGCGTTTCAACACCCCATGATGATCATACATGAAGATGCCGCAGGTTGATGACATGCGTCGTACCGTAAAGTAAAGCCTACCAAAGCGAACTTCGACGGTCACCAATTATTTATTTCAGAATAAATTTTTGAAGTTCATTTTTTTCGAATTCGGTGTTCGTCATTGCGTTGCTCCCAACAAACCCCTCTCTTCGCCCAAAATACCAAGTACTTGCTCATTTGTTTTCTTCTTTGTCCATTTCTATATACGTATATATATATATATATATATATATATATATATATATATATATATATATATATATATATATATCCCTCCCCGGACTACAACCTTGACGTGGTGGAAGGGCTTGTGCGTTCCGATGACCCCTAGAGCTGTGCTGGCGGGAGTAATAAAAATTGCTCCTGGTAGGGTCACCCATGCCAGATAGGTCGAAGGTTAGGAGCCAGACGAAAGGTAGTCCACGCAGCGTCTGTTCCTCAGTGAGGCGGCTGCAATGGCGTCTGACCCCAGTGGGGCGGCCAGTAAGTGATGGTGTCTAGTTAAAAACACTATTGAGGAAGGCAACGGGAAACCACCTCAATTATCATTCCCTAGAAAAATATGATGGACAATAGAGATATTTTGAGTCCTGGCAACCACGGGGCTCGGCCCAATCGGCCGTGTGTCGTGCCCGGCAGCGGGGGAGGCAAGGCTTCCGCGGTCGTCATCCCACGAAACCCTTGCAAGGGAAAACCAGCAGCAGCAGGACAGAAGACGCAGGAGAAGAAAACCAAATTAGTTAGAATAGGAACGTGGAATGTTAGGACAATGATGAGGACAGGGAAATTGGAGAATGTTAAGCGAGAGATGGAAAGGGGAAATATAGAAATTTAAGTCTATGCGAGGTGAGATGGAAAGATAGCGGGGATTACTGGAGTGATAAGTGTAGAATAATATACAGCGGTGGGGACGAGAGCCAACGAGGGGTTGCCATAGTATTGAATGAAGAGGTAGGAAGAAGCGTAGTCAACATAGAGCAGGTAACGGATAGAATACTACTAGTGGAGATAAAAGCAGAACCGACGAACTTAGTTATTATTCAGGTATACATGCCACCGAGCAACCATAAGGAAGAAGAGGTCGATAGGATATACGATCAGTTAGAGGACATGATCGCGTGTGTTCCTGCAGGGAAACATTTGATAGGGATGGGGGATTGGAATGCGACGGTAGGCGAAGGAAGAGATGGTGATGAGGTGGGCGACTACGGTTTAGGCACGAGGAATGACCGCGGGGAGAAAGCAGTTGAGTTCTGCAGGAGACAGGGGTTAGTCATCACCAACACTTGGTTTAGACACCACAAAAGACGCAGGTATACATGGAAAATGCCAGGTGACTCAGGAAGATATCAGCTAGATTATATCCTGGTTAGACACAGGTTTAGGAACAGTGTGATAAATTCGCACAGCTTCCCGGGAGCGGATGCGGACTCAGACCACAATTTAGTTGTTATGAAATGTAGCGTACGTTTCAAAAAGATAAGGCAGGGGCGGCGAGTTAGAAAATGGAATGTAGAAGCATTAAATGGGTTGAAAAGGAAGGAATACAAACAGGCGGTAGAGAGAATCATGGAGGATGGTAAAGGGCTTAGTACTATCGAAGAAAAATGGGAAATGATCAAGAAAGGGTTGTCTAAAGCCGCGAAGGACACTATTGGAACCGTTAACGCTAAAAGGACTAGGAAACCATGGATCACGGATGAGATGATTACAAAGATGGATGAGCGGCGAAAATGGAAGAATATAAATACAGAATTAGGCAAAATGAAGTACAAAGAATTGAACAATAAATTGAGGCGGGCAACAAATAAGGCAAAAGACGCATGGTGGAAGACGCAGTGCGAGGATATGGAAAGTCTGCAGAGGAAGGGTGAAATCGGTGCGCTGTACAGCAAAGTTAAATCGGTATCGGGAAGTAAGAAAGGAAGAGCTATGCTAAGAGTTAGAGATAAGGCGGGTAAGGTAATAGTTGACGCAGGAAAGATCCAAGAGAGATGGAAGGAGTATATAGAAGAACTGTATAGTAAAGAACTCAGACCAACAAAGTTAGACATTGAAAAAGAAAATGACGTAGAGGAAGACAGCTTAGGTCCAGGCATACTAGACAATGAGATAGAAAGGGCATTAAGGGAGATGAAACTAAATAAGGCCGTGGGGGTAGATAACATTCCCGTGGAACTTTTAAAATGCTTAGGAAAATGTGGGAGGAAGAGACTATATGGGCTGATCCGTAGCATTTATGAGGAGGGAATCTGGCCGGAAGACTTTGTGAGAGCAGTTTTAGTTCCGATTCCGAAAAAGGTAAAGGCCACGTCATGTGAGGACTATAGGACAATTAGTTTTATATCCCACGCAGCTAAAGTTGTTCTCAGGATCATAAACAAAAGGATAGAGAGTAGGGCAAATGATTACCTAGGGGATGATCAGTTTGGGTTTAGGAAGGGGAGAGGTACGCGTGATGCCATTGCAGTAATGAGATTATTAATCGAGAGGAATATAGAACACAACCAGGAGGTATTTGCCTGTTTCGTAGATTTCGAAAAAGCGTTTGATAGAGTGAATTGGGAAAAACTAATGAGTATTCTGCAGAAAATAGGAATAGATTGGAGGGAAAGGTGGCTAATCCGCAACCTGTACATGTCTCAGACTGCTCAGGTGCGGTTGGGAAACGGGGAGTCAGGATGGGCAGTGATAGGAAGGGGTGTAAGGCAGGGTTGCCCATTATCACCGTTGCTGTTCAACCTGTATGCAGAGGAAATGATCAAAGAGGCATGGGAAGAACTAGAGGTAGGAATGAAAGTGGGCGGGGAATTCGTAAAATCAGTTAGGTTTGCTGATGACCAAGCTTTAGTTTGTCAGTCAGCCAAGGGGCTGCAAGCATTGCTGAGTGAATTGGAAATTCAGTGCGACAGGTATGGGATGAGAATCAATATTAATAAAACAAAGGTTAAGCGATTTTCTAGAAAGAAAAAGGCCAAGCTTAACATTAAAATAGGAGGGCAAAAACTAGAGCAGGTAGAACAGTTTACGTATCTCGGTAGTGTTTTGGACCAACACGGTCAAAGTAGTAGGGACGTAAGGAGAAGAATTGCGCTAGGCAAAGAGGCTTTCACAAGGAGGAGGAAGCAATCCTATGGAGGCAGGAAAAGTGGATGAAGGGGGTGTTGACCGGCAGTGGGATGTTGAAGACTGTGATAGAGGGTAGAATGTTGGGTAAAAGAGGAAAGGGAAGGAACAGGATAGGGATGTTGGACGGGATGAAGGGAGGAAGAAAGTAGTCAGAGATGAAGAGGGACCTGATATAGAGTAGGATGATGGATTTTGTGTTTTGTTAGGAGTAATAAAATATTTGTTTGGTAGTTGTGTCCATCGAAAAACCTACCTTGACCGGTAGATTACCTAAAAAAAAAAAAAATATATATATATATATATATATATATATATATATATATATATATATATATATATATATATATAATAGAAACTATAAAAACCAATAACACAGTAATCAACCCGAAGGTCTGTTTGGAGTTCACCCAGTACTAAGCCCTATACGGCGTGTGAAATTCACACATCAGGGTAGGGGGGCAGCTTGGGTGGTGCTGCAGGTGCTCAAATGCCTTGGCCGGGAATCGAACCCGGGACCCTCTGGTCAGTAGTCCAACGATCTACCCCCAGGATTACCGCGACCCATATATATTATATATAATATATTATATTTATATATTATATATATATATATATATATATATATATATATATATATATTTATATTTATATATTTATTAGAAGTAACTGAGCCTTTACCACCCAAAATTCGGAATACGTTTGAGTTTCATTTGTATGTGTTACTCTGTGTTTTCGTTCGCTATCGCTATCACGCTTCTACGTTAAATTTATTATTCACATCCGTGAGACTTTCCTTAAAGATATTTTTACATGTATATGTATAAATATACTTATTTATATGTATACGCGCACATGCATGATTATATATACACGCGGGTACTGTGTGACCTGTATGCGGGTCTGTGGGCAGTCTTGAGTGCAGGGCCCGGATAGCCTTGTGGTCAGTGCGTGCTCCCTGCGTGAATGCCTATGTCGGTGACCTCCCACGCGGGCTGTCAAGGAGTGTGGTCTTTTCACGGAACCGGAGTCGATTTCCGGAACTGACGAGACGGTTCAGTGGCAGGCCGGCGGCGGGGGCCAAGGTAGGTGCTCGGGTGTCGTGCGAAGTGGTGATGTAATCGTATCTCCCACTCCGTAGGGCATTAATCCATGACCACCCCCCTCCAACTCTTCCACGTCGGTGTCTCTCATTGAGAGGTTGGACGCCTAGCGCCGAAGCCCGGCGTATCCCTCCACCTCCCTCCCGCGAATTTCCCGCTCGCGGTCATTCTCCCGTGGCAAGGGTAGCCCTGAATTTCCTTCCTTTTGCGTGATCTTCCCACACTGCCAAGATAGTCTTAAGAATACTACACGCAGTCGCCATGTACCTACCCACGATTTAAAATGTATAGTAGAGTTGACATTAATATTTGTAAAATTTTGTTGTGGACGTGTTTATTCAGTAGATGGGCAACTGACCGGAGGACCCGGGTTAGATTCTTGGTGACCCATCTGGGAACCTTCAGCTTCACCCAATCTGTGTGTTTTTTCTTGCGAGTAGCAGATCTTCCTGTGAAACCATAGGCGTCCGAGGAAATAAGAAACTGCTGCCACCCCCCCTCTTATTAATACCCCGCTAATGTGAGAGTTTCACACGCCATATATAATTTAGCACTATTTGAGCTCCAACCTCACCTCCACAAAACTGACCTTGGGCTGATTCTTCTACATCTACATAATACCCTGCAAGCCGCCGCAAGGGCGTGTGGCGGGGGATGTTCGGTCACCACTCGTAAATAGGAACACAACCGCATGCAAAATCAACACATATATTCAACACTATACCTACAGTAGCATATACATTCATGCAAAAATCCTTTCATTCTACACGCATGCAGATATATATATATATATATATATATATATATATATATTAATGTTGCTATTTTATTTGTGTTCGATTGTGACGTCCCAGTATTGTGCTGCTCGTGTGAGTGTTTCCGTATTATCGATATATATATATATATATATATATATATATATATATATATATATATATATAAGTAACTAACGGCCCCAGGACACAGCTGGGGAATGTTGACCAACGCTGCAGGTAGCAGGAGGGTCCCCCCACGGAGAGAAACGAGGGATGTAAAGGGGGCCTTAAAAAGGTAAAAGGCAGAAAAAACAATGCTGTAAAGAACATTACATTATTCAAAGGATTAAGCGTGGTTGGTGTAGCTATCATCATCTAGTAGTAACCATAGACTGTCGCAGGATCCTTATGACCTTGGTCCATGGGTAACTAACTGCCATGCGTTAAGACGGTCGTGCTCACAGTGACGACCATCGTGGGCAGCTGTGACTTGTGTGGACTGAATTGAAGGGAAATATTGTGGGACAAACACCAAGGCCCTTTCGAGTCGCACGGAAATTTCGAACCGCTTTTCCGGCAAGGAAGGAATTCTAACGCGCTCTCACGACTTGTAAACTCGAATCGTTTGAATACCGCGGTGCTGATGACTTTTTCGAAAAGGCCGTTTGTCCTTCTTGGCTCACGTAATATTTTAAGTTCTTTAGTCGTGGTTTGGTTGAAGTGAGTATGAAAATTTGAATATTAGTTAGTTAGTTAGGCTGTTTTTTTATGCCTGTACTTTCCCTGTGCTCGTACGCGATGCTCATTTCAGTAAATGAAATCAGGATGTTCAATATTCGATGATATCCCGGATTCAATGATTGCGTTTACAAGATCCAGCTTTTCCTTTTGATTTTCGCGCTTGCGCAAATGTTCGTTTTGATTTCGTTGACGTCACTGAGTTTGTGCTTGAATTTAAATAGCCCTCAGTAATCGTTATATCAGCTTCCATCCATAATTCTGACGAGGTAACCGCCGTCGTGTTAGAAGCATGTATTTATTTTCCAAACAATAGCAATCCCGGAGTCTAGAGAGAGAGAGAGAGCGAGCAATTTGACCCATACATTAGATTTTTTCTGTCGAAATAAAAGAAAATGGCTTCCTACAAGGATTATGTTGATTCCGACGCAACAATCGGTAGTCCGTACAATCGACCCTGCTCATCCGTGATTGGTATGGGGATGCAAGAATCGGATAGAAAACAAGTATCGTACTTATTTCCTGTTATTTCTCAGCATCTACATAATACCTCGCAAGCCACCGTAAGGTTTGTGGCGGGGGGTGTATCCACTCTAGGCATGCGCAGCAAACAGAGAGCGTCACGCACCATGTATGGCACACTCTACAGGAAAAAATTTCGACATGAACTAGTAAACACTAATCGGATTCAAGAAAAATGCACATTGTAACACCACCATGTCTATATAGTGAAATCATGAGACAAGAATTGTGTATTGTTTGTTGTTAAATATAGCCTCGAATGTAGCAGTGATCGGACGTCCGCTGCTGCGTATTTCATCAACAGTTATGGATTTTCCAGGCTCGCAACCACTAAATTTTACTACCCATAGATTTACAATAGACCTATCAACAGCATCGTCACCATAAACAGCCTTGAAACGACAATGAATCTCAGTAGGAGTCACTTGTTCAGCCGTTAAAAATTCAATAACAGCACGCTGTTTAACTCGCGTCGACATAGCACTACTAGTACACGTCTCCATACTTCCGCTTCTCGAAATACACTGGATGAATGTAACGACCTCAAACCTTCGCATGCGTGTTGAGGGGGAATGGTACATCCACATGCCACTTGGAGTGTTTGTGAAGGTCATTTCGTTCGCGCTCCACAAGCATGTGTGCATTAGTTTTCAGTCTACACTCGTACTATTGCTGCGTCCAACCTTTTGGTTGTTTGCCGCCAGTCTCTGACGGGCAAGATTCCTGCGACAGACGATTCGTCATGTGAATGGGTTGAAATAGATAAGAGGGATTAGAGGACGGGATGGTGGTCAGTGTGGGAGAAGGTCGGTGAGGGATTTGGGGCTCCCCCTATACGTGGTTTCTGAATGCCAGTGGAATGATTCAGTAAATGTCTCGGAATAGTCTTGCCTAGGAGCAGTTACGACGCAACCTCGACAATACCAAGGTTTTTACGTCACAGCGTCGATTTTTCGCCGATATTTTCGATTTATTTTATTTCCTATTGGCCATAGAGTTTGTAAAAGAAAAAGAGTCCGTAGATGTAGAGAGTACTTCATCTAAAGGGTCTTTTACGTTGTTTTGTATTCCTATATGATATCATGCCAGCCAACTCTTAGAGTGCGTGTCATTGGGTGATTCAACATCAGGCATAGGGCCTCAAAAACTTTTATTTAATTACAATTTTTGTGTAAAATAATTCAAATATTGCAGTTTATGATAACTACAGGTTCGTGCACTGCGGTATCTAAGTAATATATACGTATGCTGTTAGTAAGAAGAAGAACAAAAAAATTAAGGTTAGATGAGGTAATTACATCATAACACGGCAACTTAGATTAACAAAAGAAAAAATAACTTTTACCGCCATTTTATTTACATAGCCTCTCCTACCATAAGACAATGGGGGCAATAATACGTACACTTTCGACGTCATTGCTAAATAGACGTCCTTCCAATTAATGCAAGAGATTCAATCTGTAATTTAACCTTCGCTCCGTGAGTGATTCCCAGTCTAGCTGCTCTAATATTTTAGATTCGCTCCTAAGTTTATCATAACAACGTTTTACAAATATACGAGGATCATCCGGAAAGTAGTACCCGTTCGTGAAATAAAGACACAAAAGTAAATATTAACAAACATAAAAAATTTTATTTGAAAGAGGATACTTTAAACTACTTCTCAACATAATCTCCAAGCAAATTAAGGCATTTGTCATAACGTGTGACAAGTTTCTGTATTCCTGCTGCATAGTCCTTCGCCGCCAGCTCATTGAGATACGCGAGGGACCCATCTTGCACAAATTTTTGCATAATGCAGATGGTGTTTAACAATTTCATGAACAATTGTTCGAGAAACATTGGGAAAATGCTCACAGATGTCATCAATTGTGACGCGCCGATCGTTCCTCACGAATTCGTCAACTGAGCTCACCAGTTGGTCTGTAATGACAGACGGTCTCCCCGAACGCTCATCGTCGTGTGTGTTCCCCCTCCCCATGTTGAAGTTGCGACACCACCGCCGAACAGACGACTCGTCCATTACATTGTCTCCATACACCTCCTTTAATTGGCGATGAATATCACATGGGCGAACGTTTCTTGCATTGAGGAATTTAATCACTGCCCTCACTTCACAACTGGCGGCGTTCTCAATTTTTTTAAACATTGTAAACAATCACAGAAACAACACAGGCAATGCTAGCGTCACGCAACTTGGCTCAGAGAAGGCAGACAAGCCATTGAAGCTATCTGACCTCGTCCAGCGGCTACTCGCGTCGTCAGCACTTCATGCGGCACGAACGGGTACTACTTTCCGGATGACCCTCGTAGCTTCTCTACGTGCGCGATCTATATCAACAAGTAATCTAACTTTGTGAGGATCCCATATTCTAAACGAGGCCTAACCAACGAAAGATAGCATTTCTCTCTGATCTTTACATCACATTTACCCAGTACACTTCTAATAAATCCCTACCTAGATCCTCTAATACTAATACTCATGGCACACTTCTCCTGTTTTCGAAGAACCTGGGATGTCTGTCATTATTTTCTGTATCTCATTTTCCGCAGACTGGAACATAGAGAGTTGAGAAGCGTTTGCTTGTATCCAGGCAGGTGTGAAGTAGGCACGGACTATGACTCAATTTGACCTGTGCTTAATAGTTTATACGAATTGCCATTCCCCCAGATAGATGTATTTTTTTACTACTGACCACACTGTGGCAATTGTTTCTTGTAGACCAAATTTGGAATGTACTGCTAGAGTATCGGATCCTCACGAAGTTGGATTGATTGTCAAATTGGATCGCTAGCAGCAAAGAGGAGCTTAATTTTTATAAAGTTGTTATGATACGTAAACTTGGAAGCGTATGAAAATAATTAAAGGCGCTAGTCTGGGAATCACAGCGAAGGTTAAATTACAGATTAAA
>NW_027286963.1:2440063-2515063 GCF_022747635.1 Hetaerina americana | reverse complement strand
TAATATTAATATTTAGTTGCCATTAAAATTGCGAAATATTGCAGATAATTCAGTTCACAATACTTATACTTCTACATCCAATGCGGTATCTAAGTAAGACATAATTCAATAGGCACGATGATACAATGACCACATGCTAGATGTACACGATGATTCTGTTAATGAAATCAGGATTTTCAACGTCGGATGAAAACTAGGTGCTGAAGTCTCAGGATGAATCCTTCTACTCACGATCCAACTCTACTTTCGACTTTCAATGTTGGCGCATGCGCTAACACTTCTTTTTGATATCGTCGACGACAGCGTTTTTAGAAATGAATTTAAATAAGCGTTAAGTAGTCGTCATGTCAGATTCCAACAACAGTTCTGAGGAGGGATCGTGCTAACGGCAATATTAATTGCGAAACCATTACAATTCCGAGGACTAGAAAGAGATATCAGGGCAAAAAAATTAGACTTTTCTGTTGAAATAAAGATGTAGCAGTAGTTTCATTAGGGAGGCGACCGACAGCTGAGGTCATTTGCGCCATAGGGGATGGATGGGAAAGGATGAAGGGTGGAGAGAAACCGGGCGTCGGCATTAGCCTACTCTTAACGAAAGGCGCCAAGGGGTCCGCAGTTTAACGTCCCATCCGACGGACGTCGTACTCACTCAAAATGCTCTCCACAAAGCACTTTACGTAGGGATACACTGAAAAATATTTCTTTGTCTCCAGGATTTGAACCCGGGCCCTCAGTGGGAAACGTTAGCCACCACACCATCCTGATCCACATATTGTATATATATATACATCCATATAAATGAATGAATATATATATAAATATATATAGTTGATATATATCAATATATATGTATCAAAAAATATATATATATATAAATATAAATAAATAAATATATATACATATATATATATATATATATATATATATATATATATATATATATATATATATATATATATATATATATATATATATATATATATAGATGGCGAGTATTTTCATGGAATGATGAATTCAGTCGAAAGTGGAATGTATATAGTGATCGACTCCAATTGCGAAGATTCGAATGAGGCAATCTTTTGGGAGCGGCGGGTGATTGCAATGAATGCGCTCGGTGTATATTATTCACGAAAGATCACCGTGCACTCAAGGATTCGCCGGCGGAGAGGGAAGCCACATCGTGTGACTTCATATCCCGTTCGCCTCTCCGTCATTCCTTTCCCGAGTGCGAGGCCGGCGGCGAAGACAGACGAGCGTTTTGCAAACCTCGCCCCTAAAAGTGGTTGACGTGGAGAGGAACCAGCTCAGCTCCTTATCTCCTTCCCTTCCTCTCCCCCCCTTCCGCCCCCTTTTTCACTCCACTCTCCCGCAGGCGGAAATTCGCCGTATTTTCAGGCGATAGCACAAGGCTTTTGTACATGACGCACCTTCTTAGGCTGTCCTTGGGAATTTGCTAGCGAATAAAATAGAATTTCATCGCAACCACCACTTCATTTTTTTTGATGGATTAATGACGGACTTGGGGAGTTCGAGGATTGCATTTCGATAAATTCGCGTAATAATTTGTTTGGGATAATGTTTTCTCAATGTTAATTTCAATGGGAAATAGACCTTCGCTCTTGTTGCGATATTCCGACGTGGATTCAGTATGTGTTGAATGTGCATCGAGTTTTTAGATTTTCAATTGTATCCATTAAAACACTATGTCCGTCCAACATTTTAAGGTCTCTTATATATTTTTTCCAAAAGAACTACATGTACTTACACCAGAAAGCTGAACATTCTGCTACTTCTCAAAATTCTTTCACTCTGGACGGACGTGTGCTTCATAACGTTCACGACTTGATTTCACTCACGGCATTTGTGAGCGCATTCTGTGAAATGGTTACCATTTTCGCCCATTGGAAAAATCAGCTTGTACATGACTAAGTGAGAGAGAGATAGCATCGTACCCTGCCACACAACCTATTGGGGGCAGGGTACGATGTAGATAGAGCTAATATCTCTATTGAGATGTAATAATTGGGAATACTGGGCCGGTGACCTTACACCTCCCGTCACACGTCCTTTGCGGCGATTTGTGGGGTATCATAGAAATATATATTTATATATATATATATATATATATATATATATATATATATATATATATACTATGACTTCGATGAGCCAAGAAAAATGTTTGCGTGTATCATGCGAAGGCAGATTGGACGAAATAAGAACTATTTAGATGACATTTTTTTTATTTAAAACTTCATACGATCAAACCGTCGATGTCGTCACACTTGATGACATCGACATTTCGACGAAAACGATTGGTTTTAGTTTTCAATGAAAATCTGTAAATCTCTAAAAAATTTTATTTCATTCGAACGCGAGTTTTCACAAAATAGATCCTCACATATTTTTGAATTTATCAGAGATGCGTTCCACGTGATGATCTATTGCAATCTTTGATACTTAGTGTAGTCGAATTAAGGAAAATTTCAGTTTTTGTTAGTTGTTAATCTAGTTAGCAGAATTTTAGTTTCTGAATTTTATTCAATAAATCTTCTAGACCATAAATATTATTATGCGCAACGTAAGCATCGTTTTCCCTTCACTTTTCCTTCTTCGTTTTATTTTTGCGATTTTCCTGCCTTTCTGTACCTGCTGTTTAGAACGTCGATTCTCTTCTTCCTCATTCCGGAATTTTCTTCCATTTTCTCTTATCTCACGACCTTCAATATCCCGCCACATAATCACTCTCTTCTCCTCCCTCACTTTTTTTCTTATCTTCCTTCTTCGACTTTCCCCCCTAGGGGTTCTTCCCCTCATAACAACATGCTTAACTCGTTCTCGTAGGCATTTATCTCCTTCTAAATCCGTATTCCCGCGGTCATTCTCCGGTGCATTATGAAAAGTAGGAATAATTAAATGCGTGCTTATTTCTCTCTCTGTTTCCATTCGGGCCACTCAGGGGAATTGACATCCGCGCCATATAAACTGGAGTTGCCCGCATGTCGTTCCTTGCACTAGCTCCCAATCTCTTCCTCCGGCCACTCAAAAAGAAGCCCGAATGAGAGGGAGTCGACACGTGTTTTGATCAAAAAAAGTATCCTTCGCACTTCGTCGTTCATTGAAACGTATTTCGAGATAGAAGGGACTTAATATTAAAAATGATTCAATAAGCCTTAGGAGGTCTTCTTCTTCTATTCCGGCTTTCGACGAGAGGTTTTAGTGCTCCCGTGCTGGCGTGATTTTCGTTCACACTCGTCTCTGGAAACTTTCGAGCGGTCCGCAGCAATCCCATCCCCACAGCAACACCTTACGGTTAATTTGTAACCGGGGTGGGAGGATTTCCGAGGAGTCAGGTCTTGTACCCACCGTCGGACTTTCGCAGCAGGGGCAATTGTGCCCACTCAACGGTTACCTTGCGTGAGCCCCTTCTGGGTGTAGCGCAGGTAGATATAGGTAGGTATGTATTTGTTTGTGTATGGGTATTTACTCATACAAATGTACGCATATATATAAATATACGTGTGAGTATGTATGTATTTAGGGTGAAAATTTAAACTTTCTGAAATGTGGGTGTCTTTCACGTGTTCTCTACTTATATTTGTTCTATTGCTCTCGTGAGTGCTTCTACATCATCGATATATGTATAAAGACATATATATATATATATATATATATATATATATATATACATATACATGTATGTTTAAAATTATATATATGCATATAAATAAATAATTCGGAAAACCTGTGAGTTTCCTTTTTGTGTTTTTGTTCGCTAGTACTATATTGGTATACATTATATATATATATATATATATATATATATATATATATATATATATATACATACATATGCATATATGCTTGGTGAAGGCGGTCCTCGAAAGGTTGTCGGCGAAAAGACCCATATCGTAAAGACGAAAAGAGGAGAAAAGTGGAGGCCGTGGAAGGGGGCGGAGGGGGGAGCAGTGAATGGCACCCCTTCTTGAGGGCGACTTTTATTCTCGAGCCGTTGGGTGAATGGTTGAGGTGCGTGACTTTTATGGCCACCGGGGCCTTCGGGGTTGAGAAAGAGGCTTCGGTATGCGCTCCCACCCCCTTCCCTCAGTCTTCTCTCACCGCTGCATCACCTGTCCGTCCCCCCCAATCCCCTTCCTCCTTGTGGAGGGGAAAGTGTGGGAGACGGAGCTTAAGGAAAGGAAAAAAAACCCGTGTCCTCCACCTCTCTTTAACAAGTATCGATGGGCTCGAACATTTATTTCTTTTAAAATTTTATTTCGAAGCACCCACCATGTTCAGATGGTCGCAGTTCGCTAGTTGCTGCCGCCCGCGGGACTGGGTCGTTCACCGCTGTAATGGCCGAACGTTTTAATTAGTGACCGCGGCGTCCTTTGAGAGCTACCGTGACGCACCTTGAGACGCGGGATTGAGGGTTTCTCTCTTTTCTCTTTCTCCTTGGCATGGGTATTCGCGAGGGGGTGGGAGGAAGTAAAGGGCTGTATATCACGTGACTAGGAAGGGATCCCGACGGTGGTCTTAGGCAGTCGAAATACCTACGGTGCCAATAGCGCGCGGTGTGCTCACTTCTGTAATTCATTCGTTTTTTAAATTTTTTATTTTCCGCGTTGTTTTTCAATCTTTATTCGTAACCTCTTCCGCAATGATCTGATCTCATTTCACACGTCGTCGGGCTTAGTACTTGGAGAACTCTACCATTACATACCAAACCGACCTTCGGGTTGATTACTGTGTTTATGGTTATGTATGTATGTATATATATATATATATATATATATATATATATATATATATATATATATATATATATATATATAAGGGTCGCGGTAGTCCAGTGGGTAGAGCGTTGGACTGCTTACCGGAGGGTCCCGGGTTCAATTCCCGGGCAAGGCACTCTGGGCACCTGCAGCTCCACCCAAGCTATTTGATTTTTCGGGTACCAGATCTTCCTGGGAAACCATAACCGGCACAGGGAAAGGAATTGCCCCCCCCTACCCTGATGTGTGAATTTCACACGCCGTTGGGCTTAGTACTGGGTGAACTCTACCATCACCTACTAAACCCACTTTCGGGTTGATTACTGTGTTTATGGTTATATATATTATATATCTATATATATATATATATATATATATATATATATATATATATATGCTTATATATATATGCATATATATATGCATATATATATATATATATATATATATAATTTAAAGGAAATAATCATTAAGTTTGTACCCCTCCTCGAATAAATTTCATTGCTAAGCTCATGAAGTTAGACTGATCGCTGGATTAACGAGTGTGCATATATATATATATATATATATATATATATATATATATATATATATATATGTGTGCATATATATATATATATATATATATATATATATGTGCATATATATATATATATATATATATATATATATATATGTGCATATATATATATATATATATATATATATATATATATATATATATATATATATATATATATATATATATATATATATGCACACACTCGTTAATCCAGCGATCAGTCTAACTTCATGACTTTAGCAATGAAATTTATTCGAGGAGGGGTACAAACTTAATGATAATTTCCTTTAAATTTGCATCTCGGGAAAGTCAATTTTCAATAATTCCGGTCGATAAAAAGAACTTCGAAGGCGCTATATTGAAGGGTTTTAGCACATCCACAAATGAATGACCCCATAGGTCAGGAACTACTTAATCGCTACGATTTGACTCATGTCGCAATACATCTGCTTCGGGAGTGTGAAAAAAAAAACTAAGTCAGCGACAAGTCGTCGAGTCGAGGAAGTACTCAGCTTGGGATTTATCGATTCGCTTTTTTTTCCGGTTGCGTCACTTTCTCTCTCTCTTTCCCTCCGGGAATTTAAAAGCGCGGATGTTTGGTGCTTCCATTGTCTCCAGTGTCTTCTTCGAGACCTCGCGACAAAATGAAATTCTTATAAACGCTTTCTTTTTACAGTAATTAATGTTTTTTTCTGGTAATTCATGTTTGCAGATTGGGAAATTCAGTGATTTGGAATTTCATTTGGTGCGTGGTGAATGATAGTGGTATACTTTTGAATTACAAAAAAAGCTTGTGAAAATATTATTTATAGGCATTATATCATAAAAGGTAGGTTTCGGATGGACACGTGACTGAATATCGCTGAACTTCTTAGGTTCGTCGGACAAGACACAATATGATAACCCACAATATGTTAAAGTCTTCTTTAATCCCGAATTCATTTTAGTTCTCTTCATTCCCTTTAATATGTGTATCCTTTTCCTCCTCCCGCAATACATTCTCCCCATCTATTTTTCATAGTCTCCTTCAACATTCTATTGGCAGTCAAACTGCTCTGCGTCCATATTTCCTTCCTGCTTTGGATTTCTTCAAACAATCCTCTCTCCTCCCCACTCGCGCAATACTTCCTCGTTTGTTTTCTTCTCTGTCCATTTCACCTTTTCCATTATTCTCCATTCTCACATTTCAAAATCTTTCAATCTACGCCTATCATCCTGCTTCAATGACCACGTTTCCGCGCCGTACATAGCTATGCTCCATTTTTACGAGTCTTTTCTTAACATCCTCATTCCAAGTCCCTGTCATCAGTCCTCTCCTCTTCGCGAAAGCGTCTTTGCGTAACGCAAGTCCATGTTACTTCAATTGGATCGCGTGCAGCGTAGAGGATCCAGATTTGTAAAAAGTTGTTATGATAAACTTAGGAGAGTAGCCAAAATGCTAGAGCAGCTAGACTGGGAATCACTCAATGGAGCAAAGATTAAATTACATATGGAAGTTCTTGCATAAATTGTAAGGAAGTCTCTTTAGCAGTGATGTTGAAAATGTATTATTTCCCCCATCGTACTAAGGTAGGAGAGATCATGTTAATAAAATTAGATAGATCTAGTGTATAGCAAATAGATTGAAGGTGCCACTTACGATATGGGATCAGAATAACATTGTCCGTCCGCGGTAGTGTCATATGCGGGTCAAAATTACGTGGGTATTCAGCCCCTGCCACACACCATAACGGTGGCTTTCAGCTTACTAATAATAAAATACTTTGACCATTTTGGTCCAGAGCACTTCCGAGATAGGTAATGTTCGCCACTTGCTCTTTTATTTCCCCTTTTATTTTTAGCGTTTTACTTAACCAACCTCCTTATCTAAAATCTCATAACCTTTGTTTTGTTTACATTGATTCTCATCCCATATCTATCAAATTGTTTTTGGCAGTCTTTGAGCGATGACTGTCATGAATCTAAAATTCACGAAGGTATACAATTATGTTGTATACACCGTCACCTCTAAAATCGACCCCATAACTACAACTATTGGCATAGTTTTTTTCTAGAGAATTATGGGAAATTATCCGTGGTAACTTTAAAAGATAGTCAATTATAGTCAATTTTCTTGTTTGAGTTACTGACAGTATATTTTACCGCAGTATTATACATGGGACTCAGGAATTACTCACCCTCAGCCTTACCATATGCGATTGTTAGTATATATATATATATATATATATATATATATATATATATATATATATATATATATATATATATATATATATGATTTCGTCGACGTAACACGGAAGTGCCGAATAGTACATTACACAGTAACAAACAACATAGAAACACAAACAAAAGATCACTCACACGTTATTTCTTGATAATTTCGACGGAATTCTACTCCGTCTTCATCGGAAGATAGAGAAGTACTCTTCGGAGTAGAATTCCGTCGAAATTACCAAGAAATAACGTGTGAGAGATCTTTTGTTTGTGTTCCTATATTGTTTGTTACTGTGTAATGTACTATATACATAGATACATACATACATACATATATATATATATATATATATATATATATATATATATATATATATATATATATATTCTTTTTCGTTGCAATTAGGCGATTTTCCTGGTGGCAACGGTCAAGTTTGCTCGAAGATTACTCGTACAACGAAAATTACATGCTACACGCACTATAAAAACAAATAAGAAACAAAATTCCTACATACAATGACACTTCCACATCGCAAACAAACAAAATTCCAATTCACATGCAAAATGCCGTGCCCCTAGTCAAAGTGCCCCCCTAGTTATCCATTGAATTGTCCTTTGCATCCAAAACTGGATCATTTTTCCCTTATACGTATAACCGCAGGTATATTATCGTTTCATACTGGGTTTACTTCAGATGAAGTGATTTGTGTTAGCACATGTGCGAGTAGAGTTGGTATTTTTGAAATCCGTAATTCATGAAAATACCGTACAACGTAATTATCCTTCTTAAGCGATTGCCTTATTTAGGTTGACTGTTTTTTGTACGCTGATTATCCACTCTGTCCATTGTCTCTGTAAGGGCATGCAAGAAAGAATATCACGCGGCCGATTCAAAAGAAGCACATTTAGTTGTACGACGTTTTGGCGATGCGAGTATTACGTAATTTGAGGAACATGTTTCCGTATATGGTAATATGGCGAGTGGAGCTCTAAATACGGTTATTAAACTCGTTGCCTCTCGCCAATCTTACCTTCGCTTGATCATTCTCTTAAAAAGGGCTTTAAATAATTAACGGAAGGGTAATTTTATTGGTAAAAAAATCTGGTCATTTTTACTATTCTAGCTGTTGGAATTCATATCGATGGCGGCGGCTCTCACCCATATGTGCACTTTGGAGTGAATTTAATAGATGTATTCAAACTTAATTACTTACATTTATATAATTTATCCATTTATGTTAGGTTTACGATAGCTGATGAAAAAATATCGCCGGTTTTCATGTTCAAAACCCTCTTTTATCCTAATTTCGTAATTCATACATACTAATAATTACTACTTTTGTTTTGTTTGTTATCAAAATAAAGAAACAATGGTGAAGACCGTTGTTGCTATAGATCGCAACAAAGTAAACAGTTTGGGTCGCCGTTTCAAGTTGATCGTTATTGTGAACGTTATTGCTGACATTATCATTCCTGTGCGTGAAGCAACATTCGCTGGTTGGAAGTAGTTTGAGAGTCTCCTGATTAAAGAAGAGAGCAGATAAGACTAAGGTATTTATAAAGATCCAGGGCACCAGAGTTTTTTTGCATGTGATGCCGAGGGGATGTTTTCATGAATCTTAACTATATTGGGATATAGGACAGCTAGAAGAGAGATGGACGTTAGCGGTGGCAGATGAAACCAAACGTGCCCCCACATACTACGATACATAGAAAAACTATAAATTTTTGATTCCATAGTATTTCATTCAGACAATACCAGGGTTTAGACGTTCAGCGTCATCATATATATATGTGTATATATATATATATATATATATATATATATATATATATATATATATATATCATACACCTGATGATGACTTTGGACTCAGAAATCCGGGTCGTGTTTGAGTGACATTTGGTGGCTTCACAAAGTTATAGTTTTTCATTACCTAAAGTATACATGCATGCATGCTTGCTTTTAAGTGTACGTGTGTTTTCAATCATGTGGAAAAATAGTCATATATTTATATTTATGCGTAAGTGGATAGGTGTACAATCTAAAGGGCTGGTGCTCTAACTTGACTCGCGGAGTGTTGTGTGGACGTAGATTTTAAAATTACTAATGAGTGACATTTGAGTTGGCTGATTCATTTATTTTAAATCGATCATTGTCTTATCAATTTAATTCTTTCGTCCCTGTGCCTTTTTTGAATGCGAAAGCGCCAAATTATACCTCTATTCATCAAGTTATCCGAACGTGACCTGGATCATCTCCCGCGGGGTGTAACGTGCGCATTTCGTCGGGGGACCGCCGAATGTTCCGGATATAAACCTCCGCGCCATTTCCCTCCCTCGCCCCCCGATCGGCAAGGCACCGCTAATGGGCGCCTCCCGCTTCTGATAGGGTCTGCGGGCCGATGGTGCTATTCCGACGCTGACAAAGGAGTCAAAGATTTCGTCCTCCTCTCATCCACACGGTGCTTTTATCGACCGCCTCCCGAAGCGCCGTGGTCATTTATTTCTTGGCCTTTTTGGGATCGAGACCAACGATTCCGTGATTGCGATGAGCCTCCGGGGAGTGGTGGGGCGGGGGGGGGGAAGAGAAAGCCCCCCCCCCATTAGAGCGCGGATGACGGCGGAATCGAGAAAGGGACTCCTGCCATTGTTAATGCGTATTAAATCCCTCCTCCCCCTTTCTCTCCCTCCCTTATAAGGACTCCACCCTTTCCTTTTCCTCCTCCCACGCGCGTCACCCCCTCCGCTTCCTCCATGATCCCCTCCCATTTCTCTCTCCCCCCACTAAACCCCTTTCCTTCACCTACCTCCCTCTCTCCGCCCGACCGAAGCCCTCGCGCACCGGTCTCGCCGCAGCCAACCTTTGCCCAGAGACCCCCTCCACCGAAGTTGCGCACGTGACCTCATCGGAAAAGGGATGAGTCGCTTTAAATTAGTTTCGGAATTGCCCTCGGCTGCGGGAGGGAGACTTCTTTTTGTTCTGGTTTGTTTTCGTTTCGTGGTTAAGCGAAAAGGGAGCGATTTGGTGACTGGGTTGCAAATAATAATATGGGCATTAATATAAGTAAAAGTAAGCATATTAAATTTTCAAATAAAAAGAATGCAGAAAAGGAAATTTACACTCTCTTTGGAGAAAGAATCCCATGTACTAGTCAATGCAAATATTTAGGCATTTATTTAACTAGGGATCTTGGGTGGGGAGTCCAAGTAGATAATTTGACACGGAAGGCATTTAAAGTATTGCATTGGGTGATGAGAAATTTAAAAGGAAGTAGCGTAGCCACAAAAGAAAAAGCATATAAGGCACTGGTTATCCCTATCCTAGAATACTCCTCCATAGTATGGGATCCATATGAGGTGGGACATATTAAAAAGATAGAAAAAGTTCAAAGAAAGGCAGCAAGATATGTACTCGGAAGGTACAAAAGAACAGGTAGTGTCACGGATATGTTAGATGTACTGAAATGGGAGAGTTTGAAAAATAGAAGAAAAAGGAGCAGGTTAGGCGCGATGCATAGAATAGTTAAAAAGGACGAAGCGTGGGAAGATTTAAGGCAAGGGATAGAAAAGCCTAACTTTAAGGGAAAAAACGACCATAGCCACAAAATAAAAATAAGGACTCAAAAAACCAATAAGAAAAAATACTCTTTTTTAAATAGAACCATTATTGATTGGAACCAGCTGCCTGGAGGTTTGTTTGAGCCCTTTCCATCCAATTTTAGAAGTTTTAAGTTGAAATGTAAAGCAGCCACTGGGTAATAAACTTCATTGTAGTCATGAAAATATTGTTTGTATGTGATGTGGACGGCATATTGTATGTGATGTGGAAGTTTGTTTGTATGTGATGTGGAAGTGTCATTATGTAAAAATATTTTATCTCTTCTGTTTTTATGTGTTCGTATGTAATTTTCGTTGCAGAGTTATCTTTGACCTAACCTGACCGTTGCCACCAGGAAATTTGCCTAATTGCAACGTAATTGTGTAAATAAATAAATTTCGTTTTTGGATGCTGATCGA
The DNA here is from genome assembly GCF_022747635.1 of Hetaerina americana. Taxonomy (NCBI): domain Eukaryota; kingdom Metazoa; phylum Arthropoda; class Insecta; order Odonata; family Calopterygidae; genus Hetaerina; species Hetaerina americana. Next base: position 2,503,489 of record NW_027286963.1, on the reverse strand, counting down.
ATGTATTTTGCCTCCCTAAATTCGTTCATAACGAATAATGTATGTTAATTCTTAGGAAAGTAGATTTTTGGGGTGAACAAATCTCTGGCTTCCCTAATTTTCAATGTTATTCCCTTAGTTCGATTGCTCACTGATCTAGTGACCTATCTATGGTCCCCGAGCCCATATAAATTGTAATGCCCGAAGTATTCCTAGTCGTTTAACGCGGTGGGAAATGGATGATTCTCGAATCTTTCGTTATCAATTAAAGTCAATATTAATTAGATGAACTATTTTTTTAATCTCCAATATCCAGCGTTTTTTATTAGAATTAGCTTATATATATACGAGGTCTGTTCAAAAAGTATCGCGACTTTTGTGTTTTTTCAAAAATTATTTATTTATTCATGAATATCTATTTTGTCCCCTTCAAAGTTATCCCAATTAGATATTATACACTTGTGCCAACGTTTTTTCCAATCCTCGAAGCACTTCAAAAAATCATTTTTTGTTATCTTGTTCAGCTCCCCCTTCGATGCAGTCTTTATCTTGCCAATCGTAGCGTAGCGTCGTCCTTTCATGGGCCATCTTCAGTTTCGAGAGCAAGAAAAAGCCACTGGGGGGGCAGATCTGGGGAATACGGTGGCTTCGGCATTATTAGTGTGTTGTTTTTGGCCAAAATTCCGTAACGATGACTGAGCAGGGGCGTTGTGATGGTGCAAAAGCCAATTTTTGTTCTTCCTGAAAATGCGGGCGTTTGTGGCAGATTGCTTCGCGCAAATTGTCCATAACTTGCTGGTAATATTCCTTATTTATCGCACAACCCACTGCCCAGAGACATGAGTGCCAACATAACGCCACAAAAAAATCGAAAATGAAATATACGTAACCAGCGGAAATTCAATATTCGCGATACTTTTTTAACAGACCTCGTATGGATGGCTTGGCAATACGAAGTGTGTAGAGAACAAATTAAAGAGATCCTTCTTCAATGGATGCCTCACTGGTGGTACTACGGCACAGTTACGGTAAATTATTACGTGTCTCATAAAGAGATTAATGAACTTATTTAACAGGAAAATAATTGAGACAATCCTGTCTCGTTAATCAAGACATATGAGTCAGTTTTGTCGAGGATTGAACCGGGAAGGTCAATTTTTCGAATTGGTGTTGCCAATCGTATGAGCCTAGCGTTGAAGAACTCTTGATTGGAAAGGATCGCATGATATCACTGAGATGGTTCGTTTCAAACATTGTCTTTCTGTCTCTCAGGTCAACTGTTCGGCCATATTAGTTACTTTAACTGTTGGTCCACCTTTTTTTATAACATATAAGTATTTTTCTGATGGAAAATACCTTCCGGGGAAACGATTTATTTTTGAATTGTTACTCTTATTATCTCAACCAACTTAAAAGATACATGTATTTAATACATGGAGAACAAGAGGTCAGTACCTCGAGGAGGAGGAGAGGTTAGTTAGGTCGTGTGGAATAATAGTCGGGAATTTGATGCTTACGATGACAACATATAATAGAAGAAACTTTAATACGTAACTGTGAGGTATCTATTTCTAAAATCTACGAGTCGATTTACAAGTCATCCAAAAACAGTCTTAAAGATGATAAAAAACTTTTTAAATTCACTTACCGTGTAAATTAGGGAAGTATTACGTGCTGAACTGTGTCTTGAGGTACTTTCGCACTGCACATACTTTAGAACTTGGTCCAGAGCGTTGCTACATCGACACATGAATCACAGCAATGATGTTTTCACTTTTGGTCCGATAATATTTACTAACGAGAACAGTGTTAGTATTTTGGACACTAAAAGTTATGTGACAACATTCGTAAAATTGAAAACCCTCGGTAATATTTTGATAAATAGAATACTATAACTATTAGAGTTCGCCAAGAGTTGCAAAGAATTTCGTGGAGAGTGAAAATTTCGCGATAAAACTTCGTCGAAGGCCTTTTGAAGTTCGAGCCCATGAGAGAACTGGGGTTCAAATAGTCGGCCGGAAAAATCAATAAATATTTGATTTATCTTAAAAGCCTTTTAGCAACGTAACCAAGATGCATATTGAATTGAAAAGAAGCATCATGCATTGCCATTTCAACAAATACTTATCGCTGCGACCGTTTTCCGAACTTGATAACTCAAAGGTATTATGAAGTTAATTGCGTAACCCTAACCTTGCGCAATTATATCTCATTGCGGGAAATAATAATAAAAATTTATATGCATATATCCATATTCATGTGTACGTATATATATATATATATATATATATATATATATATATATATATATATATATATACTATATATATCGATTATACGGAAAAACTCACACGAGCGGCACAATAATGGGACGGCACAATAGAACACAGTTAGAATAGCAACATTTAAAAGGACACTCACACGGTAAATTGTTCGAGCTTTCGGCCCTCTGAGAGGCCTTCTTCAAGTGAGACTCTTCTTCAGGTGAGTGTCCTTCATCCGTTTGAGAGTATGTATCTATCCATATATGAGAGTAAGTTATCCGTTTATAATTTCTATTTATTATCGATTTATATACATATGTGTATATATATATATATATATATATATATATATATATATATATATATATATATATATATATATATATTCGAAATGGAACGCTCTTCGGCGACGCACAAATATATAAAAACACAAATGTAGATTTTTAGAATATAGAGACACAAAGAAACAAATATATAGATACATACATACATACATATATATATATATATAAATATATATATATATATATATATATATATATATAAATTATACAGCAACACTCACACGAGCAGTATAATATTTGGACGGCACAATAGAACACGAATAATAGTAACACTTAAAAGGACACATAGTAAAGTGTTTGAGCTTCCGGCCTTCTCCGAGGCCTTCTTCAAGTTACGAATTGCTTACTTTGGCGTAGAGATTGCTTTACCTTTACGTGTATATACTATATATAATATTTTTAAGTAGGTTTTATAAACTTAAAGAAAAACGAACTGGTGGAAATGAAGGAAATGAGCGGGAAAATGTGACGGTGCAAAAAAAAAGACTTTGCCAACTTGGCCTGCTCAAATTACGAGAACTCGTAAACTGACTTTTTAGTTTTGAGAAGGTGGGGCTTTTTTCCGTGCACAGCTCAATGCAAATGTATCTGTGGCTCAATCAGCTGAGGAAGGATGCCGTTCAGTGGAAAAAACACTTTCCGACATAACTTAAGGTTTTCATGGAGCAGATAAGGAAGCATTTGCGGAACAGAGTTTTGCTGGAGGACAATCTTGAGTGCTGAGGTCATTCTCTCTGGATATATTTTAAACGTTTTCAAATAGATAAGGTGAGAAAGTAGGGAAAATCTCGGGAGAGGGCTACTTTTTCGTTATTCGCCGTGGATGCATATACCTTTACACATTACTTTTGACCCAAGAATTTACGCCTTTTATGACCTTCCTCTAGCCGGAAATAGATGCTACAAAATGCTATGTCTTTTATTGAAAAACAACATGGAATCTGCAGCCTCCATAGTCTAAAACTGTCTTTAAATCTAGGGCTAATACGATCAGCCTACTACAACTAGCCCACATTATTTGACTAGCACCTTTTTCTTAGACACCATTGTTTTATAAACTGTCAGACGTGACATCTTGAGTAGGTGCTATGAAACTGAGTCTAAAAACGATTCAAAATACCATAGAGAAGTTTGTAAACATAAATAAACGTGTTTTAAATTGAATAAACAAAAACTGGATGTTGTATCCTGAAAAACAAGTGTTTCCATGGCATAAAAGTGAATAATTTTCCAAAATTTATCTCGAAAGTAAACCTAAGGATTGTGATGAAATTGGTGAAATCTACAGATCCTGTTAAGACCGTTCAACAATGTATCTCGAGTCGTAAGTTCCAATATTTAAGACATTTCTAAACTTAAGTATGATGTCTTTTGTCTTAAGTTTTGGCCGAAGATGGTTATATATAGCCTCGATGCTCACCATACTACTGCATGATAACTACTAAAAATGGTTTTGTTTCCCCCAGCTGATGCCATTACTCCCACTCTGCTAATTCACCTGCGCGCTCTTCAGTGATTGTTTAAAACTAGGGAGTCCATTCTGCTCCACCCCGTATTTTTTTATTGGAGACTAAAGATTAAAAGATCAGCTTTGGTCTAACCAATCAAGGTCAATCATTTGCCGTTCCCGGGATTGGCACCATTTCCGATTCATCTACATCTACAAGACCAGAGATTCGTTGTTTAGTTATTTTAGTACCCTGCAAGCCACCGCTAGGGTGTAGGGCGGGGGTGAATACACTCTAGACAAATTTTCCCCGATTATGTCCCCACCGCGGTCCGATAATGTTATTATGATCCCCTTATCGTACGTGGAAAAAAATGACATCTTAAACCTATCTCTTCTACACTTAATCTCTCTAATTTTATTAGAATGATCTCTCCTACCTTAGTGTGATGGGGGAAATGATACATTTTCAGCATCGTTGCTTAAGAGACGTCCTTCCAATTTATGCAAGAGATTTAATTTGTAATTTAACCTTCGCTCCATTAAGTGATTCCCACCCTAGCTACTCTAATATTTTGGATACGCTGCTAAGTTTATCATAACAACGTTTTACAAATCTAGCTCCTCTACGCTTCACGCGATCCTATTCGGCAATCAATCCAACTTCGTGAGGATCCCATATACTTGCAGCATATTCTAAATGAGGCCTAACCATCGAAAGATAACATTTCTCTTTGACCTTTTCATCACATTTACCTAATACCCTTTCTAATAAATCCTAATGTTTTCTTAGCTTTTCCACATATTCCCCGTATGTGTTTCACCCAGGAGAGAGATTGTGAGCGAAGGTAACGCCTAGGTATTTCATTGAGTCTACATTTCGGTGTTTCCGATACAATAGGCGTTTGGGAAGGAATTGCTCTTTTGCAAAAATTCATCACTATGCCCTTTTTTAATTTTAATTTCAATTACCAAGTGTCTTTCCATTAACGTATATTATTAAGGTCATCTGATAAAGCTGTTGTGTCCCCAGGATCACGGATATCACGGTAAACCACCGCATCGTCGGCAAATAAACGGATTTAACGGAACCAATGCCGTTTAACGTGAAGTAGGAATAAAGATGGTGCGATAACACTGCCTTGGGGAACACCTGAAGTAACTACTTCTGCATTTGAGCTAACCTTATCTAAAGTGATACTCCTATCTTAGAGTGGACTTAAGGTATTCGTCTTGATGTTGTCAAAGGGTTTATTTACTCTCCTAAAATGAGTGGTCACGTTACGTTTTTGTTAAATGAATGAATTGAGAAATGCCACCGCTGGACAACTGTGGCACTTGGAATTATTGATAATTTATCGGCAAATTTATCGGAAGAAACATTTTGTTTCAAAATTTCTCCATTAATTTGAACTGATGAGTCGCATTTGTTTCGTGGTACGTGTTTACCAGTTTGCCGTCCCTTCATCTTGCTCTCTTCTCATCCGGGTATAATTTTCACCCAGAGTGTGATCCAGCACCATTGGTGCCCGCTCACGCTTTAAACCGTCAAGATGACGAGGCACCACCAAGCTCAGCCTGCTGAGATAAGTCGCATCCGTGTGGATTTACCTCGCTTACACATTGAAATTAATTGCGCAGCAATCTACATAGGGGAATACCACATCAGCGCATTGTTTGCATTTAACACTGACATTGAGCTTATCAGCTGGATAGGGTCGCTTGCCAGACGGTCGGTGATGGTTTATCTCATGAACCGGCAGAGCGCGCAGGAGGAGAAGTCTGCTTTTAGACCGAGAGAGGGAAGCTAAATTATTTCCTGTGGAGACTCGGTAAAATATTTTTGGAGGAATGAGTTTTAGAAAGTTGTGTAGAAATTGACTCCCTCAGTTCAATCAAAAAAATTTTCTCAAATTGTTATGTACAGATACCAACATGTTTAAAATATGGCGGTCGATTGCCTTTTCTTTTAAAATTAGTTTTTCTCGTAATAATTAAATGCTTTTAAAATTTATTCCGGTGGTTGATTTTTCATTAGCAGTTGTAAAATTTTGTTTTAAAAGCACGTTCTCAAGTAATAAGAACTTGATGAAATATAATTTTTAAAATGCTATCGATTGTTATCAATGTGTAGATGATCTATATATATTTCGATTATTTATATAGATATTGATATTTTTCACCATTATCATCGATAGTGAGATTTTGTTTGGTTGGGTTCCCATAATAACCACTGGGTTCTGCGGGAATGTTTCTTTTACCTGTTGTACTGAAGCAAACAGACGGTAGTAGCGGTAGTAATTATTGTGACAAGAAGGTTATGACTCTGATGTTATTATTACGTTGGCGATAATGATCGTACATTTCAGAATGCTACATTGTGGTAATTGAGCCCAAAAACGCAAACAGCATCCATTTTTTACTCTCTACAAATACCTCTACAGTGTTTACGCTTGATTTTTTCCATTGGAATATTTTATCTAAAGGTCAACCCGCCCACGATTGCATGCGGTATATTTATTTATGCAATTGAAATTAACGCTACTGGTTTACGACAATTTTTAATGAAATATAACAGATTTAACGGGTCGTTGGTTCGAGTTTCGTGACAGGCGGAAAATTTTCAGCTTAGAAAAAAAATTTTAATGGTTTTTCGGAACGAGGCAACCACACATTAGCAGAAAAATTACAATAATGGTATTTTGGAACGAGGCAGCGAGAAAAATAGTTCCCTGAACTCATGATGAAAGGCAGCAGTTTCAACATTAGGCACTGGTGGTGCAGACCGAGTGGGTCGGCCCGGCATCAGCTGCCACAGCTGCGGGCAAGAGTGAAGTTCACAGTGTCGGCCGCAGTACTGCGATTTGGAAGGCAACGGGAAACCACCACATTATTCTCCCTAGATTATACAGCCTTGTTTTGCATTCAAGATACAGTAGAATGGAAAGATATGCGTATTGTATTAAACCAATGCTAGGATTGAAATACTAAAAAAAGCAGATTTAAACCTTAACAAATTTGATTTAACTGAATTTTGAGTAATACATACTGTAAATTGATGACTGATTGTAATTAATTAAGAATCTCAATTTGCAGTTATGCATTTTTATCAAGCACAGCTATATTTTTGTCGAAGAATAAACTGCTTGAACAAAGATTTTGCTTCTTATTTTAATTAGCACAAGAACATTTTTTTAGATTTTTGTTTTTGTGGACTATGGGATTCATTATCAACGCCTTTATGACGGGTGTTAATCATCGAAACGTCGGCAGCTGAAACCCTGATGCGGTTGAAAAATTCGCGGAGACAATTGCCACAACTGCTGGAAAAACATCTAATCTCACTTAATGGAATTCAAGTTTTACATACTCTGCAATATTCATTTAGACCTGGAAAACTCACAGGGACCACAGTGAAAGAAATTGCATCAGCCCCTTTGTTTTTCCTGATGATGCGTGCATTTCTCTCGTCTTCTATTTGAGATAATCAAGTGCTGGACGAGTTCTGCTTTCAAACTATGAAACCGGCCTTCGGGTTGTGGCTTCGGTCATTCCGTGTGTGCATTAAAAGAATACGCAATTCATTTAAGTAAAATGATGTGGTGGCAGTAGATAAATACTACTTTGCAGATGGTGGTAGACGTGAATTAAACGAAATTCTTAATTAATTTTAGAACTTATAGATTGTAGGCTTTCGAAATGTGGGTATGGAGAGGATAGGAAAGATGAAGTGGACTGAAAGGAAAACAAATGATGAAGTGCTAGATATGGGTGGGGTAGGAGATAAAGGATTGTCGGTATAAATCCAAAGGAGGCAGGACAGATGGAGTCAGAGCGTTTTGATTGGAAATGGTTTGTTGAAGACTTTGGTAAAGGGGAGAATGTTTGGCAAACGAGGAACGGATAGGAATAAGATGGCATGTTGGGAATGAAAGGAGGAAGGAAGTAGTCAGAATTGATTGTTGTTGTACCGATTGGCAGCTTGTGTCCATCCGAAACCTACTTTAAACTGGTAGATTATCGATTAATATATATATATAAATATATATATACAAAGTATATATATTAATTAGTATTAATTATTAATAAATACTACCGATTTATATATGTATGTAAATATATATATATATATACATATATCGATATAATCGATATATATGTATATATATATTGATATAATCGATATACATATATATATCGATTAATATATCGATATAATCCTTATATATACATATATATATATATCGATAAATATATATATATATAAATATATCGATAAATATTTTTATATATATATATCGATTATATGGAAACACTCACACGAGAGGTATAATATTTAGACGGCACAAAAGAACACAAAATAGTAACACTCACATTGTAGATTGTTTAAGCTTTCGGCCTTCTCCGAGGCCTTCTTCAAGTAAGACTATATATATATATACTTGAAGAAGGCCTCGGAGAAGGCCGAAAGCTTAAACAATCTACAATGTGAGTGTTACTATTTTGTGTTCTATTGTGCCGTCTAAATATTATACCTCTCGTGTGAGTGTTTCCATATATATATATATATATATATATATATATATATATATATATATAGACACACACACACACACACATAGATATTTGTATGTGCGCCAAAGTAATCTTAAAAAAGACGAAAAGACGAGAATTCGAGATATTTTAACCCATTCAATCTTCTGAGACCGAATGGCGATGTTTTGCGACCGGGTCATGAAATGGGAGAAGTCACAGTCATCTATCTAAATTTGGTCCACGGACAAAATTTCGTGGTCGGATAGTTTCTCATCATTTTTCTTAAAATCTTATCTCACGAGGAATTTACGCGTCTCTCGTTGGAAGGGTCATTTTATTTTCTGGCTTGCCTACCTTTCTCGCCGAACGCACGAAATCGTCAATAAAGTTTGATAGCGAGACCTGCCTGTTCCCGTAAGAGTCCGCGCCATCCTCTCGAGCTCGTCGACCGTGATTTTATTATCGTATTTATTTTTTTTTACACTTAGTCCGCCGGGCGACGCCGAGACGTAGTCGTAAAGAAGTCGCCAAGAATACATACATCCACTGGAAACCAGTGGTAGTGTGGCTCAAAAAAAATAAAATCATCAAGAAGGAACTTACTCTTAAGAGAGTCTTGCTGTTTGAGTAAATAAAGAAGGTTGCTTCTCCACCTGCTCGGGTGATTTTTTTTGCGAGCTCTGGTGTGATTCTTAAACTTCCCCGAGTGGCGCGGTCGCATTAAGGGTTAAGAAAGGGGTTGTGGTTTGGAGTGGTAGCCAGAATAGGAATGGTTGCGGAGTATCGGTCTCGTATGCTGTGGAAAGCCCATTCATTACATGCTATCATGTTTCCGCATTGCTCTCAAATGGAAGCCTGACGGTCGGTTAATGAGGAGGAGGGGTGAATTTTACTCTTTCGATGTGCACGAGGTGAGTACCCTAACACACCTACCAACCCGTTTAAATAAGTAATTGATCGCGCAGAGATCGTATTCGTTTCGGTTCATTATCGGATGCATTTTGATGAACACACTTCAGCTGCGAGTGTTTCTGAAAATCGAGTGAAATATTTTTTAAATTCACAATTATGAAAGGTTTTTAGACATCATGGAGGCAGGTGCAGGTTACGATGAAATGGAGAAGGAAATAAAGTGGGCCATGCGAGCGAGAGTACTCGTTTTATATGAATAATAGTAGTCGATGAGGACCGTACAAGACCTATATTCATAACCATAATAGCGTGAATGAATTAAATGGATGTGTGTATATATATATATATATATATATATATATATATATATATATATATATATATATATATATATATATACCTGTATATGTGTGTATGTGTGTGGGGGGAATAAGAATGCACCCTGCACATTGCTACGTTGGTTTTAAAGCACGTTTGCAGGCGTGATATTCTTATCGCCTTGCCTCATCCTACTATTCTGAGAATAAGACTTTTATTTCTAAGTGATTATCATTGTTTTATGGCATTCAAAATATTTACCTAAATAAAACTGCTTAAATAGGCAAGGAACTCAACTTGCAATGGCTGAAATATAACAAATTTTCTTCGATTAATTGGGATGTATTAACATTCCGATAAATGTGAATTTGTGAATATTTTTTAGATTTATACATATATATATATATATATATATATATATATATATATATATATATATATACACAAATATATACTACTATAAAATATTCACAAATCCACATATATCGGAATATATAATATATATATATATATGTTTATATATATATATATATAAATATATATTCTGCATCTACGTAATACCCCGCAAGCCGCCGTAAGGGCGTGGGGCGGATGGTGTTTGGTCACCACCCGTAAAAGAGAACAAAACCACATGCAAATAGACACCATATAATAATAATTGCAGGTTAGGCATTGGCGTGTTTTTTAAATATATTGAAAGATAATTATATTTAATTAACGACCGGTCTTTAAGATTCACATGTATATCTAACAAAGTTTTCGGCATTTTTTTTAATTTTTGGTTGTACATCTAATTTTAAGTTTTCGTTTCGTACGTCTGCGATACTCGACTGTCGTATTTCATGAGAAATACGAGTATAGGGAGGACCCTTCGTAGAAGATAGAGTATTATTTTTGTTGTTCTAAAAATAGAAATTTCAGTTCTTAATGTGGACATAAAACTGTCGTAGGCTTCGAAATGATGAGTATATTTTAAGTGACTTCTCCTCTCGCGAATAGGACGTGTTAGAATATTTTCATTTTTTGAATTTCAAAGAGATGTTCTTAGTTTATTGACTTTGGGACATTAAATTTAAATCATCAGGGATACGAAACCAAAATAACGAGAAAAATGGAAGCGTATTTCCTCTTTGGAGTCTTTTATTTTTTTGTGCACATTATTATTATGCGATAGTTAGACGTTAGACACTGAGTTAGGACGTTTAAGGGAGCGTACATAATCCTCAAGGAGTAATCCATCTGCATTTGTTATATATTTAGCTCAATTACGCTCTAAATCATTGTGCGACGTTTTTAACCACGGGTGATCGCGGGAAAATTTATTTTTTTTTAACTGTGGACAATAATATTTAATTTTTATGAACTATACTCGTATTTTTTATCGTTCTAAATAAAATAAGTTCAAAATGGGTTTTCGATGAACATAGGGACATTTATGAAGAGCACCTGTGCTCAATTTCATTTTTTTTGCCACTCTAAAGGCGAGTGTTGAAGTAACCGTAAGTTTTCCTCGGAAATAATGATGTCTATCCTGCATTCCTGTCCCTAGGATAACAAGGAGGATGGCTTTTAATTGAGAAGTGCTTAGGAAGGCGGCGTTGACTTCTGAATATTTTTCACATTTCTGTCGACAATTTAAATTTTATGTTGGATTTGAATGTTCACCCATAATTATTCCCCTCAATAAATGGACTCGTTTCGACTAAATACGAGTTATGAATGAATCAATCCGAAATATTCAGATAGTCCTCGATTGTAACGCTTTTCTCATTGATGAGAAATGTCTCGGGATCTTTATGGTGACTCGATCGAATTTCCTAAATGTACGATGTTGACCAATTTTGGCCAATGTGTTATTAAGGACCTTGCGAACATGTGTGGAACATGAGCAAATGATTTTACGCACGCTTTTAGATTAGTTAAAACATTTTTATAGGTTTAAAAAATAAAGCATAACCAACGAAATCGTATAATTTAGCCATGAGTTATATGTATACGAGTTACATTCTTTTTGGGGTGTGCTGAAAAAAATTACTATATCAAAACTTACTTTGAATCGCCTGTTTTATAATTCCGATCGCGTGCATGTTTGAAAAGGTGTATTTTCTCTAACTGTTTGTGATTTTGAGATCATATTTTCCGCATTTTTAATTCTCTTGCCGAGAGCATTTACGTATACCCATCGAAAAATAACTTAGCTTGTGTGAGGATAAAGTGTGGCCAGGCATATCACATGGAATCGAACCTGGGCATTCTTGTGTCTCCTGCATAAAAAGGAAGGATGTCTCTTTAGCAGTGATGTTGGAAAGGTATTATTACCCCCATCGTACTACGGTAGGAGAGATCATATAAATAAAATTAGAGAGATTTAGTGTAGAACAGATAGATTTAAGATGTCATTTTTTCCACAAACGATAAGGGATCAAAATAACATTTTCCGACCGCGGTGGGGTCATGTTCGGGTCTATATTATCCTGGTGTGTACATGGTTCATTACGAAAGTATTGCGGATGATTTTGTTGTGACGCGATTAACCATGGTAGTGCGGTAAAACCAGTCGGGTCTGGTGTGATGGGGGGTCTGCTCTTACAACTCAGCCGCTCGACAGTTTCCTTCGAGCATTCTGAGCGAAAAAAGACGTGCCTCACCGTGAAGTGGGGTTTTCGACTTTGTAACACGGCACGATGGCACGCCCAGCTACACGCCACATGCAACCAGCCACACGTCCTTCATCGTTACCAACTTCCTGGCCAGGAGCCCCACCCCGGTGATCCCCCAGTCCCCTCACAGTCCCGACTTGACTCCGTGCGACTTTTTTTGTTACTCCGACTGAAGAGAGAGCCAAAAGGAAAGCATTGGGAGACCATGGAAAACATCCAAAAGCATGTTTCAACGTTCCTGAGAGTTAGTACCGTCGAGGCGTTTCGGGGTGCCTTCCAGGCGTGGCGGACACGTGTCCGCCTTTGTATTTATGCAGGGGAGAGCATTTTGAAGAATTTAAGCACATTTACTAGTACGATCAATAAATTCATTTTTCAAAGAATAAGCGTTACTTTTATAGTAAACCATGTATCCCCCCCCCTGCCGCACACCCTAGCTATGGTCCGTAGGCTCCTAAAATATCTGTGTTTACATGTCAGCAGTCCAGCGCTCTGCCCACTAAGCCAAAACCACCCATTTTCTTGGTAATAATAATGGTTGAACCCCTACTGCTGATTTTAGCAGATTTTTTTAGCCACATATACGTTTTGTAAATTTCATGAAGGCCCTAGGAAATACCGGAACGCCATTCCGTTGATGTCACCGTAGTGCACCCAGGAAAACACTAATGCACCCATCTATGGGAAGGGTAAGGAGAGAAGGCGGGAAATTATTAGAGCTTCCGGGCCGTAGTGAACGGGGTCGACCTCGCCGCTAGGTGTGCCCTCCGTCACGGTTTCATCCGACAAGAGGGACTCTCTTGTGTGCTCGCGCGTGCAGTATTCATGAGTGGGCGGGTGCGGGGACCTCGGGCGTGCAGCGGAGACTTGCTTTCTTCTCATCCGCGCCGTCGATGGAACCGCGCGACTCGGGGAAGAAACACGCACTCTCACTCCCTCTACCCCGAGAGAGAGAAGGAGAGAGTCTCCCTCTCCGCTTGGAGTGATGAGGAGAGGAAGAAGCTGTTTGGAAGGAGAACGGTAGAAGAGAGGGGATGGGGAGATGGTGAAAGAAATGGGGAAGGGAACACAGCGGCGGCGGCGGCCTTCTATATAAGGAAGCGAAGCGAAGGAGGAAGAAGGAGGAGGAGGAGCCGAAGTCTGGGGAGGAGGAGGTGAACGGGGAGCGAAGGGGGGGGGGTTGGGAGTTGCGCAGCGTTTGCCGTAGCGTGCCTCAGCGGGCGTGGCACCTGAAAGGAAAGAAGGGGGTTTATAAGGGGGCGGGTGGGGGGGAGGAGGTAAAGGGAAGGAGGGATGGGGTTTGTTCATTCCATTCGGATGCGTGGGAGCGACTGGCTGCGTGCTTTCAAGTCCTCCTGATGTGTGTGTCCGGATGAGGAGCAAGGTGGTCGGTCGGGCTGGATGGTTCCTTCCTTCCATTGCTCTACCCTCCCGCTTGTTAAAAGGCGAGCCGTGAGGCATTTAAGGACCTCTGACGAGCGGAAGCGTCAGGGTGGAAGATGTTGCGGTCAAACGGATTTATTCTATTCATTTTTTCATTTTTTTCACCTACTGAAGTATTTATTAGTAAAACTGCGCAAGGAGGCAAATGTATAAATTAGGAAGAGAATTACGTAAAAGATGAACACAAAAACTTTAAATCTGAGGTGTCATGAAAACTTTTAGATCGTCACACAGCTTGAGTGTGTGGGTGTGTATGTCTGACCTGAAGAGAGCCTCAGAGAAGGCCGAAAACTTAAAATTTCTGAAATGTGAGCGTCCTTATACTTGTTATCTATTTCATTTTTGTGTTCGATTGTGCCGTCCAAATGTTAATTTGCTATCGTGAGTGCTTCTATATAATCGATATATATATATATCTTCGAAATGGAACGCTCTTCGGCGACGCACGAATATATAAAAACACGGATGTAAATTTGTAGAATATAGAGACAAAGAAAGGACACTCACAACATGTTATTGGACGTTTCGACAGCTCGGCTGTCGTCTTCAGAATGGCGTTCTCGGGGAAGAGCGGAGAGGACATGTGCGGGGGAGAGGTGGGGGAAGGAGAGGTAAGGGACCAATAGAAATGAACGAGGGGGTGGGGGGGATATGTAGGCAGCCATATGATGCATTCAGTGGGCTTGGTTGAGCCCGGGCGGTTTAAATGATTGGGCCACCCAGATATGCGTCATCTCGCGGGTTCTCACCTCTATTACACTAGCAGATTAGGGAAGGATTTCAATCACCGAAACGGAAAAGCAGTCGTCAAAAGATTGATTGTGGGAAGCAGTGTGAGTAGAAATAGGATAATTAAGAAATGTGGGAGATTTGGTAGAATATCGGTGGTTATTCATGCGGAGGGAGAGTGCGATCGTGCATTCGCCCACGTAGAAGGCATTTCCGGGCAAGGCACTCTGGGCACCTGCAGCTCCACCCAAGCTATGTGATTTTTCGGGTACCAGATGTACCTGGGAAACCATAACCGGCACAGGGAAAGGAACTGGCCCCCCTACCCTAATGTGCGAATTTCACACGCCGTCGGGCTTAGTACTGGGTGAACTATACCATCACCCAATAAACCGACCTTCGGGTGGATTACTGTGTGTATGGTTTATATACTACCTTGATCAAAAATTTCCCGGAATTTATTCAGAAAATTAAAAATACAAGTTTATTCATCTAAATCTATATTGTCCCCTTCAAAGTAATCCCCATCGACTGCAACACACTTATGCCAGCGCTTGATCCAATCCTCGAAACATTTTTTATATTCGGTTTTCGGTATGTCCATCAGTGCTTCCTGCGATTTTTCCATTACTTCCTCTCGGCTGCTAAAACGCGTTCCCCGTAATGGTTTTTTAACTCGATTGAACAGAAAGAAGTCACAGGGAGCCAAATCAGGTGAATTCGGTGGCTGTTGGATGGTATTTGTTGCATTTTTCGTCAAAAAATTACGAATAATGATAGCACTGTGCGACGGTGCGTTATCATGGTGCAAAATCCACGAGTTTTCTGCCCACATTTCTGGTCTCTTTCGGCGAATTGCTTCACGCAAACGTCTCATAACGCCCAAATAATACTCTTTGTTTACTGTCTGGCCTTCTGGCAAAAATTCATGATGCACTACACCGTTGTAATCCATGAAAACCGTCAGCATTGCCTTCTTTTTTGACTGAAAACGACGTGGTTTTTTTGGTCTCGGCTCATTTGGTGAACGCCATTCACTTGCCTGATGTCTGGATTGCGTGTCGTACTCATAAACCCACGTCTCGTCTCCAGTAATGATCCTTTAGATGAATGTGGGATCGGATTCAGCCTCGCAAATCATGTCTTTTGCGACGTCAACACGGTCTCTTTTTTGCATGAAATTGAGGTCTTTTGGCACCAACTTTGCTGCTACACGACGGAAACCCAAATCATTAACCACAATGTCTTGGGCGGATCCATAGGCAATGTTCAAGTCCTCCGCTATTTCTCTGATGGTTAATTTGCGGTTATTGACCAACATTTCTTTTACTTTATCAATTTTTTCACCGACTTTCGATGTCGATGGTCTGCCACTGCGTTCATCATCTTCGATTGACTCACGACCACTTCTGAACCGCTCGTGCCACTGGTAAACGACCGTTTTTTTTTAGAGAATCGTTGCTGAAACACTTTTCCAACATTTCCAACGTCCGTGCGCCACTAAATCCGTTTTTTACGCAAAATTTAATACAAGTTCGTTGTTGCAAATTTAAATCCATTTCTGAAATTGTAAAAAATCGCCAACACACACAGAGATAGATGTACTCTTGGCTACGTAACTTTTGCAAATGTCAAGTTATGACACTAAGATTTAAAGGGAATATCAACAACAGATGTACCAATTTAACAAAAAAACAGAACTCAAATCGGAACGATGGGAGCGCCACACGGTGGTTATTCCGGGAACTTTTTGATCAAGGTAGTATATATATATATATATATATATATATATATACATATATATACATATATATATATATATATATATATATACATATATATATATATACATATATATTTATATAAATACATTTAAAAACACACACAAGGTCTATTGCATGTCGTAATATTAAGAGAAAAAAAGCCTCCCTGGAACAATAAGGTCGAAGTCCCCATCTAAATACTCCCCTTTTGACCCCACACACTTGTCCCAGCGTCTCTTCCACTTTTAAAAACAATAAACAAAGTCTTTTGTATCGGAATGGACATCAGCTGCCTCGTCCCCGCATTTTCTTTTATCTCGTCAACGTCAAGAATTTCGTTCGTCCGTTGCTGGGGACTTGCTCCAAGCCGCAAACGATGACCCATGTTTTCTAAAAACTCTCATAACTTGAGTTGAGTCATAGGTTTACGGCTATGACCCTGAAAGAAAAGCCCAGTCTTGCCAATATTCGGTGGGCGAGATAGAGGAGAATTCGTCAAGCGAGGCAGCTAGCTGATGACCATTTCGAAAAAGGGCCTAGCCGATTGTTTTAAAAAGTTGGAAGAGACTTTGGGAGAAGTGTGTGAGGTCCCAAGTGAAGTACTAAGCCCTCCTCATTGTTCTAGGTAGGCATATTTCTCTCGAAATAACGCATGGGTAGATATTTTCCGGAAAGACCTAGTGTGTTTGTATGTTTGTGTACATATATATAATATATATATATATATATATATATATATGTATATATATATTATATATATATATATGTATGTATGTATATATATATGTATATATATATGTATATATATATATATATGTATGTATATATATATATATATATATTGTATATATATATATATATGAAAAATATACAATTTATATTTGTATAAATATTGTGTGTAGATGTATACATACTCGTACATACATATATATGTATACAAAATTTCTATCAACTTTTTTGCGTCCACGCCCGCGGGAGAAGGCGAGTGAGTGGAGTGTTGGGGTTGAGGGTAGGACCCGTCAGGGCGCGTTTGTCGGTCGACGTGAATGAAATCACTCGTTGAGTTTTCCGCCGAGTGATTTCATTCCCGTCGAGGGGGGGGGGTAACTTCCCTCCGCCGCCTGGAGCCACGGCGAGTCACTTAGTTCGGGCGGGTGGCCTCGTCCCGCGGCTCCTCTTGTCAGCAGCTCTTTTGTGGCGGCATGCAAGCGAGTCGACGGCGCAAAGTGAAGTTGAAGAAATTAAAAAGAGAAACGTGAGCAGGAGATAATGACATGTTCCGCGGGGAATTCTGCGCCATTTGCACGACGTGCCGTCGTCCATACGATGCTCCCGCAAGCTGCCGAAAGGGAGTGAGGCAGGGGGTGTGTGTGTGTAGACTTTTAGCTTAGAATTAAAGGGAGGAATAATGTTTGAGAAAAGAAATTTAAACATACCTCGTGTTGTAAGTCGGTACGGGGCGTCGAATATTATTGATGAAATGAGTCATACAAGGCGCAGGGTAAAACCATTTCTCAAATCAATTACTTTGACAGTGACCCTCTCTAATTACGTCTCATTGTCGACGGAACGTCCGATTTTTTGCAGAAATTTAAAAATATTCCTCATGATATCGCAAAATAACACGACAGATACATTCAACTTAGAATTAAGCCAGAGTTAATTCTTCGATACTCTAATGGTTCATAGTATTCATCTACATCTACATAATACCCCGCAAGCCACCGCAAGGGCGTGTGGCGGGGGGTGTTAGGTCACCACACGTAAAAGAGAACAAAATTACATGCAGAATCAACACAGCCATGCAAAATTACGCCCGTAGTGGCGTATACATTCACGCAAAAACCCTTTCTTACTTACTTACACGCATGCAAATACATATACTATCAACTAACAAATAAATGCACCGTAGAGTGTGGTAAAAATTTATTCAAAAACCTTCAAGCAAGAAAATGAAAAGTAAGAAGGCGAAATTCCACTACCACATGGACAAGCAACATACAATTGTGTCCTCCCCCAAGGACACAGGTAGGGAATGTGACCCGACGCTGCACGTAGCGGGAGGGTCCCCCCCACAAAGAGAAAGATAGATAGATAGAGGTCTTTATTTGGGCGAAATTGAGACCAAATGGTCTCTTCTTCCATTTACCCCATCGTCGTTTACATATTATATTAGGCATTAAACTTATAGTTATATTCATACGTACACATAAATACATATAGACAGACACAATTTCATTTAGCCCAGATCTGCACATCGAAAAGAAAAAATTATATATATATATATTATATATATATATATATATATATATACACACATACATACATACATACACATACACACACATACACATACATACATACTATATATGCATACACATACCTACACATACACATACATATCCACACACACATACACACATACGTACACACATCAACATGCATACATGCATGCATACACATACATAAATACATACATAATTACGCACATATATACCCTTACATACATACATGTACATATATAAAGTAAGAATACACCGACACGCATGCTCAAAGTAAATGACTATGAATAAAGAGAACAATAAAATAAGGAAAGTCCAAGCAAAGAATGAGGTTTGTGGGAAAAGCTATGGAGAGCGTGGGATAGCTCAACTAGTAAAAACTCATGCAGGAAAACACCCACGAAGAGGAGGGGGGTGTGAAAAATCTGCGAAAACCCTATTAATTAGAGGAGATGACATACATTATGTATGATAATATAAATAAATGAGATACATGTACATTGTAATAATCATTTTCACATAGCATGCATCTTATTAAGTTACTGAAATTGAAATGGAGAAATTAAATACATTGGCAACAAATGCGGAGTAATGAAAAGCGTAATATTTCTAAAAATAATGATGCAAACTCCTACCGCTAAGACAGGGGATGGAAGGGGAAACTTATAAAACAAACAAGGCAGAGCAAGCAATGCTCTAACGAGCACTACACTCTTTATTAATAGTACAATGCGGTCATACGGTAAGGGATGTGACAACAAAACACACGAGATTAGTGAAAGTGCGTGCAATTGAGTAGAACTAATTATTCCCTAGACGCTGAGAGTGGCAAGTGGAATTTTTGCTATCTATAACCCTACAGTTGCTATCCCGTGTTGTCCGCGGGAAGAAGGAGTCCTTGAGTCGGCTAGCTCTGGCATCTATTTCCCGAATTGTATATGCATGATCCAAGCGACCAATGTATGTAGGAGTACGAATAATTTGCGAGACCTCGGTGCTGAAACATGCAGATGTGAATTTATTTAATAATTTCAATCTTGTATTGAATAGTCTTTCTTCTAATGATATCCTCCCTAAATCTAGTAGGATTTCATTGACGATTTCCGTTTTATCGTAACCAAGTACTACCCCTGAGGTGTTTAATGTGTCCTAGATTGATTGTTAAATGTCTTTCAGCATTTCCCTCGTCGATTTTGCCCGTAAAGGTCAATTCTCCCTTCGGAGCTTGTCTTTAAAGAAGGAACAGCGAGAACAGTGACCTATATATCGTAATCAGCGTGCGTTGGCAGCGTGAATTTTAATCTGGTTTGACTCGAGGGATCTTCGTTACACTATGGCTGACGATAATTCGTTTTTTAGGCTATGAGGATGGAAAATCCTTGTTGCGAATTAGTTCAACTCTTCCTGCTAGTTACTGAGCAAATATGTTATTAATTGGCTGCTGAATAGAATGATTTAAGGAATTATTTTCCTCACGAACAATCGTGACCACGACGTGATAAACGAATATCACGAACGAATACTTGACCTAACCGTTTAATAAAATGGTGGCTCGTACCAGTATCCATCTCCGAATGAAACGATGTCTGGTGAGTAAACACTCCCTGCCATACAGCCGTGTATGTTGGGTAAGATGTAGTTTTATGCGTAGGAATACAGACTGAGGTCTTGATTTCTGTCCACCGAAGGACTGCCTTGTCCGTTGGGAGGTGTGTTCTCGCCGTTTACTGTACCAACTGTAGGATTGATCCCTGCTCTTTACAGAGAATTCATTAGCAGAGGTGTTTTATGGCGTTGTGAACACTCAAATCGGGAAAAATATGGGATATCGGAAATAGTTCAATATCTTCAAAACCTAGTCAAGTAGTGATTTCGTTTCAAAACGTCAATCAGCAGGGTTTTAATAAGGGTTTGCAGCCCCTTTCACTATGCCGTCTGTGGTTACCGAGGAAGATCCGATGCCCGAAAAACTACACGGCTTGGGTGAAGGTGAGAGTATTCCGAGGCAGGGTATTGAACCCGGGCCCTCCATTCGGTATTCCAACTCTTTAATCAGTCAAAAACAAGTTTTAGTCGAACAAAAATCAAGCAGCTTCTGTGCTTGGTAATGAAATGAATCTTTCTCTTTCACTTGTTCGTAATAAGTGATCTGATGAGACTTCAAATATTCTAAATATACGTATATTTTCATGGCCTATCTACGAGAATATTTCCATAATGACTGGATATATATTTGAGTATTAGATCATTTAATGATTATACATACAGGGTGCACCGCTTTAATACGTACACATTTCAATTTGAATTTCTCACCATATTGTAGTTCCACTAGAGGTCGTGATTTGGCGTTCTTAAAAGCTATAGGCATCTAGTAAACAGTCATAACCTCAAAATGGCCTAGATTATTCGTACAAGGGCGAGGTAAAATAGAAGAGCCACTATTATCGAAAGTGTTCGCGCTGGGTGTTATATTTAATCGAAATAGTTCGATTCTTCGTGTTGTACCCAAGATTAACTTTTTACGATATTGTGGCTAAGTATAATGCTTCGGAGAAGTTTAAGGAAGATTTCGCTGATCCGGCGAGGAAATCTCATTCGAGGAAACCTGTGCTTGTCCGGATTTAAGTGTCTCACCTTATAATATTAATTCAGAATGATTGTGTATCACTTAAAAGAAAATATTTGCATTCTTAGGGGAGTGGGTTGAAAAATTTCAGTATCAAAATTTCGTTCACATCGTCTGTTTATTATGGCGATCGCGAGAACACCTGAAATGGTGTACCCTTTCTGTGCCTGTGTGATTTTTATCTCATATTTTTCATTCTCCTGCAGAAAATCCTCTAATTCTCTTTTCAGGAGAGATTTTTCTCCACCCATATCACTCCTTTACGTTCTCCCCACGTATGAAGAGCATTTACGCTACGCACAGATGCTGGTCTCTAAGACCTTCCTCTCATTTCCTACCTCGTTGCTATAAGACTACAGGGTCCACTATAAATGTAATGCGAATTCTCTGTAAAAATAGATTTATCCATCGTACTTGTACAAATGCTTAAAACATCCTTCAAAATACCCTACCCCTTGCATCAATACACTTGCGGAGACGTGTCTGCCACGCCTGGAAGACACCATCCTGATACTCCTCGACGGGAATGTCTCTCTCAGGAACGTTGTAACATGCTTTTGGATTTTTTCCACGGTCTCCCAAAGCTTTCCTTTCAGCTCTCTCTTCATTCGGAGTAACAAAAAAAAGTCGTACGGAGCCAAGTCGGGATTGTAAGGGGGCTGGGGGACCACCGGTGCTCCTGGCCAGGAAATAGGTAACGATGAAGGACGTGTGGCTAGGGGAATTTTCATGGTGAAGCTTGACCGTGTCTCTGCAGTGCTAAACAAAGTCGAAAAACACACTTCACGCGGAGGCATGTCTTTCCACTCTGACTGCTCGAAGCAAACTGGTGACCGGCTGCGTTGGAAGGGCAGACCCCCCACCACACAAGACCCGGCCGGTTTTATCGCGCTGTAATGGATAGTCGCGTCACAATAAAATCATGCGAATTGCGTTCGTAATGGCCCAGTAATGTGTATCAAGTCAGGTATTTGGTTGGGCACTCCCCGTTTCCTTCCCAGGACAGTTCGATTTGATCGGAACTTTATGGTATTCCATTATTTCCTTGTTGATGAGATAATATACTCGTACCTAATATCATTTTTATGGACGCGCGCGCACTTCAATTCTTTTCCGATTCATTATGTGTCGTGTGCACTTCTCATCCGATTCCGGCTGTTATAAAGGCGGGAGTTTCAGATTGTATGGACTTCATCACACGAGCCTTAGTCATCATAAAAAAAATATAAAAGACTACATTAACTGGATACCTACCTCATCATCTTGTTCGTGTGCTTCCGATTCATTTGCTGTGCGATGGAAGTGCTAACCAATGCTTGACTACCGGAATGGGATGACGTATTCCGATGACCTTGGACCCTGTGGTGTCCGCCGCTTCGTCATTAGCTGCCCAGTTCTCAGGAATGCATTTCAAACCGACGTCCGGTATTTCTTCCTACCGACCGTGAGGAGGGGGGTTTTTCAAATTGTTCTCAATAAGATCGTTCGAAACGGATGATTGTGGCTCGTGCCCGTAGTTTTACAATCTCCCTGTCCATTACTACAGTGAATTTAGTTCAAAGGACATGTATTCCCGTTTATAAATAGCTTGCTAATTTTAATGCTCAATTACCTGCACATATTTGCTCTAATGGACGCTCTTGGGAACGGGCATGACTCAGGTATTCGTCTGCATCCACCCAAATACATCTGCATTTACATCTACACGATACCCTGCAAGGGCGTATGGCAGGGGGTGAGGCTTGTTAGGTCAACAGTCATGCATGTACAATATCAATCATGATCCCTCTACACTAATAATAGTTTGATCATGAACAGTAACATCTACATCTACATAATACCCCGCAAGCCGCCGCAAGGGCGTGTGGCGGGGGGTGTTAGGTCACCACCCGTTTAAAGGGAACAAAACCATATTCAAAACCAACACATGCATACAAACCCATACCCACAATGGGTCATACATTCATGCAAAAATCCTTTCATTTTACACGCATGCTAATACATATACTATCATCTAACAAATAATTGCACCTTAGGATGCAGTAAGAAATTTAGCCTATAAAGTGCAAGCTAGAATTTGAAAAGCGGTTAAACTTAGTTTGTCACAAGAAAATAGTTCTTACATGCAACAATATTCGATGACAGTATACGCATATTCAAATAATATTCAAGTTGAGAAACCTATTGATGTTTAGTCCGTATCCATACAAAACCGGTTATCTTAAACGGTTGAATCCTAATTTAAAAGTAAAAAATAAACATTAAAAGGACAGTAGGAAATAATAATAGTTTGTTTTTTTAAATGTTTGCCAAAAAAGATGCATTTTCCGTAATCATTTTGGGATGGACTATCTGCTTCTTTCCATTGACTCAAAATATATACTATGACGCCTCGATATGAAATAAGTATTGAATAAGTGGCGGTATATCGGCGTGGTGACTCTTATTGGCTGATTGGGACAACATTGATTCCAGCGGATATTTACGTATCAAGTGATATCGAACACATTATTTCACCCGTGAATATCGTTCATTTCGATTATATCACCCACATATCGTATATCGGCCTATTTTCCAAATCTATTCCAAAATGCCATCCATTGTTGCATCATCGAAAATGATTAAAGGCTGTCGATATATATTGGTTCCTTAAAACTGTCCGTATCGACCCAGCGGATGTGTAAATAAGCTCGAAATAGTGTCGATATATATCGTCATGTCGAATACCCCTACTCTGGGAATCCAGGTAAGTTTTTTTGGGTGTTAGTCATATTTCCCAGGTTCCGAACTGAAGTTTACACAACGCCCAACCCCGAGGCGTTGGGCATGGTAACCGTAGCTGCCCTGGGTTAATGACGGGGCAATTTACCCACCAGGCCCATCCTATCGGTTAATGTATATAATTAAATAGTTCGACATAAATAATAGAAGGTGAAAATAATCGAGCTAAACCTACGCGTGACTATGGCATTCATTTTCACACAATTTCATAGAAAAATCCTTTAATTCGAATCTTGTTCGACAATGTGTGTCTGGTGAGTCGAATTAGTGATTTTTTTTAAAAAAAGGGAGGTTACATAAATGTTACTCGTGCAATGTGAGTCAAGATTGATTTCGCCTGTCTGCGGAACGATGTGGTACAGGGTGCGGCGCTTAAATCCGGACAAGCACGCGTTTTCTCGAATGAGATTACCACGCCGGGTTAGCGAAACCTTCTCCAGACTTCTCCGAAGCATTATACTTAAACACAGTAGCGTAAACAGTTGATCTGGGGTACAACTCGAGGAATCGAACTGTTTCCATAAAATATAACGCCCAACGCGAACACTTTCGACAGTAGCGGCTCTTCGATTGTACTCCGCACTTATACGTAACATCTCGGCCATTTTGAGGTTATGACTGTTTACTAGATGCCTATAGATTTCAATAATGCCAAATCGCGACCTCCAGTGGAACTACAATATGGCGGGAAATTCAAATTGAGTTTTGACCGGATTCAAGCGCCAATACCAATTTTTAAGAAAAGCTAATATCTATTAATTTTAGAATCGTTATACATTTACGTTTCTCTAAAAAAATCCAGAATATATCCATATTTTCTCTGTCTTTTCTTTTTCCATGATGATGCTATGTTATAAACAACGATTGTGACGTGTCTGGCCAATGGAACTTCTAGAAACTGCAAATTTATCAGTTTGAATAAATGAGATTGAGAAAATGCCCAAAGGGCGTTTTACACTATGCTTATTTCAGCACTGAAATAATGAGGATACAAGAAAAATAGTATACTTTCAATTTTACACTCATTCTATGAATGAATTAACTTCGATTTTCAGTCCTGTAAACAGAAATAAGCGCGGCATTTTTATTTTCTATTCAATTCTTGCATGCAACCACCAATCACAGATGAGCATGCATTTCCTAAAGTTTACACATTGTTACGTCGGGAATAACATTATTCTTGTCGGAGTCCATTTTGCCTTTATTTCAACAGAAATACCTTTTTCATTTGCCTTTAGTGCTCTTTTTTCTGTCTTTGGGATAGTAATACTTTTCTTCGTCAAAACTATGGATGGAGTGTGACATGACGACCGCTGAATACTTAATTGAATTCAAGCGTAAACAAACACACTGTCGTCGTCGAAATTAAAACAAATAACTTGCGCAATGCCGGAACATCGGAAAAAGTCGAAAGGAGAACTGGATCATGTAAAATTGTATATTTGTGACTCAGACTGTGAGTTTACATCCTAAATATTGTAGATACTCTGTGACTTAAATAAGTATTGTGGTTAACGGTCTTAAGGATATTTTGCTTCGTGTTTGATAGGACGTACAGTACAGTACTATAGTACTTGGATGTATTAAAGACTTACCGTTGCCCTATAATACTACTACTATTGATAAAAATCATAACAATAATTTAAAATTTAATTTCGAATTCATTAAATTTGGTCTAAAAGTACCCTTATGTTTTTTTATGAACATTAGCATTTTTATAGGTATTTTATGACTTCAGTGAGATATTTTTATCTTTTTTAAAAATCTTAAATGAAGGCGATGAGTTACTTTCTCTGGAGAAAACGTGTATATGTTTGCTACAATGGATGTAACCAGTTAAATCCACTGGTTTTATTTATTATTTATAAGAAAAAACAGATTTTAGTTGATTAATTAGACGTCATTAAGTAAAAAATAAGCTGGTTTATGCGTCTCATTTTCATGTTTTTGACTTTCCCTGGGGAGATGTTTTAAAATGGCCGCGAGCTAGGTGATATATTCATTTGATTCATACATATTTCGAAGTTTCGCGAAAAAAAAAACTTAAAAAAGCTTAAAAACTAAACGAAAAAAAGGTAGTGCGGGAAGGTTAGTTTTTTTGCGAGATATTAAAGATGGAAATTGTTTGCAAAGGAAACACTTGGTTTTTCCACATAAAATATTTATTCACGACCTAGGTTTCGACGCTCAGCATCATCTTCAGGTGAAATACAGGCCAAAATCTTTCTTTATATAACAGAAGGAATGGGGAGGTGGGGGGGGTGTGTATGGATGTAAGAAAGGAAGAGGAGATGGTGGGGGAGGGAAAGGAGCGGGATTGGGGTATTACTGAGAAGGAGGAGTCAAGGTTAGTCTCCGGGGGGGGGGGGGGGAGGGGGGGGAGGTTAAGGAAGCATGGTAGGGAAAGGGTTGCCTGGCGGGGGTCCGCCTTGGGGTTAGTGGAGATAGGACAAAGAGTTTGGGAGTTTAAGGTTGAGGAGGGGTGACCGGGAGTTACATAGCACGTCGTTCACTATATTACAGGAAGAATTTGCTCTTTCCAATATCTCCATATTTTCCAAAATGTCCAACCGGGGGCCTTTTCTTTCGAAATGGAGAAACTCCACGCTGAAATCACTCTTATGGTTCTGGTCAATCAAATGCTTGGCAAATTGAGATTTTCCATTACCGTTCTTCAGGCAGGCCTGGTGCTCCTTCACACGTTCTCGGAACTTCCTTCCCGTCTGGCCTACGTAGACGGCGGAGCATTCACAGGTTAGCTTGTACACTCCGCTCCTTTCCGATTTTGGGATTTCGTCTTTGTTATTTGCGAGGATGTTTCGCAAGTTGCGTCTATTGTAAAAGGCTGGCTTTATCCGTTTTTTTGGTAACACTTTAGCGACCGAGAGAGACAACTGTCCTAGGAAGGGAAGCCTGCGCCACTTGGCTTCTGAAAAAACATTATGATTGAAACCATATATTAACAGCGTGCTTAGTTTTTTTCTTTTACACTGGTATAAACGGTCAATTAATTGGGGCGTGTAACCATTGCTGTGCGCTATCTGTTTAATAATAGACAGTTCTTTCGCAATATTGCGCGAAGACATGGGCACGTTAATTACTCTATTAATCATTGCATGAAAAGAAGACAGTTTTTGAGAAAAGTGGTGCCTGGATGTGGCATGGATTACTTGATCTGTGTAAGATTTTTTTCTGTAGATTGCAAATTCCAATTTCTGATTGACTCTAGTTACTACTAAGTCTAGAAAATTAAGAGAGCCATTGCTCTCCTTTTCTAAAGTGAATTTAATGGATTTGTTGATTGAGTTAATGAACATTAAAAAATTGTCAAGTTGTCTCTCCGATCCTGACCATATACAAAAAACGTCGTCGACATAACGGAACCAGCGATAGACGTTATTCACTAAGGAGTTGTGGTGAGCAAAAATGTCTCTTTCCACCTGACACATAAAGATATCGGCTAATAATGGAGATAGGGGTGACCCCATCGCCAGCCCTTTTGGTTGTTCATATATTCTCCCATTGAATTTAAAATAATTTTGCGCAACGCATGTTTTTAGACCTGAGCACACTTCACTTATAATGGGGAACGGAACCGCCTTCTGTATGAGGAGGTCTTCGGCGAGCTGAACGGCTTCTTTCACAGGAACACTGGGAAACAGATTCACCACGTCAAAGGAACTTGGCTTCATAAAACGGGTGGTGGGGAAATGTAATGAAAAAGTTAAAGAGAGGTGTTATTTTGCTCTAGTTAGACCTCATTTGGAATATGCCGCAAGTATTTGGGATCCGTGGGAGAAAATTTGGCAAAAAGAATTAGATAAAGTCCAGAGAAAATCCGCTAGATTTGTTAAAAATTGTTATGATAAAAACACAAGTGTGACAGGTCTCTTAGGGGATTTAGGCTGGGAACCACTTGAAGTGCGGAGAGAACAAGCAAGGCTTAGACTTTTACAAAGGTTCAGAACAAACGAGTTTAAATATGACACTGAAGGAATTATAATGGCCCCACACTACTTAGGTAGATCAGACCACAAAGATAAACTAAGGGAGATAGATTCCAAGACAGATAGGTACAAATACTCATTCTTTCCCCGAACAATCAGTAATCATAATAGCAAGAAACCGAAGTCACTTTAGAAATATTAAAAACGTTGAATTTACAAGTCGGAACAAAATTAAACACTATAGAGATGTTAGGTATACTTTCAGGTGCATGTGTATGTTAGTTGGTAGTTTGAGTGTTTGCATGTGTGTGGGGTGTAAGTGTTCATGCATGAATGTATGCCATGTTTTTTTTTATATATGATTTTGTCGTTATTGCATGCGATTTTTTTTTTATTATTTTTCTTTTCTAAATTATGGGTGGTGTCCTAGCACCCCCCGCCACACGCCCTTGCGGCGGCTTGCGGGGTATTGAGTAGATGTACAGTAATTACAGACCTATATCTCTCACTTCTATCTGTTGTAAAATATTAGAGCACATAATTGTCAGTTCAATAATGAGACACCTTGACAACATTAACTTTTTAAGTGACAATCAACACGGATTCAGGAAAACCCGCTCCTGCGAAACCCAATTAGGATTATTTACACATGATTTACTTGTATCTGGTGAGAGAGGTAGGCAAGTGGATGCCATCTTCTTAGATTTTCAAAAGGCATTTGATAAGGTCCCACATGGTAAACTCATTCATAAATTAAAGGTCGCGGGTATAAACAAGGGCGCTATAAGTTGGGTTAAAGATTTTCTTTCAGAGCGGGAACAGAGGGTAGTCCTTGATGGCGCTAGTTCCGACAGCGTTCGAGTCACGTCGGGGGTACCTCAGGGAAGTGTGATCGGGCCGTTACTTTTCTTGATTTTTGTTAACGATTTGAACCGCGAAGTGAAAAGTAACATTAGGATGTTTGCGGATGACACGGTGATCTATCGGGAGATATCTGGGGATGAGGATCGTTTTATTCTAGCGCAGGATTTAGATTGCATTACTAAATGGTGTTCTAACTGGGGATTGACTCTAAATTATAATAAATGTTCAGTGGTAAATTTCTTTAAAAGATCAACGGGATTTGCTTACAAATTAGCTGGAGGTGACCTAGCAGTAGTTGATACGGTAAAATACCTAGGTGTCACATTCACTAAAGACTTAACTTGGGGGACTCACATACGTAAAGTCTGCGGTCAAGCAAATAAAAAATTGGGATTCATTAGACGCATTGTCGGCAAAAGTGACTCAAAGGTCAAGGAACGTTGTTACCACGCTCTTGTAAGGCCTCATTTAGAATACGCATGCAGCGTGTGGGACCCGAGTGAAAAAGGTCTCATTCGGGAAATTGAGAAGGTTCAACGCCGGGCAGCCCGTTTTGTAAAAAATTCCTACGATAAAACGCAAAGCGTTACCGAAATGCTCATGGATTTGGGGTGGGAATCATTAGAGGAGAGACGATTCAATGCAAGACTGAAATTATTAAATAAATTCAGATCCGCATGTTTCAGCACCGAGGTCTCGCAGATTATTCGTACTCCTACATACATTGGTCGCTTGGATCATGCATATAAAATTCGGGAAATAGATGCCAGGACTAGCCGACTCAAGGACTCCTTCTTCCCACGGACAATACGGGATAGCAACTGTAGGATTATAGATAGTAAAAATTCCACTTGCCACCCTCAGTGTCTAAAAAATAATTAGTTCTACTTAAATGCATGCTCCTCCACTAACCTTATGTGTTTTGTTATAATAACCCATTCTTTCCGCATGATATCATTCGTGTTCTGTTCATCTGTTTTTAAGTTTCCCTTTCAGTCCCTCTTCCCTCCCGGCGGGGGGAAATTCCTGCTACCTGCAACGTTGGGTCGAATTCCCTTCCTTTTACTGTCTCTTTGGGGGGTTGAGTGTTTTGTGGTGCATTTTCATGTGGTAGTGATGTTTCACATTCTTGCTTGTTGTGTCCTGGCTTGCGTGTTTTAGGATGGCTTTCGTGCTGTATCCTGGGGTGCAGTTTTTTTGTTGTTTTGCGGTGTATGTGTTTGCATGAGTATTGGATGGAGGGAGTTTTGCATGAGTGTGTGCGCTGCTGGGGTGTAATTTTCCGTGTTGTTTTTTGCATGTGGTATTTTTCGTTTTTACGGTTGGTGACCTAACACCCCCCGCCACACGCCCTTGCGGCGGCTTGCGGGGTATTATGTAGATGTAGATGTAGATGATGTAGATGTAGAAAGGAAACCAGGATGCATTTAGGAGGGAGGACCACTGAGGATAAACGGTTGGCTAAATCTGAGGAGTTGACTACCCCATGTTTGGGGGAGAATTTGGAGTGCTGCCTAAAGATGTCATTGAGTTTCCTAGCTAGGAGATGGTTCGGGGCTGTAACGTTTGAAACTACTGGCCTTATGGGCACATCAGGTTTATGCACTTTAGGTAGTCCGAAGAACCGGGGAACAGAGGGATTCATTTGCACTAATTTATATACATCACTCGGTTTAAACAAAAGCTGGCAGGATTTGATGGTGTCCCTACAATACCTTTGGAATTGGGTAGTTGGATCCTTAGGTAATTCTATGATATTATTTTCCTTGATGAACTCTTCGCACTTCCTGTTGTAGCTATTCTGCTCCATCACCACTACTGCGTTGCCCTTATCCGCTTTTTGGACAATCAGATTATTCGTAGCTAAACTACGTCTGATTGATTTTAGTGCCGATAAATCGGAAGGGAAATTTTTTCCTTTCCTAGACCGGGATTTTTGCAAACATTTTTCTATTTCACGCGCCACCAGTTGTTTCTCACCCAGGTTTTCTTTACTGAGAGCTACTTCACAGTCCACTGCAAGGCTCTTCACCTCGTTGACCGTAATAGAGAGGTTGGGGACGTATTTCAACCCTTTCTCCAACATGGCTGTTTCGTCTGGTTTAAATTGGTGCTCTGATAAGTTCACTAATCTCTCCCCGAATTGGTGATTACCAAGAATTGGTACCTGAAGATGACGCTGAGCGTCGAAACCTAGGTCGTGAATAAATATTTTATGTGGAAAAACCAAGTGTTTCCTTTGCAATATGTATCGTTTCCACAAAGTGACGCCTGAAGCTATCTCCTTCATGGAAATTGTTGTTTTAATGTAACTTGTTCACATTGTCTAGTGAAATAGATTATTTTACATGATGTTCACCAAGAAGTGACGCATCTGGTAATGACATGCTCCTTCCGAAGCAACCCCGGGGATAAAAAACAAATGCTTTAAACTCTTATGACGTACGCCCTTCTCTCTCTTTCGTCATCGTATTCCGGAACTCATGGGTCGCATGGTGATCGCATCTGTGAGGATTTTCCTCCCGCTTATCCGTCAGCGACGCCTGGCATTTAATTTTTTTTTGAAAAGAATGTCGATTGGAGATGTCTGGCGCCATTTGCAAAGTTAACTGGAAATCACCGGTACCTTAACCTTAAACACTTCGTGGGTAGTCCTTGATTGCTGGACGCTCGGATTTCACGTACAACTCTAACGAACAATGAAACCCGTTGGCCAAAGGGGAAGAACCGACCACCTTTTCGCCGCTTAACAGACCTTTCAGCGTGCCGGCATCGAATTCCACAAATCCTCCCTCCCTCGTCGATTTCCGATTCGGAGCCGGATGGACCGTTATTAGTGGTCGGCGGTCCGGTGAATTATGTGACCTGGCTGGCGCCCCGGAGAAACGTAGTGAGAGGGACCTTTCTCTTCCAGCGAGCCCGGCGGACTGTCGAGTGAACTTTGTTCGCTCGTGTGTTATCGTTTGGGTATCCTCATAACCCGTAATTCGAACCGCGTCCTTCACCCGCTTCTAGCGTTTCTCGCCTCTCTCTCTCTCTGCTTCTCCGGGCGAAGGCTGAACCAACCACCTTCGGCACTAGCAGGCAACTCTAGTCTTAACCGCTAGTGAGTTAGTCGCAATAGGCATCGAAGCTAAACAATGGGATGTGTCGCGCGAGCGCCATGTTGTTATCCATTTATATAACTTCCAAATGGACGATACACCTATCTTTCTTACCTGAACGGGAACGCCTTGGAGTGTCCTATTACATTTACCCTATACTCATTTCAGCAATGAATCAAGAGTGATTACAATTGTGTATCGCATAAAAAAAGAGAGACTCGTATCCCATTCAACAATACCACAGTTATCAATCCGGAGGTCGGTATTGATGTGGGATGTCAGAGTTCACCCATTACTAATCCCAACGGCGTGTGTAATTGACACATCAGGGTAATGGGGGAGGGGCAGGAAGTTCTGTTAAACACAATTATCATACTGCTTGGTTTAAGCTGAGAGTGCCTGGAGGCCTCCCCGAGAATCGAACCCGGGTTCTGCGGTCAGTATACCAACTCTCTACTGCTGAACTACCACCTCTTTCCGTATTCGATGAATGAGTTGAAATCAATTTCCAAACCTGCAAACAGAAACTAGAACTAAATATATCCCATTCGATTAGTCATTCCAACTACCAATCACAGATAGACATTGGTAATTCAAGATAAGGCCGATTGTTCAGCCGGAATCGCCAGAATCCATATTGTTTTCCCAGGAAGCCATTTTCTCGTTGCGGTCCCGTGGAAGAAAATGTGCTCTTGGACGAGATAAGCCTCGCTAAGGTTTGAATATCATTTATTTTAAAAATCGGAGGACATTCCCATATGATTTATGTGATTGCCAATGTATTCATCCTTCAGCTCATTCCTCAGCGTCGCCAAAACCACTGTAATGTTCCTTATCGTTCTCTTGAGAAGTCGATTCGTTGCCCTGATTTATCTTTTATATTTTCGGATAAGTAAAAAATAGGAAATAAAAAATTGACCCCTTATAAACTGGAGTCGTTTATTCGTCATGAATTTTGATGGAATGTGGCGTGAAGCTGCTGAATTCAATCGTAAAAATCGAAGAGCCAAAAAAAACAAAACAAAAACGTTTGCGCAAGTCCAAAAATTGCAATTGGAGAGGAGAGATGTGTCGTTTAATAAGGGTCCACTTGTTCATCACCAAGTTCTTGATCAATATTTGAACGCTCTTTGATTTCAGTCTCTGATTGGAGCATTGTACGTATAAAAAGGCCTTTTGGGACATCATTTTTCGTGATGTAAACTCTGGTGAACTCTATGCGTTCCTAACAGAGATGTATCTACTATTTTTAAAATTAAGTTTCCCAACCATTGGTTAGTTTTCGTCTAACGATTTTCCTTTGTTAAGATCGCGAACTCTGCAATGGGGGGGAGAAAGTGTTTCCGAATCTGTCAGTCTTGCATTCCAATTCTGTTGAAAAATGCGGGTGGTCTGATCTTCAGATTTGGCGCGGGTGCAAATAATTACATCATTTCCTCGGTATCGGATGTATCTGACACTGAGCAACTTCACCCGTCTTACATGCGATGTTCATCCACCGCGAATATCCATGGAAAAGTAGACCAGTGAAGAATAGACGCCTTTGAGACATGGTCCTAAAGAGGAGATTACTGAAGATAAAATGGTTAGGGTGAGGAATAAGGAGTATATAGAAGACCAGAAGAGAAAAGGGGACAGAGACTGTGATAGAGGGGAGAATGTTGGGCAAACGAGGAAAGGGCAGGAACAGGATAGGAATGTTGGACGGGATAAAGGGATAATAAATTATATATTCGAAATAGAACGCTATTTGGCGCACAAATACGCAAAAACACAGAAAAAGATTTTTAGCATATAAAAACACAGATAAAGGACATTCATATATATGTGTACTTATATATATATATATATATATATATATATATATATATATATATATATATACATATATATATATATATATATACATATATATATATATATATATATATATATATATATATATATATATATGATGAAAAGGCACAGAAACACACGAAAATAAAAGAAACTATCTAATATTAGAATTTTCGGTGGTCTAAGCCACCTTTCTCAAGGAAGAGAAGGAAACAACTCTTCTGTTTGTTTGTCTTTGTCCTCTGGTGCATTCTCCATGTACATTATTATTCATATCCGTGAGACTTTCACATCTGATTTATTGATTTATGTATGTATGTATGTATGTATGTATGTATGTATATATATATATATATATATATATATATATATATATATATATATATATATATATATATATATATAGTGCCAAATCAAGGAGTTAAAACAAAAATGCTATCTGGGGCTGAGAGGGAATTACGAGCAGAGAATACAGAAGAATGGAAGCCTAAAGGAATCCAATTTTGGGTTGAACCAATGAAGAGGATGAATTGTAAAATAATGAAGTTGAAGTTTTTACATTTTACAGTAATACAAGGAACAATAAAGGCAAAACACGTGAATAATTTTACATTGGGTCATTTTATGAGAGCATATTCTCTATGAATTCCGCGAGTGAAAATTCACCGAACGCGAAACACGAGCCTGCCGTTTGCCCTCGCACGGCGAAATGTACCAAGGTCCTGGAAGGCCAAGGCCGAGCCTAAAATGCCGCCCGCGGCGAAGGGGAGGGTAGAAAAGAGGAGGGGTGAGGGAGTTCTGGTGGGAGGGGGGGGCATGGGGTGAGAACCAACGCGAATAACGGCCGCGAGTATCAAAAAAAATCTCTCCGCGAGCCCTCGAGGAAAAGAAGCATCTTTGTGTGTGTATACTACACCGCGTGGACAGCATCTATAGCCTCGATCTTCTTCCACACACGCACGCACATGAGGAAAGGGGCTGGTGCGGTGATTAAAATGAATCTGTGAGGCTTCCCTTGACGAATCGGCTGCTGCCGTAGCGATTGTATCTCTCCACCTCCCCCTTCCCCCTTCCCCAAGCAACGTCTGTCTCAGTTCTCAGTCCGGAGGCAAATCTCGAGCAGAGGCTATGCGCACCGTAGCCGTCTTTTATTCCGTTCCCAGTCTCTATGGTCGGCCGCCACTCCGAAAATAGAGAACATCTGGCCCTAAAAAGGGCCGTCACCATATTTAGACATGTCATTGGCGTATGTGTATGGACGTAGGGCTCGTGATAATAATGCACATTCACCGCACAAGTGCATCATTGTTGAAACTGCACTGTGCGCTGACCAGGGATACCCGATCGGAAATAAAGGTTCCCGGGCAAGGGCACCACTGAATTAGTGGGCTCTATTAGGACCCTTATTTGATATCAATGTTCCAGAAACAATTCATTTTAATTATAATTAATAGTAGCAGTAGGTTTGCCGGGCTACGGTAGGTTTTTGATGCATACGGTACTGTTCTGTACTACCCAGCTTTGCTAAACAAGAAAAAAATACACACACACATATATTTCTTTATATATAATATATGTATATATATAGTATAGAAGCACAAAAAAAAGAACACTCGCACGTTATTTCTTGATATTTCGACGGAAACAATCCGTCTTCATCTGAAGATATAGAAGTAATGACCGCTGGAATTGTTGAGGTGAGGGGTGCAAGAGGGGCCAGGGGAAGGGGAGAACGGGAGGCGAAGGAGGGGTGAGAGGAATGGTTGGGGAGAGGAAAGGGAGAAGGAGGGGGTGGAATTGACACAAAATCGGAAAATAGAACAACATGCTCACCGCAACTATTGCAACAAACGAGACCCAGGTTTCAACCTACAAAGTATTGATCAAGACCTCGCAAGTCAAAACAAAGGCCACGTACACCAAAACTCATTCGGAAAAACACAGTGTCCACCCCCCGATATGCTTTGCTTCCACAAATTAACAATTTTAGGCCACTCCCATCAGTGAACGACATTGAGGCCCGGATGCTGATAGGCAATACAGATGTAAATGAATGCCATTTCAAGAGTTTTTAATTCTATAGGGTTATCGGATGGGGGAAGGGACGCTAGGACGGAAACATTGTAACACTGGTTGAAAGGGGTATTATGATGGGAAGCATGTTTAGGGATGGGGAGACCCGTGGACGGGGAGGAGGGAATGCACGAGGCGCGGTGGTTATTAATCCTAATGTTAAGTGGTGTGGAACATTGGCCTATGTAAAAGGACGGGCAGAGTTTACAGGTAAGAAGATAAACAACATTCTTGGAAGTGCAAGAGGAATAGGGGAAGGGCTGGAGAGATTTAAATGGTGGGATGGAGTGGTGAAAATAGGGCAGGTTTATATATATATATATATATATATATATATATATATATACCTGTATATTTATATATATATATATATATCCTCCAGGCCGTTATCCACGATGGTTATTTCAGTTACCTCACCTGTAGGTATTAATATTTTGGATGCGTACTCGATACTAAGTTACAGATGGACGTTTTCACACGACACAACTTTCTTTTTGACTTCTCCGATATTCGCACATGCGCAAACACTTTGAAATCGTCGGCGGTAGTGTTTCCGCGCTGACATTCCAGTAAGCATTCACAAGTCGCCATTTCAGATTCCATCCATAGTCCTGACGAGGAAACGTCTCAGAGATAGTCTTTAATGTCCAAATGATTGCAATCTTTAAGACGAAACTGAGAAATTTGGACAAAGAATCGAATTGCTCGGTTTGAAATGAAGAACAAAATGGATCCAAAAATAAATGAATAATTTTGTGTTCCAACGCAACAATCGGTAGTCCCTAGAGAATGCACTGCTTGTCGGTGTTAGGATGCAAGAATCGGTTTATCGAAATCGATTGGATACAAAAATAAAATTGTCTTTTTGCGTATCCCTGTTTGGTACTGAAAATAGATTTTCATTTTACTGTTTGTGCAATTATTTCAGTGCTGAAATATGGCTCTTGTGCATGGCGTCTAGACCCCAAACTTCGTTCAATTATGGCAAACTCTTTATTTCTGCGTAACCTTTTACTGATCCCTTAATTCCATTCGTAATGCCTACCATTTTCCTGCATTTATCTTGCTTTACCAGCGCATACAAATACACATACGAGGAGAATATGATACACTGAAAGTCAACGTGAAAGGTGTGTGGCTGAGGTTCATCATTCTATTTGACTATCACAGTTACGTTTGCGAAAAGTTGCGTTAACATTATACAAGTTTGGAATGGTTGGACGACTTGTATGTTGGTTTCCCACAGCCATGTCTCGCTTTTGAATATTGCCAGTGGAGACCGTCCTCCGTTAATGCTTCTTTCACCAACGGATTTTCATTATTGGTTCCAAACCGCCTTTCGTTGGTGCAAAGACTTTTGAGAGGTATACAGAGCAACCAAGATTGAAAGTGACGCTGTGGGAATTATTATGGCCCCAAAAAAATGGTCAAAGCAGTGGGGACACGAGGAGAAAGGCAAAGAAGTTTTCACAAGGAGGAAGGTGTTGATTTAAGGGAAGATTAGCAAGGATGCGAAGAAGGAAATCGTGAAAACTTTGCAATTGAACATGGTTTTGTCCGGCTCGGACACTTGGTCTTTGTGGAACGACTCTTGCGATGTGGGCGTAGAGAAGGATTTTGTGTGAAGTGGAAAGAAAGGAAAATACTGTACAATAGGAAGTGATAGGAATGGTGAAATGGGTAGAGAGGGGATTTTTGGGAGAGAAATCAATAACGGAGAGAGGAAAGATGGAAACGTGGCACTTTGATTGGCGATGGAATGTTGAAGACTGTGATAACAGTGGGGAAGGGCGTTAGGCAGACGAAGAAGGGGAAGGAATAGGATAGGGGTGTTTGACGGAATGAGGGGAGGAAAGAAGTACTCTGTGGAATTCAATGCGGGCTTATTGTAGTGCAGAGATTTATGTATGCGATACATGTGTGTGAATGTGTATTTCAATGGCATGGGGCTAAACCTTGTGAAAATTCATCTTAAGGAATAAGGCAAACTTTGTAAATTAAAAAAAATAGTAATACGGTACTACCGGTTTCTTCGCAAAGGTGACATCTTTAAGTACCTAATAAAAAAAATCACCTGTGCATGAAGATGTCTTCCTCTCTCTTTATCTCTCTATATATGTGTATTTATGTATATATATATATATATATATATATATATATATATATATATATATATATAGTATATGCTTTCATAGACGTAACACGGAAGTGCCGAATAGTACAATACACAGTAACACATAATATAGAAACACAAAAAAAGAGAACACTCACACGTATTTTCTTGATATTTCGACGGAAACAATCCGTCTTCCTCTGAAGATGTAGAAGTAATGCAAGAACATTACTTCTACATCTTCAGAGGAAGACGGATTGTTTCCGTCGAAATATCAAGAAAATACGTGTGAGTGTTCTCTTTTTTTGTGTTTCTATATTATGTGTTACTGTGTATTGTACTATATATATATATATATATATATATATATATATATATATATATATATATATATAATGCATAAAATTTAACACTAGTGGACACAGACAAAAACACAGAAATACACACAAAAGACTCACTAAGAGAGGGACAGAACTCAGTTCTGTTGACAGTTCTGTCCCTCTCTTCCCTGATGAAGGTGGCTGCTACCACCGAATATTCGAAAAATAGTGAGTCTCTTTTGTGTGTGTTTCTCTGTGTTTTTGTCTGTGTCCACTAGTGCATTTTATACATTATTATTCACGTCCGTGAGACTTTCAAAAAGTAATATACTATATATAATTATATATATGTATACATACATATTTATATTTATAAGATTATGATGACGACGGTCGAGCCTTTGAAACGTCAAAACTACATATATGGGTGTCCTTTCTTTGTGTTTCTATGTTTTAAATGTTCTACATCTGTGTTTTTATATATTTGTGCGTCGCCGAAGAGTTTCATTTCGAATAATATTATATATATATAAACTTATATAAAAGTCTTAAAGATGTGAATAATAATGTACACCAAGATAGCAATGGCGAACAAAAACACAGAAACACACAAAAAAGAAACTAATCGTGTTCCGAATTATCGGTGGTCAAGCCACCTTTCTTAAGGGAGAAAAGGAACTCATTTTTATTTTCATTTCATTCCTTACTATGTATATATATGCGTATACATATATATATATATATATATATATATATATATATATATATATATATTTTTCATGTATATTGCGAGCCGATGTATGATATTTCTGCCACCACTTTTCATTTACCGTCTATCGCGCTGTCGATTCCGCAATTACTCACGTGCCCGTCTTAGAATAACCAGTATGCTGTGGCCTCGCTTGATGACCAGCACTGCCCAACTTGTATTTACTCTCAACTATCCAGGATCGGTTGGCAAACGCGAAAACGCTTAATTGGGTCTCCCGAAGGCGGAGGGGCGGCGTTCTTGCCACGTGAAGGCCCCTGGGGTCCCGCTGATTAATTTGAGTTGCCGCATTGAAAGTTGGCCGTGACGTGCTACGTTCCCACCGAACGTACATCAAGTCTTCAAACAAAACAAAAAACCACGAAAGACGGTTCCGGGAATCGCCCCCGTTTGCCCACCGGGGTGGCGCAGGGGATGGGTGGGTGGGTCGAGAGAAGGGCGGCGGAGAGAGAGAGGAAGGATACCCGGTGGATGTGAGTGGAGACCATTAACTCGCTGGTCCATCGGCGGTGGAAACAAACAGATCGCCCCTTCGTTGGACGGGACTGGACTTTTCCTTTTCAACATCCCCTCCTAATCAGAATTAGTCGCCATTTTTGGGACTATTGGTCCGTTCGGGTGTGCTCTGAGGCCATCTCCCACGTATCTCCCTGCCCGCTTTAACCTCCCACTCTCCCCCCTCCCTCCGTTGTGCCATTAACCCTCACCATGATCAGCCTAACATGCCGGAATGGATTCCTCTCTGGGCAAAGGAAACCGACCTCTAATGACCTCGCGGGACGCTTTCTACGGGAATGTTTCTCCAAGCAGTAATCTTTGCATTGGGAGAGGACGGACGGTTGAGGTCATTTTCGCTATTATGAGGACAATAGAGTGGGCAGAAGTAGGGATTTACAGGGAAAATGGTAGAAGGCAGGGAGGAGAGTGAAACACGTTGCCGAAAATTAGCCTCCTACTTACGAAAGTCGAAAAATCCCTTGATCCATCTCAGGGTTTACGTGTTTTAAATATTTCATCTAACGTAAGATACCTTTAAGAGATAAACGACCAAGTATTATCAGCTATTGGGGGTGATGACGGCAACATGTATTTGCTTCAATCTGGAACATAGACGGATATATATATATATATATATTTATTTATTTATTTATACATACATGGTGAAGCAGAATGGTCTCCCTAATTTGACGGGTGAATTGTAAAAAACCGACCCAAATAATAAAAAAAGATTTTATTAATGAAAACTACATCCAATTTCATTTTATTTTCATTAGGTTTTGAAAATTATTTCATCCAGGCGACGATCCTGGTGAGCCATGCGCATTTTGAGTCGTTGAAAAAAGTTTTCGAAAACTCTTCATATCTTGCTATATTCGAGCGATGACATATGTAATTGCATCCTTAAGAGCTTCCAAGGTCCTTGGTCGAACTAAGTAAATATCAGCTTTGTGATATCCCCAAATGAAAAAATCATATGGGCCCAAATCCGGGGAGCAACGTGGCCATGGAACATCCCCACGTAAGGAGATCAGGCAGACGGGAAATTGTTCTTGCAGGATTCGGCGTGAACGACGGGAGGTATGAGCCCTGGTAATATACAGTTGAAAACAAAAGGCTTCTGTTTCATATTACTCACCAGACTCTGGCATTTTGGGAAATAAAAAGTTCTCCAGCATCTCGTTATCGCGTACAGAGTTCACAGTAACATTTGCACCACGAGATTCAAAGAAGTAAGGCCCAATAATGCCTATGGAGGACACAGCGCACCAAACTTTAACTTTGAGGTTATGAAGAGGTCTTGGGAAAAGTTCGCTAGGGTTTGCAGTCGAACAATAACGAAAATTTTGCTTATTTACTTAGCCGGAGATGTGAAAATGCGCTTCCTCGCCAGACCACAGAATAGTGTCGGGTGGCACAGGGGTTAAGATTGTATTGCAAGTATCTGTACGATTCACCCAGTCTTCTGAACTCATTTCTTGAACAACCATCATCTTGAAGGGGTGTAAGTGATGGTCAGAGTGTAATATTCACCTTACCGTTCTGGGGGATATTCCAAGAGCAGCGGCATTTAACCGCGCAGAGCTCGATGGAGACTTTTCAATGGACGCTCTCGCTGCCACGATGTTTCCAGGTGCCCGCACACTTTTAGGTCGCCCAGCTGGTTTTCTAGGAAGTCCAGTACCTATCTCCCGTACACTGATAATCTATTTCCTAAAGGTTTTAGCATTAGGAACCCTGTCATGACCAGTCAAGCCAAACCGCCTACGAGAAGCCCTCTGCGTCGCCACCACGCTACCATTGTTTTAGTAATAGCTGTATTGTCAGCGTTCTAGTCCCTTTAGGAGGATATGTTTGTAGTATTTGTTTAGGTAGGATTTTTTAAGGGATGTTGGAAAGAATTTTGGAGAAAGAGAAATCCGTCGTGGAACATTACCAAGTTATTTTAACGGAAGGCATCAAGGGGTCAAGCGCTATTGAAGTATGATGGATCGTGACAGCACGGGAGTCAATGCGCCAACCTTCATTTCATAAATTTATGACGATGAGTGACGTAAAATTATGGTACACCTCTTCTTGCGCATTTCGTAAACATACATGTGTGATGTGAATATACAGTTTTTGGACACTCTTTAAGATAATATCATTAATTATTGAAATAATTCTCTCTGGCACTTATTTTGGACTATTGCTGCGGTACCAATTTTTATAAACCATTGCGATTTCGTCTTTTTTTAGTACGATGTAATTATTATCATTTAAACAAAGGCGGAAAGATTCTAGCATGTTAACCGTAAACTATTGCAAATATGTCATAACCGCGCAAGTGGTATCAGTTTTTCATGCGACCGACATGTATTTATAAATCATAATTAATCAATAATTCTTCTGTTGGTATTTTTACGCCGAGAAAAGAATAATAATAATATTAATATTTTAAATCAATTCCTATGAAATTAACATGGAGAGACCCCGTTTTATCACTCTCTTTCAATAGAGTACGCTCAGAGTCACTAATATAAGGAATCATTTCAAAATTAAAAAAAGCCAGACATCTCGACACGGCCACAGTTAGAAACAGTTACACAACAGAACACAGAATAGTTTTCAGTTAGTTCGTCTATTGCGGTTCAGTATTTGCCGAGAAGGCGGTACAGAGGGCACTTGACCAACCCGATCCCCGGATGGTCTGAGAGATAGGGAGTGGGGTGTTAGGGAAGGGTGGCTTGTGAGAGTCCCTTTTCCCGGGGAAGAAATGGGAAGGAGGCTGGGAGTGTAGGTGGGAGTTTCCTTGGAAGGGAAGGGAGTGTTTATGTGGGGGATGTGAATAGGGATGGGGAAGGTCTATACGTGTGGTCTGGAGCGGAGGGGGGAGGGGGGGATGCTGGGAGGGAGGCATTGTGGGTGTGTTTGGGAGAGGCAAGAGAGCGTGCGTGCGTTAGTGCGTGCGTGTGTGTGTTTAAAAGAGGAGACGGAGGAAGGTGGTTTGTCGGGAAGGAAAGGGTTGTTTGGGTGGGAGGAGGAGGAGGAGGGGGGGACTCGGTGGGCTTAGCGGTAAGAGGAGTGTCCCTACACTTCCTGCAGAGAATGCGAGGGCGTTGTGCCGTCTGTTGAGAGGGGGTTGGACTTGGGAGGGTGGCGAGAGGGGAGATGGTGACGGAGGGAGACGACAGGGTGCGGCACTTAGAGATGGCGAAGATCCCTAGAGGTATCCACGAGGTGCGTATCTTTGGATGCTTTGCACGTTATCCCTCCAACTTCTGCACTCAGATCCGAGTTTACGTGGAATATGTACATGTAGAGGAGAGATAGGGATCGTGCGACGGTCACTGTGGGTGCTCCACCCCCCTTCCGAGTAGGTGATGGTTGATAAACTCGGCAAGATTTCC
Source organism: Hetaerina americana (assembly GCF_022747635.1). Lineage (NCBI taxonomy): Eukaryota > Metazoa > Arthropoda > Insecta > Odonata > Calopterygidae > Hetaerina > Hetaerina americana. Next base: position 2,460,492 of record NW_027286963.1, on the reverse strand, counting down.
GCCAGGAGGTATTCTGAGTCATACTACTCCGTCCAATAAATACGCGAACTGAGGTCATAAAAACTTTATTATGCAAAATTTAGTCTACATCGATTTTGTCCCCTTCAAGGTACTCTCCATTCGTAGTCTATGCACTTATTCCATCTTCTTCTTTTCCACTTCTGTTTAAAGTACCCTTGGAAGTCCTCTTGGCAGTTAGGATTTTTAGTTTTCTCGTCGTTTCTTGTTTTATTGTGTCTCCCACATCTTCCCAGTGATGTCCCCTCATCACATTTATGCATTTTGGGAATAGGAAAAATCCTTAATTTCCTAATATATATATATATATATATATATATATATATATATATATATATATATATATATATATATATATATTAGGAAAAGAGATAGGAACATATATAAAGGCGCCATATATATTCGCCACGTGGCAGGTTTTCGTGTTTGAATGTGTTTTTGGCCAATGTGACTCGTCTCCTTTTCTGGCTCTGGGTGTCACAAAACACACATTCTTATCTTCCTGTCCTTAAAGACATTGTATGATTGCTTTCCCTAATATCCTTTCCTCTTGTGTCACTGTCCATTTTCCTTCGGTGGGTGAAATAGCTCCACAAACTTATCGTCTGCCCAAAAGCGGAGCAAAGTGTCGCCTAAACCCCCAGCAGATTCCAGTGCAATTTACAATTCCTCGATGGCTCAAAGGTTAGAGCATCGGCCCAGCAAAGATCCATGGTTCGAGTCCCGGTGAAGGACACTTTTTGACGAATTTGATCTGCTCGATTTCACCTTCCCCACCTGTCCTGTGTTCGTCCTTTATCTGCGTTCCCATCCCTTTTCCTTGTATCTATTTCCATTTGAATGAAAGTGTTCGCCATGTTACGGGAATTCGTGTGTTGAATATAATTATATAGGTTAGGGATGTTGGATGGTATGAATGGAGGAAGGAAGCACCCAGAGATTAAGAGGAACTTTTTAGAGAGTATGATATGGGATTGTGTTTTGTTAGGAGTGACAAAATATTTATTTGGTAGTTGTGTCCATCCAAAACCTAACTTAACCGGTAGATTACCTAATAACAATTATGTAAATTATGGGTGGTGTCCTAGCACCCCCCGCCACACGCCCTTGCGGCGGCTTGCGGGGTATTGAGTAGATGTAGATGTAGATGTATTTATGCATATTTTTTAAAATATAATATGTATATACGTGTATAAATATGTATATACGTATATATATATATATATATATATGTATATATATATATATATATATATAATGGGATGACACAATATAACACAAATAGAAAATAATAGCAACATTTAAAAGAACACTCACAAGGTAAATTGTTCGAGCTCTCAGCCCTCTCAGAGGCCTTCTTCGAGTGAGACTCTAGAGCCTCTTCTTCTAGAGTCTCACTTGAAGAAGGCCTCTGAGAGGGCCGAAGCTCGAACAATTTACCGTGTGAGTGTTCTTTTAAATGTTGCTATTATTTTCTATTTGTGTTATATTGTGTCAGCCCATTATTGTACCGCTCGTGTGAGTTTTTCCTTACAATCGTTATATATAGAAATATATATATATATATATATATATATATATATATATATATATATATATATATTATTTATATATTTATTGATATATAAATATATATACATATAATATATTATATATAATATATATTATATATATGGTATGTATATATATATATATAATACATATATGGTATATATATACCATAAACAAACACACATATGTAGATAAATACACATACATAAATATATATATATATTTATTTCTTTATTTATTTATTTATCTACAGATATGTGTGTGTTTATGGTACTACTGTTTCGTCTGAGGAAGACGGAGCTGAATTCCGTCGAAATTATTAAGAAATAACGTGTGTTCTTTTCATGAGTTCTTATATTATTTCTTGCTTTCCATGTTTTATATGTTTTTGTGCAACTTATAATCAATCCACATAAACGGGACGGAATGAAAATCATTTCCTATTTAATTTCCAGGCGGAAAATTGTTATATATATATATGTATATATATATATATATATATATATATATATATATATATATATATATATAGCATAATAATATAGCATATATGTATTCAGTCAATGATAAAAATTCAATACATTTCATTGAAATCCATGTAATCTGGGAGCAGTTCTTGTCATCACATTCTATTTTAGGATCACAATTTCATTCTGCAACAAAATCCCGTCCTGATAATGAAAACAAAAACCCTGCAGGCAATAAAGAACTTTTTTAAACTCTCAACCACCAGTCTAGCATATAAAAAAAGTTGGGTGAGTCAATACATTTTTTAATTAAAAACAATTGACAAGACAATTCGGCAGAAATCATGTTTCAGTTACGGCTATCTTTGTCGTAACATTCCATTTCCAGATTCCGACGTCAAAATCTTTAACAATGCTTAATCCATCCCAAACAAAAGCATGGCAACCGTTAAAAAATTTTTGAAAACTCAACGTAAGCGTCTAAAATTTCAAACTCCTGTCGATAATTCCGTTCAATTCTCACGCAAAACGAAAAAAAATACGACATCTGTTAAAATTATGGGTAATGTTTCTGTTGTTCCTAAATATTTCTCCGTTCCTTTGTTTAAAACGAAGTTCGCCTGTAGTTTTAATGGGGAGTTAGTTTAATATCCTGCTTTGCGTAACGAATAAAGTATTATGTAAATTTGCCCTTATCACATCTGGATTTCCTGACTGTAGTGGAATTGGAATATCGATCCAACGAGATGGAATGCCACGTCACGATTCGATTGTCTCCTTGATTTCAACAAGAGGACCATTTGAATTAACGTAGGAATAATGTTTTACCCACTTGGGAGTTAGACATAGCTCTCTGGCCGATGAAGCAGACGGAAGGGTGTTAACCCGGCGTCGAATCCAAAGAAATCCGAACCGTGTGGACACACTCGGACGCTGAGCATCCCTCTCGCTGGTGGCCGAACGGTACTTGAGATGAGAGCTTCGGAAATTTGCGTGGGAAAAGGAATGCCAATGAAATGCCTCTCTCCCCTGGGAGTCCGAATGGAGGTTATCGGCCGGGGAGGTGTCATTAAGGTTTTTTTTTATTGGTCAAAAACTGTTTAGTCCAATCATATAGGTATTCGATTTTTCACGCTTTCAAAAGACTTACCTATGCTCGCATTATTTGACCTAACCGAATGATACTGGTCTAAGGATAGGAGTTTTTGTTGTAAAGATAGTCGCAATTCTTTCATTTCTTAGTGGAGCACTTGGTCATTTATTGAAGACCTAAGATATCGAACGTCACGGTCATCTTCAGTGAATGAAGATGATCCTGTGTGTCGATGGTGGTAAAAATAATTATATATATATATATATATATATATATATATATACATATATATAATCCATTACTTCTCTATCTTCCGATGAATACGGAGCAGAATTCCGTCGAAATGATCAAGAAATAACGTGTGAGTGATCTTTTTGTGTTTCTATATTGTTCGTTGCTGTTGCAATGTATCATTCGGCACTTCCGTGTTACGTCGTGAAATCATCTTTATATATATAGATGATTATTTATATATATATATATATATATATATATATATATATATATATATATATATATATATATAATAATATATAAAAAACACGGTAATCAACCAGAAGGTCGGTTTAGTAGATGATGGTAGAGATCACCAAGTACTAAGCCCTATACGGCGTGTGAAATTCACACATCAGGGTAGGGGGGCCAGTTCCTTTCCCTGTGCCGGTTATGGTTTCCCAGGAAGATCTGGTACCTGAAAAATCTCATAGCTTGGGTGGAGCTGCAGGTGCCCAGAGTGCCTTGCCCGGGAATCGAACCCGGAACTCTTCGGTCAGCAGTCCAACGCTCTACCCACTGGACTACCGCGACCCGTATATTTATATATATATAACCATATACATATATATATATATATATATATATATATATATATTTTTTTTTTTTTTTTAAAGGTAATCTACCGGTTAAGGTAGGTTTTTGGATGGACACAGCTACCAAACAAATATTTTATTACTCCTAACAAAACACAAAATCCATCATCCTACTCTATATCAGGTCCCTCTTCATCTCTGAGTACTTTCTTCCTCCTTTCATCCCATCCAACATCCCTATCCTGCTCCTTCCCTTTCCTCTTATGCCCAACATTCTACCCTCTATCACAGTCTTCAACATCCCACTGCCGGTCAACACCCCCTTCATCCACTTTTCCTGCCTCCATAGGATTACTCCCAACAAACCCCTCTCTTCGCCCACCATACCAAGTACTTCCTCATTTGTTTTCTTCTCTGTCCATTTCACCTTCTCCATTCTTCTCCACACCCACATTTCAAAAGCCTCCAGTCTACGTCTATCCTCCTGCTTCAATGACCACGTTTCCGCGCCGTACATAGCTACGCTCCATATCAAAGTTTTTACAAGTCTTTTCTTAACATCCTTACTCAAAGTCCCCGTCATCAACTCCCTCCTCCTTGTGAAAGCCTCTTTGCCTAGCGCAATTCTTCTCCTTACCTCCCCACTACTTTGACCGTGTTGGTCCAAAACACTACCGAGATACGTAAACTGTTCTACCTGCTCTAGTTTTTGCCCTCCTATTTTAATGTTAAGCTTGGCCTTTTTCTTTCTAGAAAATCGCATAACCTTTGTTTTATTAATATTGATTCTCATCCCATACCTGTCGCACTGAATTTCCAATTCACTCAGCAATGCTTGCAGCCCCTTTGCTGACTGACTAACTAAAGCTTGGTCATCAGCATACCTAACTGATTTTACAAATTCCCCGCCCACTTTCATTCCTACCTCGAGTTCTTCCCATGCCTCTTTGATCATTTATTCTGCATACAGGTTGAACAGCAACGGTGATAATGGGCAACCCTGCCTTACACCCCTTCCTAACACTGCCCATCCTGACTCCCCGTTTCCCACCCGCACCTGAGCAGTCTGAGACATGTACAGGTTGCGGATTAGCCACCTTTCCCTCCAATCTATTCCTATTTTCTGCAGAATACTCATTAGTTTTTCCCAATTCACTCTATTAAACGCTTTTTCGAAATCTACGAAACAGGCAAATACCTCCTGGTTGTGTTCTATATTCCTCTCGATTAATAATCTCATTACTGCAATGGCATCACACGTACCTCTCCCCTTCCTAAACCGAAACTGATCATCCCCTAAGTAATCATTTGCCCTACTCTCTATCCTTTTGTTTATGCTCACTGCGTCTTCCACCATTCTTCTTTTGCTTTATTTGTTGCCCGCCTCAATTTATTGTTCAATTCTTTGTACTTCATTTTGCCTAATTCTGTATTTATATTCTTCCATTTTCGCCGCTCATCCATTTTTGCAATCATCTCATCCGTGATCCATGGTTTACGAGTCCTTTTAGCGTTAACGGTTCCAATAGTGTCTTTTGCGGCTTTAGACAACCATTTCTTGATCATTTCCCATTTTTCTTCGATTGTACTAAGCCCTTTACCATCCTCCATGATTTTCTCTACCGCCTGTTTGTATTCCTTCCTTTTCAACCCATTTAATGCTTCTACATTCCATTTTCCAACTCGCCGCCCCTGCCTTATCTTTTTGAAACGTACGCTACATTTCATTTCAACTAAATTGTGGTCTGAGTCCGCATCCGCTACCGGGAAGCTGTGGGAATTTATCACACTGTTCCTAAACCTGTGTCTAACCAGGATATAATCTAGCTGATATCTTCCCGAGTCACCTGGCATTTTCCATGTATACCTGCGTCTGTTGTGGTGTCTAAACCAAGTGTACCATAACCAAGCAAACCATATATATATATATATATATATATATATATATATGTATATATATATATATATATATAAATAAATAAATAAATAATATATATATATATATATATATTATTTATTTATTTATATATAAATGGCTTTAAATCGTATTTCGTAAGATTAAAGCATTTCGCGGTGAATTTTTTTCTTCTCTTGGTAGTTTTGAAAACAACGAATCGATAATAGTATACATGATAATGCGAAGAATTAGACTTGAAGTCAAAGTAGAAGTTGCTTCATTTTCATTCTTGTTGTTAACAGCTCTTCTCTTGCGCGTCGCTATTTTATCCTTAGATAACTTAAAGCATGCACCTTTGGTCGTCATTATTTACATTATTTTACATATTCGTTGCACTCACAAATTTATATACACTTGACTCTTGATCTTGCATGCCTGGTTTGGAAAAATCCCCTGCTGCATACCCTAGAAATGCCTTGCAGGGTGACTTTTGGATAGATTACCGTTCTTTTTATTCGAGTTTAATTACGAGTAACCATGAAGTATTACGTTCATATATCTGACTTGTTGATATGAGGGCATAATGGTGTGAGTTCTCCCTCCGTTGACCTCATCACGCGTGCTTTTCAGGGATTTTAAGCGTACGTTTATTTTCTTCCTTCCCACATGTCATAAACATACTTCCTCTATCCCTAATGAATAAGAAATACTTGGTTTTTCCACACAAACTTTATTTTTACGACCGGGTTTCGACGAGGATCGTCATCATCAGGTAATTATTTCAGAAATATACACACATATATATACCCTTGCAATGCTGAAAATATGAGGTGAAGGAGTAAGGGACAGAGTTATTGGTCAGTATGGCTAGGGGGGGGAGGGATTACGGGGTGTAATTTGGTCGGAGAGTGGGTGGGGACGGTTAGTCCTTTGGGCAGGCAGGTAGAAAGAGGAAGGAGAACGGGGGGGGGGGTCCCCCTTGTTCTCGGGGCTGTTGGAGGGAAACGGTTGATGTGGGAGTGAAAGGTCGAGGAGAGGAGATCTGAAGGTGTATAATACGTCGTTAACTATTTTGCACTTGGTCCTTTCACTCTTGATGATTTCCATCTGTTCGAGCGCGTCCATCCGGGGTCCTTTTCTTTCCACATGCATAATTTCCAGCTTAAAATCACTGGAATGTCCGTTATCCAAAAGATGTTTTGAAAATTGGGACGCACCATTCTTGTTTCTGAAGGAAGCTTGGTGTTCCTTGAGCCTTTCCTTGAATTTCCTTCCCGTTTGCCCCACGTAAACGGCTGAGCACTCACAGGAGAGTTTGTATACTCCACTCTTCTCTAGATCTGGGATTTTTTCCTTCCCGTTGGTTATTAAGTTTTTTAAATTTGTTTTATTGTAAAAAGCGGGTATGAATCTATCCCTTGGTATCCTACTGGTGACTTTCAGGGACAGCTTTCCTAAAAAAAGGAATCTTTGCCATTTGGCCGTGTTGTCTCTTTCGGGGGCGGTGCTATAGATTAATTTTACAGCCCTTTTCTCCATTTTCTTTTTGTACAATTTATCTACTAACTGAGTTCGGTAACCGTTATTATGGGCAATGCATTTAATTATTTGGAGTTCTTTGTTTACATTTTCCTGGGTCATGGGGATGTTTAGCAACCGATGTAGCATCGAATGGAAGGCCGCCAATTTCTGAGGGAAATGATGTCTGGACTTTGCGTGTATGATTTGATCGGTTTGGGTGTCCTTCCTGAAAATGGAGAAATCTAATTTTCGGTTCCTGCTAGAAATTGTTATATCAAGGAAGTTAAGGACTCCGTGGATTTCCTTCTCCATGGTGAATTTGATTGATTTATTTCGGGAGTTTAGAAATTGTAGGAAGCTGTCTAGTTGTCTATGCGAGCCTGTCCACACACACAAAATGTCATCCACATAGCGATACCAACATAACACATTTTTCAGCAGGGAATTCCCTGACGAGAACAGTTCACTTTCAATATAGTCCATGTAAATGTCTGCTAGTAATGGTGAAAGAGGTGATCCCATGGCTAAACCGTCGGGCTGCTCGAAATATTTACCATTGAACTTAAAGTAATTTTGTGAGACACAAGTATTTATCATTGCACATACTTCACTGACTATCGGGAAGGGGACAGTCTTTCTCAAAAGCAGTTCTTCTGCCAGAGTCATGGCTTGCTTGGTGGGAACACTAGGGAACAAGTTGCTGACGTCGAAGGAGACTAGAATGCATTTTGGGGGGATGGTCACCTTGGATAATTGCTTAGTCAGGTCTGAGGAGTTTCTCACACCATATTTCGGGGAAAACTTGGAAAGGTCCCTGAATATGTTATTGAGTTTCTTAGCCAGAAGGTGGTTAGGGGCCGTTACATTCGACACTACCGGTCTGATTGGAACATTAGGTTTGTGTATTTTTGGAAGTCCAAAAAACCGAGGCGCTGAGGGATTTAGTTGGAATAACTTTTGCATTTCGTGTATGGTAAACAATGTGGAACCACATTTTATAGAACTTTTACACTCTTTTTGGAACTCCACTGTGGGATCACTTTTTAGCACTCGGATGTTATTTTCTTTTATGAAAGTCTCGCATTTGGTAATATAATCATCCCTGTTCAAAATCACTATGGAATTTCCTTTGTCCGCTTTCTGCATGACTAGGTTTTCTGATGCCACAACACGTCTAATTGATTTCACAGTTTTCAGGCAATGATAAATACTTGTGTCTCACAAAATTACTTTAAGTTCAATGGTAAATATTTCGAGCAGCCCGACGGTTTAGCCATGGGATCACCTCTTTCACCATTACTAGCAGACATTTACATGGACTATATTGAAAGTGAACTGTTCTCGTCAGGGAATTCCCTGCTGAAAAATGTGTTATGTTGGTATCGCTATGTGGATGACATTTTGTGTGTGTGGACAGGCTCGCATAGACAACTAGACAGCTTCCTACAATTTCTAAACTCCCGAAATAAATCAATCAAATTCACCATGGAGAAGGAAATCCACGGAGTCCTTAACTTCCTTGATATAACAATTTCTAGCAGGAACCGAAAATTAGATTTCTCCATTTTCAGGAAGGACACCCAAACCGATCAAATCATACACGCAAAGTCCAGACATCATTTCCCTCAGAAATTGGCGGCCTTCCATTCGATGCTACATCGGTTGCTAAACATCCCCATGACCCAGGAAAATGTAAACCAAGAACTCCAAATAATTAAATGCATTGCCCATAATAACGGTTACCGAACTCAGTTAGTAGATAAATTGTACAAAAAGAAAATGGAGAAAAGGGCTGTAAAATTAATCTATAGCACCGCCCCCGAAAGAGACAACACGGCCAAATGGCAAAGATTCCTTTTTTTAGGAAAGCTGTCCCTGAAAGTCACCAGTAGGATACCAAGGGATAGATTCATACCCGCTTTTTACAATAAAACAAATTTAAAAAACTTAATAACCAACGGGAAGGAAAAAATCCCAGATCTAGAGAAGAGTGGAGTATACAAACTCTCCTGTGAGTGCTCAGCCGTTTACGTGGGGCAAACGGGAAGGAAATTCAAGGAAAGGCTCAAGGAACACCAAGCTTCCTTCAGAAACAAGAATGGTGCGTCCCAATTTTCAAAACATCTTTTGGATAACGGACATTCCAGTGATTTTAAGCTGGAAATTATGCATGTGGAAAGAAAAGGACCCCGGATGGACGCGCTCGAACAGATGGAAATCATCAAGAGTGAAAGGACCAAGTGCAAAATAGTTAACGACGTATTATACACCTTCAGATCTCCTCTCCTCGACCTTTCACTCCCACATCAACCGTTTCCCTCCAACAGCCCCGAGAACAAGGGGGACCCCCCCCCCCCCCGTTCTCCTTCCTCTTTCTACCTGCCTGCCCAAAGGACTAACCGTCCCCACCCACTCTCCGACCAAATTACACCCCGTAATCCCTCCCCCCCCTAGCCATACTGACCAATAACTCTGTCCCTTACTCCTTCACCTCATATTTTCAGCATTGCAAGGGTATATATATGTGTGTATATTTCTGAAATAATTACCTGATGATGACGATCCTCGTCGAAACCCGGTCGTAAAAATAAAGTTTGTGTGGAAAAACCAAGTATTTCTTATTCATTATGAATCGTTTCCACAAAGTGACGGCGGATACTATACAGTCCTCTATCCCTCATGGTTTAACCGTTCAATTTGGTGATTGCACCCCCTGCCGGACACATTTTTGGAAAATGCCGTGGTATTTGTGTAAATGCAGATGTATTTACGGCTTTTATTCGTTTCTATCGTGATTGCAAGTCATGATATATCAATGAACTGATCTGATATTGATATACTTATGCATAAATTGTTTGAAAAATCTTTAAAAAACACATTTCTTCGAGAGTGATAGGACTTCTTTTATGATTCCTTAGGTCTTATCGTTCCTTCGGTGTCGTGATTTGTTTGGCCGTATCAAGATGCGTCCGGCGTCCGCCATCGGCAGGTGAGCCCGACGATTTTAACATCTTGTCGTGTCTTAAACATTCCATTTAAGGAGCTACCGCCCCGACCGAAGCTCATTTGACAGTTCGAACTCGTTTTATGGACTCGGCGGTGGCATAGCCGACCACCTGGACGTAGGGCAACGGTGGGTCCGGGGAAGGCTTTCAAACGAATTCATGATTCGACGCGTGCACGAGAGAAACAGTCTCACAGTGTCCAGTCACCTTTGCATTCCGCGCACGAGGACGACTGTGGACTGGTCGCGGGAAACTTGACGAGTTATACGACGAGATCTGATCGATTTTTTTTCCCGCTGAGGACATCGATTTTGTGTTTACTAAAATGAAATTTAGATCGAGACATATTTAAACATTCACAATATCCCACAAAGGAGTTTGGCGGGAGGTAGTATTAGGTCATCAGCCGTCCTTACAGGCATATATATATATATATATATATATATATATATATATATATATATATATATATATATATATATATATTTATATATACTAATGTATAACACTATGCACTAGTGGACACAGAAAAAAACACAGAAACACACAAAAAAGAGAGACTCACTATTTTTCGAATTTTCGGTGGTCGGCACCACCTTTATCAAGGAAGAGAGGGACAGAACTGTTCAGTGCAGTTCTGTCCCTCTCTTCCTTGATAAAGGTGGTACCGACCATCGAAAATTCGAATAGTGAGTCTCTCTTTTTCGTGTGTTTCTCTGTTTTTGTCTGTATATATATATATATATATATTATGCATTATCTGCATTATATATATATATATATATATATATATATATATAATGTTGCTATTCTATTCTATTTGTGTTATATTGTGCCAGCCCATTATATATCTGTATATATATATATAGGCATACGTATATATATATATATATATATATATATATATATATATATATATACGTATGCCTATATATATATATATATATATATATATATATATATACGTATGCCTATATATATATATATATACGTATGCCTATATATATATATTAACCATTAACACAGTAATCAACCCGAAGGTCGGTTTAGTAGGTGATGGTAGAGTTCACCCAGTACTAAGCCCTATACGGCGTGTGAAAATTCACACATCAGGGTAGGGGGGCCAGTTCCTTTCCCTGTGCCGGTTATGGTTTCCCAGGAAGATCTGGTACCCGAAAAATCACATAGCTTGGGTGGAGCTGCAGGTGCCCAGAGTGCCTTGCCCGGGAATCGAACCCGGGACCCTCCGGTCAGTAGTCCAACTCTCTACCCACTGGACTACCGCGACCCGCATATATATATATATATATATATATATATATATATATATATATATATATATATATATATATATATATATATATATACACATTCAAACACGAAATCCCGCCAAACGGCGAATAAATACTCATATATACAGAAACAGATATAAGGAAAAGGGATAGGAACACATATAAAGGACGAACACAATAAAGGTGGGGAAGGCGGAATCGAACGGATCACAAGAGTAAAAATATTTCCTCAACCGGGACTCGAACACCGGATCTTTCCACTTGCCGGGCGGATGCTCTTAACCACTTGAGCTATCGAGGATAGTCAATTTACCCTGAGATCCGTGGGTCTAATATGTCGCCAAGCGCCCCGATTCTTTCAGCCAAGAGATGGCGTCAGGGGATTGGCGGGATTTCGTGTTTGAATGTGTATTTGGCCAATGTGGCTCATCTCTTTCTTCTGGCTATGCGTGCCACGAAACGCACTGTTCCTTTCCTGTATGATGTTGTATGAATTCTAACCCACTGTCCTTTCCTTTCCTTGTGTATTGTCTATTTCTCCTTTGGTGGGTGAAACAGCCGCCTGACGCCATCTCTTGGCTGAATCGGGGCGCTTGGCGACATATTAGACCCACGGATCTCAGGGTAAATTGACTATCCTCGATAGCTCAAGTGGTTAAGAGCATCCGCCCGGCAAGTGGAAAGATCCGGTGTTCGAGTCCCGGTTGAGGAAATATTTTTACTCTTGTGATCCGTTCGATTCCGCCTTCCCCACCTTTATTGTGTTCGTCCTTTATATGTGTTCCTATCCCTTTTCCTTATATCTGTTTCTGTATATATGAGTATATATATATATATATATATATATATATATATATATATATATATATATATATATATGCATACTTATATTCCAATAGGTCCGTTTGATATTCAATGCTATGTGAGACCATATCTATGACTCTCTCTCTCTTTCATTATTTTTTTTTATCACCTACGCAATACTTCCTTAATATTATTCGGTCCCTTGCCAGGCACGCACCTCCTTTTCTTACGATTTGGAATCCTTTGCCCCTTAGGCTCCGAACATCGCCCACGTTCATGTTTCCGTTCCTCTTAGCAACCAAATCGAAGAAAACAAAATGAATCTTCCTCACCCTCTCTCTCTCTCTCACACATTTCTCTCTTCGGAAATAGATATTTTTTTTTATGTTGGCGGGAAGAAGGAGGGATGGGGGGAGGGGCGTTCGGGACCGGAATTGGAAAATGTCGACACGAGCCGTATTTCAATGAGATGAGAGGTCGCGGGGGTTGGGGAGGGGTGGTTTGATGAGAGGGGTGGGGTGGGGTGGTCGGAGTGGTTTATTAATGACGGAAGGGGAGGATATGGGGCGGGTGGAAGGGCTTAAGGGTGATATAATAATGCATTCCTGCCCTCACCCTCCCCCCCCCCTGGGTACCTCGAGGGTTCAAAGGACTAGCTCGTAGATATGAGAGCGATCGTCTCCGAGGCGTCATATTAAAAATAAACACCATCTCACCACCGTATGCTGTTCCGCGGATGCATAAAATATTATGGGGAAAAAACCGCCGATGCGGTCAGACAACTAGGAAAACCCTATAGGATTCCAATTCACCCGAATCCGCTGTTTGCTTAACGATTATGTGCAGTCAAAGGTCTCATAATCTCGGATATATCACGAAGAACGCGAGAGGGCGTGAACTTTTAACGCGGGAATTCTATTCTTAATTGTTGTTATTTCTGCGATCTCAGTAAATGCAATCTATCGTAACGAGCGTGTAAAATATTTATGTTGAATTTTCATGGGAAAAGAAGAATTGAATGTCCCAACCATATTAATCTAACACACAGAGCGAAAGAAAAATTACGCGACGCATGACGAAATAGAACGCTATTTGGCGCACAAATATGTAAAAACACAGAAAAAGATTTGAAAAATATAGAAACACGAATAAAAAAAATCATATATATATGTTCATATATATATGATTGTATACATATATATATATAAATATATATATTAATATATATAAATTTATATATATATATATATATATATATATATATATATATATATATATATATATATATATATATATTATTTTTTTTCATCAACGGCTTTTTCAGGCGCCGAAAAACGTTGGCCAAGCAATTTTTTCTCGATCAACGGGAGTAAAAAGAAGTCATTTGGCGCAAAATCAGGGCTGTAGAGACCATTTGAGCCAACTGACTAACTGAGAAAGTTTGTGTTTAAAGGGCCAAACTTTCAGATAGAAACGTTAGACGGCGCCTAAAGCACTTAGTGTTGTCAAGGCTCAAAATATTTTAAGCAACCCTCGCAGCTTCACTCTGGTGGTTCTTATCAGCAGTTGAAAAGAGATGCTTCATCCCGAGTCGTATCTTCGTCCCTTTGGGCGCCAGGGATTCCTTAAAGTGAGAATCTCGCATGTTTATCTAATCCAGGTCAAAACATCGCGATGAATCGATGCGTCTCGTATCATATCGTATCGCTATCGTTCTTAAGGAGGAAGAGTTATAATTTCCGCTACGACGGACATGTCTCTCCCCTCATTTTTCGATTTTATTTGTAAACAAGCGGGGGGGGGGGGGTGAGGTAGCCCTGTGTGATCATTTTAACCCCTTCTCGGCCCTCCCTATGTCCCACATCTTTCCCCCACTCGCAAGCGTCCTCCTTCACCCCCTCCCCCAGACCAAGACCGGCGTCCATATCTCACGGAAAGGTTGACGACCGAGTATGTGCCCATCCATTCCCACCCCCCCCCGCTCCTACGCCCCTATCCTATTCCCTCCCCGCTTCTTCCCCTCCTTCCCCTTTCCTCCTGCGCAGGCTCGGCTCCCATGACGTCACGCGTCGAGAGAACTTATGGGAAAAAAGTTTGGAAAAAAGCCCAATGCCTGTCTATCACGATTCTTCTCGCAGTGTCCTTCATTTCCTTATTCCCATACTTTTTTTCCATCCTTTTGTTCTTCTTTTTCGGTTATATTTTTTCCCTCTCTTTTTCCTCCCCTTTCCTCCCTCCTTACCCCACCCCCCCCTTCTCCCCTCCCCATATTACCCAGTCCCGCCGCTGACGGTTATTATGGATGGGTTTTGTCGACCAGATGGCGTCTGCGTAAATTATTCTAAGTGTTGCGTGTGCGCGAGAATTTGTGAGATAGGGGGGGTGGGGAGAAAAATGAATGCGGAATTGCGGAAGACGTGGTTGGGAGAGTGTCATTTCCTCGAGCGCTGCTACTACTCGCGAAATAAATGACTTAACGCCCATTAGAATTGGTTGAATGGGGATGGTCGCGTGATCGAATTGTCGAGGCGTCCCCGCCCCATTTGTCTGTTGCGACTTGTGTGCTTCTCACGCGGTTTATTGGAATCCCTCTTTTCATCATTTCCCTCACGGAATTCTTCACTCTACGTACGCATGTATCCTGCAGTAGCAGCTTGGAGTGAAACGTACAGTTTCTGTTTCTCTCGCCAGAGTCTCTCACGAAGTGAATAGCAAAAAAAAAAGGAAGAAACCAAAGCGGGCGCCGATGTTCGCGTACCGTATTCCACTTCATAAATAAAGTCAAGACCTAAAGATAATATTTCGCGTTTTATCGTGTTTTTCGTTCAGGAAAGATTTTTGGTATTTGGTAGATTTAACTCAAATCGGCATGCACGCATTTTGGTCAGTATGTGACCTTCTTATTCTTTTTCGATGATGCTGATGTGGGAGAGATTAAATTTGTACCTAAGCAACCTAATATATCGAGACGAAAAGTTTGCGTCAGTGAGATTCGAAGTTAAATTCGAGTTAACTCTGTGGATCGTCTCGAAGTTAACCTCGGCTCTTGTAATATGCAAATGAATATTCTCGAAGTTGATGAATTAGTGATATGAGTAAAACCTATATGGACGGAAGATTTTTATTTACAAGGTTAATATTTTTTTAAGATTTCAACTTGACGTAAAGTTAATAGGAAGTTTGAACTTTGACCCATCTGTACACAAAAAAATCTCTTAGAAATTTATGACTAAGAGACATCAGAAGCGGATCAGTAGAAATAATCTATGAATCTGTGGTCCATTTTCATATCTTAACCCTAAAAAATGTTCTTAGCTTTTATTTTCTATCAGTGAAAGTTGAAAACAGTGTAAAAGTTAAACTACTTGCCCTAATTTAGGACCACAACTAACTTTTAGTTAATATTTATTTTAAATTTCCCAGTAACTGCGAGGAATGCCGCGACAGCAACTTTTAATGGAGTCTTCCTTTAAATGTGCATAACTCTGCATCAATTTCAGAGTGTGAAAACTCATTCGCCTTGACTGAGATTCGAACCAGGATCCCTCGATGTCCGGCAGAGTATGCCAGCCAGTTAAGCTACAGAAGCGTCCTATTACACTCTTTATTTTTAATTTTATTAAATGAGAAATCATTCCCAATGAGCTGGCAGAGTCCTTCCACTTCCTTGCATGAACCCCTGGGTGACCTACATAGTTTTTGTCGTCACATATAGCGAAGGTGATCACTTGTTGACCGAAGCATTCATATTTTAACTCTTTCAAATAAAATATTCTAAAAAACTATATTTCTCGAGAAAGTTTTTTTAAAAATCTCTGCCTTGTAATCCCTTCAAGCCTCTATGGATATGTTTTATGAAGTTTGATGAATGCATCTTGATACACGAAGACATTATGCCAGACTTAGAGACATTTTAAGAAGTATAAGGCACGTGAGTTCTCTTGCAACGCTGAGGGGGGATGATTGCTGCGCCCAATTAAGTTGGTAGATTCGGTCAGCTGGATTAAAATAAGAGGAAGGGACACACACCATCATAGACAACCAGCAACCTAAAACAACCGATATCAGGTCCCTCTTCATCTCTGAGTACTTTCTTCCTCACTCCATCCCGTCCAACATCCCTATCCTGTTCCTTCCCTTTCCTCTTATGCCCAACATTCTACCCTCTATCACAGTCTTCAACATCCCACTGCCGGTCAACACCCCCTTCATCCACTTTTCCTGCCTCCATAGGATTACTCCCAACAAACCCCTCTCTTCGCCCACCATACCAAGTACTTCCTCATTTGTTTTCTTCTCAGTCCATTGCACCTTCTCCATTCTTCTCCACACCCACATTTCAAAAGCCTCCAATCTACATCTATCCTCCTGCTTCAATGACCACGTTTCCGCACCGTACATAGCTACGCTCCATATCAAAGTTTTTACGAGTCTTTTCTTAATATCCTTACTCAACGTCCCCTTCATCAATTCCCTCGTCCTTGTGAAAGCCTCTTTGCCTAGCGCAATTCTTATCCTTACGTCCTTACTACTTTGACCGTGCTGGTCCAAAACACTACCGAGATACGTAAACTGTTCTACCTGCTCTAGTTTTTTCCCTCCTATTTTAATGTAAAGATAAGCCTTTTTCTTTCTGGAAAATTGCATAACCTTTGTTTTATTAATATTGAGTCTCATCCCATACCTGTCGCACTGAATTTCCAATTCACTCAGCAATGCTTGCAACCCCTTGGCTGACTGACAAACTAAAGCTTAGTCATCAGCAAATCTAACTGATTTTATGAGTTCCCCTCCGACTTTCATTCCTACCTCCAGTTCTTCTCATGCCTCTTTAATCATTTCCTCTACATACAGGTTGAACAGCAACGGTGATAATGGCAAATCATGCCTTACACCTCATCCTAGCGCTACCATCCGGACTCTCGTATGTGTTCCTATCCATTTTCTATATGCTATTTTCATGCGAATGAATATTTGTTGGCCACGATGTAGTCGTTGTCTTTGAATTTGTATTAGGCCAATATGCCTTGTCTCTTCTTCTGGCTATGCGTGCCAAGAAACGCATTGTTCATATCCTTTATGACGTTGTATTATTGCTTTCCAACTGTCTTTTTCTCTTGTGTGTGTCGTTTATTTCTCCTTTGGTGGGTGAAACCTAACGCCATCTCTTAGCGAAAGAATCGGGATACTTGGTTGCATAAAGCCCCGCAGATTTCAGTGTATATTACGTTACATTGATAGCTCAAGTGTTTAGATTATCGGCCCGGCAAGTCGAAAGATCCGATGTTCAAGTCCCAGTCCAGGAAATATTTTTGCACTTGTGATCTGCTCGGTTCCGCATTCCCCACCTCTCCTCTGTTCGTCCTTTATGTGTTCCTATCCCTTTTGCTTATATCTAAGCCATGTGAATGAAAATTTGTTCGCCATTTGGAGGGTTTGCGGTTTTGAAATACTTACCATGAGTCGGGGATAGCTAGGGCTTGAACAGGGGCGTCGCCTGTATTCAATCTACGTAGTATACCCTAGGGGTCAGAGAGCAGGAGTCGAACACCCCTGTCCCCTGTGCTACCACTCCGCCTCCCTCCTCCCCCACTCCCGATGAATCGGCAGAAAAGAAAAAAAGGGCCAAGCGAAAACTTAACATCGAGTTGAGTGATGGCGCGCGCATTAAAAAATATAAATGAATCAGGGAGGAACTCTGGACATGAACAGCTTAAGGGTGTCGGCTGGATGCTCGATCGTGACTCGACGTAAGTTTTCTCTCATTCGTCATCCGGCCACATTATTATGCTGGACGAAACACGCGGAAGATTTCTCTCTCTCTCATGGGAATACCATATTTTTCATTCAGGTACCCCACCACCTGTCTGTCCCCTGAGTCGCAGAAGGTTTAGTGAACATCCAAAGAAATCCGTTTAAGTTGCTCTCGCAACCAAATGTCGGAATTTTTAAAAAAAATCACTTTTAATTGCTTGACCAGCATTTATTGCAATGTGCACAAAATGGCGTCCTTAAACATACTCGGAATCATCATATTATGTCTTTTTTTTAGAGATAAATTGCTAAATATTTACTTAGTAGTTCATTTTATATCAACTGTAGGATGGAATTCCACGTATTCAAGTCTCCATTGTCCTACTTTGATGTAAATAATGCTTTATTCAATTAAAATAAATACATTTAACCCCTTACAGCATGGTGCTTTACAAGCATATTCATACGAGTATATCCTTCGGCAATGGATTGTTGGAGAAGGTGGTAGAGCGTAGAATGGTGGGTAGACGAGTTATAGAGATACGAAAGGAATGGAAATTTTGGACGGAGTGAATGGAGACAAGAAGCACAAGTCATGCCCAAAATGTCTGTCAAACTTGTCTGACAGGATCCAAAACTAATGTTCTATTCCTCGGTTATCTCCCTAACAGTTAAACGGCGATTTCCCCGTACCAAATAGTTCGCCAAATTGACATGGTTGAAGGGTGTCGAAGTGGAAGGCCGCCCCGTTCGCGAATCTTCATCTGTCGAGGTTCTTTCCGATTTAAAACGACTGTACCGCTCAAAACACTGGCTTCGACTCATAGCTTCATTAACAAAGGCTTGCTGAATCTCCAAATGTCTCCGTAGCACTTCTGCCAAGTTTGAAACAAAATTTCACGCACACACGCTGTTCCTCTAGCTCCTTCATTGCTACCGCTGCACGTGGCGACGAACAGGTTAAGACACGTACCGCTGCTGCTGCGTAACGACTCGACGTAAACAAACGCAACACCTCTCGTTTTAGTCGTCAGATGTGTCGCTAGATGGCGCACTTTGTCTTGTTTCGATCCGTTGAACTGTTTGCGCAGAATAAAATCAGTCCCGTCTTTTTTTGATCACACCTCGTATTGGGATTTGAAGAATGGTTTATTACGTTGAGGGTTTTAAGGGTATTTATTCAGCGACGTCTTAGGTGGCTCTCAGGAATTTAACAGAGCATGTGTGTTGGTTCTAAGGGTAAGGAAACCTATGTACTTTGACCGGTAGATTATGCACTTTTAATAATGATATATACTGTAGTTCGCTCCATCGTTTTCTATCAAATGGTATTGCATCTAAAAACTACACAAGACTTCATTTTTGATTTTGCATTCCTGACGTGGAATCATCCCCTACCACACACCCTTCAATGACTTTTAAAGTGGTCAGTAGGAAGTAGAACGCAATATATTATTATTTTTACGCGTAAGTGTGCGGTCTGGTGATGTCAAAACCAATATTGGACCTTTTATACAGGTGTGGAGTGATTTAATGAAAATGCATTTTATTTTTTGTTTAACTTATTTATATATATGCATAGCCTTATCTCGTGTCACGTTTTTAAAACATATTTGGAATTTGTTTTTATGAAAGTATCATGAAATGTTTTCTTTAACTAAGTTTTACTAGGCGTAGTATGTAGTTAGAAACAGTTTCGCGGCCATTTGTTTATTTTGCGGTAGCCTTGACTACCATAGCTTCGAGTATAGTCGTGTATTTGCATGTTTTTTATACCCTTTGGATTATTTAATTATAATATCTACTTGTATTCGAAACCTCCTTTGCTTACGTCCAAGTTTTTATGATAAAATTTAAGTACTTGGTGCAATTAAAAAAAAATATTTTAACTTGTCCTTAGTAGTTTCACTTATTTTTGAATATTTAATTGGTAATTTTAAATACATATTAAATTAATGTAGTGTTGCTGAATTTTTAACCCTCGAATTTTTTAAGCACGCAATTTCAATGCTAAAAATATCGTTTCATTTGGCAGGCATGCAACGACATTGTTGGCCCGAGATAATTCTTTCCAGCCGATCTCGCGACGGACCAGTTGGACATCCACCGCAGCACAGTTGGACTTTGTTGGTGGTGAGTTTATGCCCTTTTGGGAGTACGCAAAGCCTTTTGTCATTTGTTTGCGCCAATGTCCTGATGTCGAACAAGAGGGGATTGA
>NW_027286963.1:2357563-2435063 GCF_022747635.1 Hetaerina americana | reverse complement strand
TATATATATATGATATATATATATATTATATATGATATATATATATATAAATGTATATATATAAATATATATATATATATATATATATATATATATTTTATATCTATAATATATGTATATATGGATACACATATATTTATTTTTTAGACGTGCATATCAGTGCGCAATACCTGTATATGTCTATCTCTATTTATGTATATTCATGTAATTATATATTTTATGGCTAATGTATACATAATAATATGTATATGACGATGGGCTAAATGGAAGCAAGGACCATTTGGTCTCAATTTCGCCCAAATAAAGACCTCTATCCATCTATAGATAATTGTCGGCGGAGACTTATTTATGCTTCGCCCTTTTTCTCTCTCCCAAATGGAGAGATAGAGAGAGAGATTGGTCGTCTTGTTGAAAACTTGTTGTCACAGACCCGCGGTTGAAAAAAATAGATCCAAATTGTATAGAGATAAAGAATAATTTGACAGCACATATTACCTTGTTTTTTGAAGTGGGTGGACGTTGAAATATTCATCTATTTTCTTTCAGCGAAGATTTTGTAAAAGTATTATCGTGCTACGGTAGGAGACATCATGAAAATTTTTTTATGATGTGGTATTTTAGTACCCTTCAAGCTAACGTTAGGATGTGTGGCAGGGAGTGAATATACATTAATAATTTTGACCCAAATACGACCCTACCTCTCTCGGATAATAATGACGAGAGATCAAGTGTTGGACTGACAGATTCAAGCGACCAGGCTAAGGCAAAAAATTGTTTCACTCTCATTAAATGTTTTTACTTTAATATATTCTTTTACCAATATTTCATTCATTACGTTGTCGTTACATTATCTAGCCATCATTTTAATGACCTTCTTGTTACTAGCAGATCATCTTGCATGCATACAAAAGTATTTCGTACTAAGATATTGTAGTTTATGAATCTGTAATTACAATTATTTGCATTATTTGATTTATTTTGGCATAGTAGTCCAGAATATTTGGCATTTGACAACTGACCGTAGCATCGATTCCCGGGGTCACCTCTGGACACCCTCAGCTTCATCCAAGCTGTGTGATTTTCGGGTACCAGATCCTTCTGGAAAACCATGTGTGGTACATGAAATAAGGAACCTGGGTCTTACTTATTTGGTTTGGTTGGTTTTGGTTTTTGAATTAATTCACTATGAACTGTGGCTGATAATTAAGAAAAACTTCATTTTTTATGTCGAATGTCTTGTGTTGAATCAACCCCAGTCATACTCTTTAGCGATGGCTTGCCGGGTACCATTAACATGTAGAGGCTCATTGGATGTTTTAAAATTACCCCCTGCCGCAAACCCTAGCGGTGGCTTTTAGAGTACCATGCAGATGTAAATAGATTTGAGGTATGGGTCTGGGCACTCCTGTACTAAGTCTACGTCTATTTGGCCAACGTCTCTGTCCCCCGGTCTGCTTGTGCTAATTGTTTTGAAGATGATCTTGTAGCACGTTGTGGTTCATCCGGCTGAAGAGGTACAAATGATTGTACCCTAAGGGACAGATGGGCAGTTGGTTGATCCTTCCCCTAGATGCGTCAAAACCGCTCGCTTCAAGATCCGGCTCCTGTCGACCCATCGGGGAATGCGAGATATGTCCGGAAAGTATCTTGCCTTGCAGTATTTTGTATAAAATAGTCATATAAAACAATGAGGGCTTAATTCCCTTCCAAGTACTCCCTTTGGGACCTCACACATCCATCCCAGTGTCTCCTCCACTTTTCAAAACAATCGGCAAAGCCCTTTTTCGGAATAATCATTAGCTTCGTCCTCGCATTTTCCTTTATCTTGTCAATCAACTGTGGCGAAGAGTGAGCTTTTGTTTCAGGGTAATAGCCATAGACCCATGACTCATCTCTTTTTATGACCTTTTTAAGAAAACCTGGGTCATCGTTTGCAGCTTGGAGCTAGCCACCTGAAACTGCAAAACGAAATTCTTGATTTTGACGAGTTATAAGAGAATGCGGGGACTAGGCAGTTGATGAACATTTCTATAAAGGATTTTGCAGGTTGTTTTCAATTGTGGAAGAGATGGTGGGATAAGTCTTTGAGACCCCAAGGGGAGTACTTCGAAGGAGGCTGAGACCTCATTGTTCCAGGTGGGATATTTAACTCACAATATTGCATCATGGCTGGATACTCTCCAGATAGAACTTATATATATATATATATATATATATATATATATATATATATATATATACATATATATAAATTATATATTATATATATATATACATATATATAAATTATATATTATATATATATATATATATATATATATATATATATATGATTTCGTCGACGTCACACGGAAGTACCGAATAGTACATTAGACAGTTACAAACAATATAGAAACACAAAAAAAGATCACTTACACGTTATTTCTTGATCATTTCGACGGAATTCTGCTCCGTCTTCATCGGAAGATAGAGAAGTAATGACTTTACATTACTTCTCTATCTTCCGATGAAGACAGAGCAGAATTCCGTCGAAATGATCAAGAAATAACGTGTAAGTGATCTTTTTTGGTTTTTCTATGTTTGCTGCTGTCTAATGTACAATATATATATATATATATATATATATATATATATATATATATATATATATATATATATATATATATATATATATATATAATATATTATATATATTTTATATATTATATATATTATATATATTATATATATTATATATTTTATATATATTATATATCTGGATGGAAGTCTAGAGCATAAAATGTTCCCAGGAAGGAGATTCTGGAACAGAAAAAAAAGCGTTCATTCAACTTTCCCACCATCGGCTAATCTTTTCTCGTGCCTGGAGATGTAAACTAGTTCCCTTTGCCTTTTGGCGTTGATGTTGGGTGTTTGGGGAGTTGGGGGGAATGGCGTTTGGAATCTATTCGTCAATTTATCATCTTTGACAGGGGCTTATTGACGAGTCGGAACTCGTGACTTGTAGCTCTTGTGGGCCTCTTAGCACTATGCGTATTGAATGCGATCGTGGGGAAATATTTACGGTTGGGAACTCCCATTTAAAAAAGCCGACGTTTATCCGCGTTAATAGTGACGAATTGTCGTTTTTTTATTGGGAATTACAGTGCGTGTGAATACTCTTCCGGAGGTGTTCTCTTGGAGATGGGCGCTCATATAGAAAAACGTCGTCCTTGTTTCGTTTCGGGCACATATGTTGGTACCAGCGGATGATATTTCAATTTTATGTATTGGTGAGAGTGAGTGCTTCGCTACTGGTAACAAATCTGCAACAAGTAAGGTTTGATTATATCTCCAATCCTCACCGTCACAAAACAACCATTTATATTCCCCATGTTACCCTTTCACCCAGCGTCCTCGTCTTCTCCTCAGGACAACACCTAAGTTTC
The DNA here is from genome assembly GCF_022747635.1 of Hetaerina americana. Lineage (NCBI taxonomy): Eukaryota > Metazoa > Arthropoda > Insecta > Odonata > Calopterygidae > Hetaerina > Hetaerina americana. Next base: position 2,431,638 of record NW_027286963.1, on the reverse strand, counting down.
TTCTTCCCCCAGAGGAAGGTGGTTTGGCCACCGGAAATTCAGAATACATAAGAGTTTCATTTTAATGTGTTCCTCTGTGTTTTTGTTAGCGTTATCTCGCTTCTCCTTTTTATTTATTATTCACATCCGTGAGAATATATGTATATGTGTGTGCATATGAATATATATATATATATATATATATATATATATATATATATATATATATGTATATAGAAAGAGATATAAGGAAAAGGGATAGGAACACACATAAAAGACGAACAGAGGAGAGGTGGGGAAGGCGGAATCAAGCAGATCACGAATGCAAAAATTCTTCTTCTGGTTATGCGTGCCATGAAACGCACTGTTCTTATCCTCTATGATGTCGTATGATTGCTCTGCTACTATCCTTTCTCCTTGTGTGTTTTCTATTTCTCCTTTGGTGGGTGAAACAGCTCCCCAACGCCATCTCTTGGCCAAAGAATCGGGGCACTTGGTTGCATAAATCATCGCAGATCTCGGTGTAAATGACGTGTCCTGGATAGCTCAAGTGGTTAAGAGCCTCCGCCCGGCAAGCGGAGTTCTAATCCCGGTCTAGGAATATTTTTGCATTCGTGATCTGCTTGATTCCACCTTCTACACCTCTCCTGCATTCGTCTTATATATATATATATATATATATATATATATATATATATATATATATATATATATATATATATATATACCATAAACACAGTAACCAACCAAAAGGTCGGTTTGGTAGTTGATGGTAGAGATCACCCAGTACCAAGCCCTATACGGCGTGTGAAATTCACACATCAGGGTAGGGGGGCCAGTTCCTTTCCCTGTGCCGGTTATGTTTTCCCAGGAAGGCCTGGTACCCTAAAAATCACAATATATTCATATATATATATATATATATATATATATATATATATATATATATATATATATATATATATATATATATTTGTGTGAATGTTTAATTGCTGGGGTTGAGTCATCCCCTGCCACATACCTAAGTGGTAAAGTGCAGGAAGGGTGGAAGACTATGATGTAGATGATTTTTAAAGAAAGATTTCGCGAGCGAAATTTTCGAGGGTATTTCTTGTTGAGAGAAAGACCGCTTCCTCACCAGTGTACTTGCGATGTCTTCGTGGCTTTGTCTGCTACATCAAATGAAATTTCATCGCGTCTTATTTACATTTGGTGTGTGAAAGGCATTTTTCAACGTTTCGGCACATAAATCTTTCACCCAGCATGAGGTCGATTGAATTTTTTTTTCCAACGTATCACGGGCAACCTTCTTTCCTGATTGATCGTGATCGGTTCAAGCACATATACCCAATCGACCCTATCTCTTCGTCGTTCCTAAATGTAATCGTTTTAATTTAAATACTCACTCTATATCTCCCACTCTCACTCGTAATTTTGATGGTGTTTGTTTTTGAGCAGAGGATTCGTTGCTTCGATCTCCAGTGTGTAATCCTCATATGCGATGTGCCTAACGACAAGCCGAAATGGCGATCCAAAGGTTCCGCCCAAGGAAAGAAGAAATGAAATTCTTTGTATTAATTAGGCGAACGGGATAATTGAATTTATTCAGCATTAGGTTTCGGGTAGGCATTATTTCTCGTGGCGGAGGCGTTGAGGTTTTGAAGGCATTAATATTCATGGGCGGTATTTAATGGAATCCATTATACCTATCCGTTTGTGAGCGGCGGAACATTTCTCTCTCTCTCTCTCTCGCTGTCTTACGCTCTCGAAATTGAGGCACGCAATGATGCGGTGTTAACACAGTTAACTCAAAGCCAGCCCGTTCCGGTGTAACAGCTGGATCTTTTTGTCTGCATTAGACAGAAAATCGAATATTGACTGAGTGCGCTGACATCCAAGGGAAGCTTGGGGATGATGCTTGATCGCTTTGTTCCTTTCTCCTCGCATCTTATCCCGTCCCTTAACGAAATGCTTCTTTCGAAAGACCATTTTAAGGTGCCTCACGAGGGTGGTCGCAGAAATACCCGACTCAACAAAGAAAACAGCAAAAATTTTGGAAAAAATGCATTTATTTTTCGACAAAATCTCCTTTCAGCTCTATATACACTTTTCCCAGCGATGTTCAATAAGTTCGATACCCTTTTTTATAATAAGATCTGTCTTGCTTCTCAAATAAGCCAATGACTGCCGATATCACTTCTTCACGGTTGGAAAATCTTTGACCACCGAGCCATTCTTTCGTGTTTATGAGCAGAAAATACTCCGAGGGGGTTAAATCTGGCGAATAGGGTGCATGAGGCAGCAATTTAAACTTCAAAACCTCACTCAGAGTAGAATCCAGTTCAGCTTTTATATTGGTTGGGCTGAGTCCTTACAAATAAAAGTATTGTATCACATAACGATGACCAATTTTCTCCATTTTCACAAATTCACTGAAAGCGTTCACTATAGATTCCTGCCAAACAAGTACTAAACAGCGTAGCGTATTCAAACTTGAAACAAATGCTTAATAGATTGCGCACTTTCTTATGCAGTGATATTTTTCAAACAACTACCGCCATCTCTCGGTCAGCCCGGGTACTTATGGGACCACCCTCGTAGACGAGGTTGCCAAATATTTTCGCTCGCTTCTCAAATACACAATTACAATATTTCAAAACTTAACGCTTTATCATGCATTACACAAATGGTATTAAACTCTGATGGCGTAGTTGATGATGGATGTAAATTTGAGACCGTCATGATATAATTAATATTCGTGCATGGTCGCAACTCAGCTTGAGTTCCTCTCCCCCGGTGTAGTTCATTTATTTGAAAGTGATAGAATTTGTATAATTATGGATATCAACCGGCACAAAATACATTTTATTTCAAACTGATGGATTGTTTTGTAATTTCATGAATGTCTAAAATTACGAAAAGTATAGTTTTTTTTATCTCTAATGGGGTTCACCCCCTATCACACACCCTGGCGGTGGCTTTCAGGGTAGTAAAATAAATAAACAAATAAAGGAATATAGGTAAAAAATATAAATCTATCAGTCAAACATGACCTCGTACTCCCAAGCAATTAGATTTTATATATAATGCTATATTCCATGAGTTTGTTTTTAATTGCCACTATTGAATCGGGGCAACAGTTCCAGGGTTGATAGATAATATGGCGTCCTGTAAGACGCACAGTTGTACCATAAGGACATGAAGTTTCTATCTTACGACGGCCTTCGCATTAACCTTTAACAATGAGTAACCCCCCCCCTCCTCCCAATCCCTCTCCCTGCCTATTGGTGACTCTATTTTGAGGGCAAGCTAATTCTGGAGGTCGAATGCTTCCTTCCCTTCTATTGTTCTACTTATCCAATTGTCTTTAAACTTGTTCGGTACGTTTGAGGAGGATTGCGAAATCCCGAGTGACCTGAAAGGCCGGTATTCATCTCAAGCCTTTTCATGCGGTGTTGCTGCTATCTCGTGGTTTGTTTTCCCGAGATCACGTCTTATCTCTCCCGTCCGTCCCTCAGTCGAAAACCCTTACGCTAGATAAAGTCTATAGCGCCACTCTGACTGGTAGAGTGACTTCGGTGTGATTTATGGCTCCCGTGCGATACTTACCTGCTGCTACCTGGTATCCTATATCAGTTCTGGCACCTCTTTTAACAACACGCCCTGCCAAAAAAACCATTCGTGGGTATTCCGTAAACAGATATGACATGTATAAAAAGTTAAAAATGCATTCCTAAGAGTTAATTTTAATTTTTTTTAACATGCTTGGACGTAAGGAGAAGAATTGCGCGAGGCAAAGAGGCTTTCACAAGGAGGAGGGAGTTGATGAGAGGGACGTTGAGTAAGAATGTTAAGAAAGGACTCGTAAAAACTTCGACATGGAGCGTAGCTATGTACGGCGCGGAAACGTGGTCATTGAAGCAGGAGGAGAGACGTGGACTGGAGTCTTTTGAAATGTGGGTGTGGAGAAGGATGGAGAATGTGAAATGGACAGAGAGGAAAACAAATGAGGAAGTACTTGGTATGGTGGGCGAAGAGAGGGGTTTGTTGGGAGAAATCCTATGGAGGCAGGAAAAGTGGATGAAGGGGGTGTTGACCGGCAGCGGGATGTTGAAGACTGTAATTGAGGGGAGAATGTTAGGCAAACGAGGAAAGGGAAGGAATAGGATAGGGATGTTGGATAGGATGAAGGGAGGAAGAAAGTACTCAGAGCTGAAGAGGGACCTGATGTAGAGTAGGATGTTGTGTTTTGCTAGGGGTCACAAATTATTTAATTAGTAATTATGTCCATCCAAAAACCTAACTTAACCGGTAGATTACTATATATATATGTATATATAAATATAAATATATATATATATATATATATATATATATATATATATATATATATATATATATATATATATATTTACTCTCTGAAACTAATTTTGAATGAATTCTGAGGCCCAAAATTTTCAAACTATGCAGGATCGACTGTTTTTTCCACAAATTAATCTATAATTTTGAAACAAATTCATTTAGAAGCCTTTTATGTTAAAGCTATTAAGAGGGTTGCTATTTATATTCTTCCTAAATACTTAAATTACTCAACTGTAAATTCCCTTCGTATTTAAATTTAATTTCTTGAATTTGACGCTAAACATTTATCACACCTAAATTAATTCATAGCGGTGCAGTTTTATGTTTTATTGCCACCAAGTGGCATTTAGTTTAACTAACCAACATTTTAATGAAAAGAAAGTTATATTACATTGAAAAACTCCGACCAATCATGATGATAAATCTAAGGGAGAATTGTAAAATATTTCAAGTACTATACATACAAGTACAACTAATAAATAATTTCGTATCTGATATAAGTTTTTAGTGAAAACGACATGTATTTCTGCTCCATCATTGAATCATAATTCTTCTGGTGGTAGCAGTCCGTCAATTCTATTACGACATATATGTGCCTAATATAGAATTTTCTGCCTCAAATCTTAAGAATACCAATATGATAAGAACTGTCTTATCATCGTTCTTTTATATAGTTCACTTAGGACTACGATCGAAGAGAGGAAATGTTATCAAATGCCAGAACACACACACCTGACATCTCGATCAAACAGATATAAATGAATCGAATTCTTTCACAATGTATAAATACGATTCCCACCCGTTAAAACAATTAATACCCGCCAAAAAATACATTTTTAGCTGATATGAATTTCCTTTGGAATTTCATACGCCGTCGGCCTTAGTACTGGGTGAATTCTAGCAACCATCACCTACCAAGGCGACCTTATGTTTGATTACTGTGTTTATGGTTTTATATGCATATTGAATGAGGAAGGTGTCCTAAAATTAAACAATCGGGAGCTCTCGGAGGCTTGCGGTGTATCCGGTAGATGTTGATGGATGATGGATGGAAATGTTCGCCGTAGTCCTGTAAATAAAGTGCGCCTATCGAGGGGCAATTGTTTCAGTGCGCCTTCCGCCGTGGCGCTGAACGCAAAACGTAAATTTCTAAGTTCGAGTAGCGGGCGAAATGATGCTCTCCTTCCGTGTAGTACGTAACTCGCTGCCTCCACCCTCCCACCCCCTTTAAGATGTGATCCAACAAACTCCAGGGGGAGATTGTCTTACCGTGACTAATGTTAATGCGGGGGGGGGCGCAGGTTGGTAGGCAGCAGGTTGGGGGAGTAGTGACGTGGGGAAGGGGGGAAGAGGGGTAAAGGTCGGAGGAGGCAAGGCGAAGGCAGTCTTCCCGAAAGGTCATTATCCTAGGTCATGATCGGTTAACTGTTTGAGGGAGAGGGGCTCGGGAGGTCGGCGAAGACGGGGAGGGGGGAGAGGGGCCGGGGGGAGGGGGGCATTCGCCCCGGAGGGCCATTTAAGAAGATCATCGCGCTTGTGTGTCCGCGGTTTCCTTGGGTGCACGCAACTTCCGCCGGGGGCCGCGGGGCGGGAGGGGGGAGGGAAACGGGGTAAGGGGAGGTTCGGAGGGGAAGTGGAGTTATGCGCGGGGAAACAGGGGCTGGCGATTTTAGAACCGTGTCGAAAATGCCGTTTCTAAAGTGCGCCATCTTGTTTTCTGGTTGCTCTTGTTGCCATGGATACGGCTGGGTGAATCTGTAACCCAATCGATATAGGTTTTACCAATTGAGAAGCGTTAAATCGACGAAGTCGTCTAGCGCGGGCTAACTTACCGAATGAATTTCGCTAGTCGTTTAAATTCAGAAAAAGTGTTGGAGTTCACCCAGTACTACATAAGCCCGACGGCGTTTGAAATTCACACATCAGGGTAAGGGGGCCAGCTCCTTTCCCTGTGCCCGTTATGGTTTTCCAGAAAGATCTGGAGATCTGGTGCCCAAAAAATCACATAGCTTGGGTGGAGCTGTAGGTGTCCAGAGAGACTTGCCCGTGAATCAAACCCGGGCCCTACGGTCAGCAGTCCAACGCTCTACCCACTGGACTACCGCGACAATTATATATATATATATATATATATATATATATGCATATATATATATATATATAATATATGTATATATTTATATATATATATACATAATTTACACCAAGAAAGCAGTACTGAACAAACACAGACAAAAGGAACTCACAGTTCCTTTGTGTTCATCACAGTATGTGTTCGGATTCCGAGTTTTATTGACCCAGAATTGAACCTCGGATCTTCGAATACAGTACCGCGTGATGTTCAGCGCCTCGGACCGAGGCGCTGACCACCACGCTACCGAGGAATGCACAAAGACGGGATTCGATGGAGCCAAGAACCCTGATTTTTCGCCGCGGAAGGGTCCCAAAAAGGAGGTGAAATAATTCCTGACCGCCATCTCAAGAACCTGTGCCATTAACCCATCTTTATGAGGACCCCGGTTTTTGGTCTTCATAGTATCGAGTCCTTTTGGTCTTAAGACTAGCAATAACTCCTGACCGTAAGAATGAAGTCTCCTTGCTGAAGATTGTCATATTTTTATCTTTCATGAATAGAAATTTTAAGATATTCATAGCTCGAGTTAATTGGCGCGAAACCGACTGCTGCAGTCAAGGATTCTCACCATTCGCGGGGCTTAAAAAGCAAGACTTTGTAACTAAAGGCGCACTACATATATATATATATATATATATATATATATATATATATATATATATATATATATATATATATATATATGTAGTGCGCCATATATATATATATATATATATATATATTACAAGCGAAATAATTTAAGAAGGTATGGATATTGGAGAATCGCCGAAGTCTCCTTCGGGGCAGATGGTGGTTATTGGGTGGTTGAAGTGGGAGGTGTGGAGTTATGACCGAGGGGGTGCGCTGAGATGGGGCGGAGAGGGGGAGGAAGGGTTAAAGAGGGCGGCTGGATTCCCGTTGGGAGAATGCTGTGGGTATAGCGGTGGTCACGCGTTGCGTGGGATGAAAGGAGAGCATTGAATTACTCTTTTGGTCCCTTTGCATCGGGTTAGTCTAGCTTTGTCTTCTTCCCTACCGTCTTCCTCCCTCCTCTGCCCTCACACCCTCGCTCCGTTCGAACCTTGGTCAATGGTATGCGTGAGACGGGAGGTCGACTACGACGCGCCAAGTGTACCCCGATCGGCTGAGATAAACAGACAACGGTGCTCGGCGCGCATCTTTATGTTGGATAACCTTTTAGATATCGCCCCCTTGACGAGTTAAAGATGCGAATAATAAATTATTCGTGAGGAGGAATACTCTTCAAGGGAGGATTGAACGCCCAAGCAGTCTCATCTCGCGATGTATTTTGTCACGCGAATGGAACACTTTGAAATCATATTCTGACCCGAGTGTCGACTTGTAAAAAAGTATATATGGTAATAATATTATGTATATGTGATAATAATATTATATATATTACATGTATGTATGCATGTATATATATATATATATATATATATATATATATATATATATATATTTTTTTTTTTTTTTTTCGGTCCGCACAATAAGTATCGTGACTACATTACAATTACTTAATAATCTTCAAAATACATTCCTCTTGCATCGATAAACTTAGTTCGGCGGGTCTGCCACTCGTCAAAAGCCTGCTGGAAGCCGGTTTCCGGGAATACTGTTGAACCACCTAGATGGAGTCGAACCGATATCCTTTGAGCTCCTGTTGAGCTAACGTTGTCAAGAAAATCATCATCCTCCTGAACGCAGTCCAAATTTTCATTTCTTGCGCAATTTCCACCCACGACAGTTTTTGTTCCTCGCTCGAGACATTCGGCACCAGCTACGCGTACACATTCCTCATCACAAGATCCTCTGTTACAATGGTGTGAACGGTTCCGACTGAAAGGCCGGTCTCATTGATAAGGGCGATGGTTAAACGCCTGTCAGAGTCCAAAACATTTTTGACCTTGGCCATCTGAGCATCAGTTCGAGTAGTCGTCGGGCGTCCGACGCGATGCTCATATTCGACAAGCTCCCGGCCTTCCTTTAACATTTTGTGCCTCTCAAAAACTCTTGTGCGGCTTAAGACATCATCCCCATAAGCCTGTTTAACGAGTTCAAGGGTCTTCGACGCGGATTTCCCGAGTTATACACAAAACTTTTCAGCGTAGCGTTGCTCGGCGGTGGCTCCATGCTGACGCGACGACACCACAAACAATCACACCTCACAGAAATCCACCTCCTGTCTCAACGCATGCCCGGAGACGGCTGAACTAAAGTACGCCTGAGTGGTGGGGGATCCCTCTACGGAGCCGACCGGTCGGACCCCCATCCGTTGAGGCTACAGCGAGCCAGTCCAAGATAGTTTTTGTACCGACCCTATATATATATTATATATATATATATATATATATATATATATATATATATATATATATATATATATATATATACACACACACACACACACACACACACACACACATTCAACCACGAAAAACCCGCCATATGGCGAAAAATTGAAGTTTTTTAGTAATGTATTTGGGTTAAGATTTAGGACAAACACAGTATAACGATTAAGTCAAACACAACAAATATTACGTGATTTACATGGACTTGTACAAGCGTATATACATGATTGTTTATAACTAATGCGTGCTATAATGAATGAATCAAACATGGTGCCTTGACCCCCACCCCCCTCCTAACCTCTCGGCTTACGGGTAATCGTGTAGAATATGTAGAAGAGTCGATCTGGAATTCGATTCGATAAAAATATCGATCATTCACGACTGAAAAAACACCTGTCAGTATTTGCCCGCCTTAAAGAGAGATCGTAATTTTTCGATACTATCCAGCTCGAATCAAATGATTCCGCTAATATTTCCTTAAGATTGTTTTCTTTTGTGTCGCCATCAAAAAGAAATAAGAAAATAACCGGTTTTTTTTCGCGTGGCCATCTAGGAAAACTGTTTAGTCATCCGCCGTCCCCTTTTGAGACTTTGGACGTAGAAATATTAAAGTTCAATGATGGTCCAAATTCTATACACGCACTATATTATTCCTGTACGCACTAACCTTCCAATATGGACGACTCAACTGACCCGACAGTAATTTTTTTGCGTCCTGTTTAGTTCTTTGTTCTTTTAAGTTTTCGTTTGCGGTATTTTGTGTTTTTATATTAATATATTTTGTCAATGAACCCGCTGTGTCAATTAAGCGTACATTCGTGATAGTTTTGCCTACCCATCCGGTGGTCACATCTCTTGAGGCGACTCGTGAATGCGAGGCGTGATTAGTCACTGTGGTGATTGTTAAAGCAGCTGAGAAATTAATAAGAACGTTCTCTACCTCGATTGCCGTGGAAACAGATTTGAATCAAATCGCTCGGAAGATCAGATTTTGCTCTTTCCCTTTTGAGTACCTGAATCCATTAAGGCGAGATGTTGAACGTCTTTGATTTCAATGTCCCTATGGAGCCGGAAAACGGCGTCTTAGCACCTCCTAAGATGTCGGGGCACGTCAAGACGAAGGGAATGATGATAATGGCTCGGCGTTTTGAGTCCGTCTCGCGGAATTAATTACCTCTCCGTGAAGACGAGAGATATTTCCGTGTTGGCGAACTGTTTTATCGCCTGTTCCCATGGCAACCGGGTCCCAGCAAAGCTTGTGTTGTTCCAAAGAGGAATTTGTTTATTTATTTAAGGGGACCATGTCTCCTTTGGCGTTGTGGGTCGACCATATGCTGTGGAGTTTAATACTTTGTTTGTGCAATAAAACCCCTTCTAGGTCACAAAAGTTCAGGATTTTTCGCATCTGTTGCCAATAAAAATGTTAAAAGATTTTCTGTATGGAACAGATTACTCCGTAAAAAAAATTACCCCGCGATATTGAGTTGTCACTTTCGTAATTAGAAATAATTGCTCGTTTTTTATGTATGTATCTCTCTCTCTTTCTCTCTCTCTGCAGATAACACTTCCAAATTAGTGAAAAAACCGAACGATGTGTATGTGAAATTGCTTTTTTATATATTTCTTCCCGTTAAGTATATTTCCAACGGTAGAATATGGTTTACAGTTCTGCATTCGTATTATTTCATGGATTTATAATCCATTATTTCATCATCGTTTGTGTTTAATCGTTTTTTAACAACTTTTATCCCACTTATTTCTGATGATTCTAATGATACTAACATGCAATCATACAGTTTCAGTATGTGAACCTCCTCCCTGCAATCAAATGCGAATCAAATTTGTTTTTAAAAATTTAGGCGTGGGATAAAATATTATTTCTTCGATCTTCGTGAAAATTCCAACCCAGAAATAACTCAGTTAAAAATTTCCTCCTCATTGAGATGAACGGAGGACAGGATGAAATATTCTGTTATTTTTTCTCCCCCGAGGAAATTCTCTACGAGACCCTTTTGAGAGAACTGAAATCGTTTGCGTATTTGCTTTTGATCGGCATTCAGCAAATGCGGCTCCCACCTTTCACAGAGATTTCGCATCCTTAATTATTTGTGCATGATGTTCCGCACCCTTTCATCCGATATCCCTCCCCCCCGCGGCCTTAGCCATCTCACTCACTCACCGTCACTCGCCTCTCGCCCAATACGATACTGTTCACCTTTCTGATGGTTTCCGGTATGGTTGCGGTTTTTGTCCGTCCTTCATGTGGTTCATCTTCGAGGGATGTGCGACCACGTTTAAATTCAGCCGCCCACTTCTTAACGGTTGACATTGAAGGAGCTCAGTCCCCGTGCACTATTGCCGACTTCGGATGAATTTCCTTAGGAGTTAATCCATTCAAAACGAAGAATTTTATGACCGCACGAAATTCAAGTATTTTGCCATTTTAACGAAAAACACGAGCGACGTACACTGCAACAATACGCGTGTAAAAAAAACTACTTGAGAGAACAAGTTGGGTACTTGTCTTTATGAATTAATGACACGTACAACCAGGCATGAATCATAAATTTTTACTGATTGGAACGCCATCTCTGTGTCAGGCCGAGAAATTTTCACCTTACCCTCTTATAGATAGTGCATTAAAAAATTCTCCCGCGACAAATATTAGCAAGCGAAATGTCGTTTTTCAAAAGAAAACCATTTAAAAAAACAGTTGAATTGATCTACTTGCGAAATGGATGGAAAAACATGAGTTGCAGTGGATTTCCTATCGCGACAGTTATTCCAAAGGATTATGTTAAATTTTTTATATGTTTTTTTTTCAAGTATTTCTCTGCAAATCCGTCAGCACTCCAGCATAATCGGAGGCATTTCACCTGGAATAAATCTATTCATCTTGGCCAAGGATTCGAAGCTTCTTGCTAAGAATTACGGACGAATGCATTATTCGCCTTGGCTCGTCCCCCAGCCCCAACCCTTCTTAGCAATACTGTATAGCGTGGAAGTAGGTTAGAGTGGATTAAGCACTCGACCAGGGATTGAGAGAATTAGGTTCGAACCCCGATACTATTAATAACATTTCCACTGTGGCATTTCTTGTAGGTACAATAATTTTACATACTTACAATGAATGCTGTAACCGCTCGAGTTTTCTTGTAAAACTGTGAAATGCTAATTTAATTCAGCATTAATCCGAAAACTCAAAATTTAGATCATTACGTAGAATTTTGTGAAGTAACATAACCGTTAGGGAAATTACTAACCCTTACATTCCAACTATTACCCATTAAATTACGATTACCCAAATTTAAAACGAGATAATTACCGCCACATCTACACAATTCACCCTATCCTTTTATTTATGTCCATGTGAAAGAATATGTCCTCACCATGTGGTGGTTTTTCTTGGTTGAATATGTGTGCATAACGAAACACACTGTTCCCTTCCATTATGATGTTATGTGGTTGGAGTGGGGTCTGGTTCTTTCCCGGCGTAACTGTTTAATGGTGTATTCCCGGGTGTTCCACCGGGTTCCGTGTTGGCCGAAGTTTTGATGCTCGACTCGAGCATCGTCCTCAGTACGGATAAGACATCTGCCCTGAGGACGATGCTCGAGTCGAGCTGATATTTAGACCGGATGGCCCGGGTTCGTTTCCCGAGCAAGCCTCTATGGGCAAACTTAGCTCCATCCAAGCTGTGTGATTTTTCGGGTACCAGATCTTCCTAGGAAACCGTAGATGGTCCACGAAAAGGGACTGCCCCCCCTACACTGATGTGTGAATTTTACTCGCCGATAGGCTTAGTACCGGGAGAACTATACCATCAGCTACCAAAGAGAAACACATACAAATGAAACTCACACGTGTTCCGAATTTTCGGTCGCCAAACCACCTTCCTCTTGGGAGGAAGTTGGTTTCTTCAGCCTTCCTCGTCTATCCAGCGTCCCCGGCACCTTCTATTAAAACCTTCTTCCCAGTTCCTTCCTTCTCTCCCTTGAGAAAGCTGTTATCGCCAACTAAAATTCGGAATACGTGTTATTTTTTTTTGTGTTTCGGTGTTTTGGTCCGTTAGTGCTATCTTGATATACATGATTTTAATGTTACTGTGTGTTTGTGTGTGTGTGTGTATATATATATGTATATATATATATATATATATATATATATATATATATATATATATATATATGTGTGGGTCGCGGTAGTCCAGTGGGTAGAGCGTTGGACTACTGACCAGTGGGTCCCGGGTTCGATTTCCAGGCAAGTCTCTGGGTACCTGCAGCTCCACCCAAGCTGTGTGGTTTTTCGGGTACCAGGTCTTCCTGGTGAACCATAACCGGCACAGGGAAAGGAACTGGCCCCCCTACCCTGATGTGTGAATTTTCACACGCCGTCTAGGGCTTAGTGCTAGGGTGAACTCTACCATCACCTACCAAACCGACCTTCGGGTTGATTACTGTGTTTATGGTTTAAATATGTATATGTATATGTATATATATATATATATATATATATATATATATATATATATATATATATATATATATATATATATATATATATATATATATATATATATATATATATATATATATATATATATAATACTTTTGTAAACGTTGTCTTAGAAATGAATGACAGTACATGTATTTAAATGTTCGTGTGAATGGACGGCATAGTCCTAAGCACCGTGCGAAAGGGAAAACGTTCACGGACTCCCGGCGAAGAAAAACTTCGATTCAGCCAAAACAGCACGAGAGTATGATTTCACTCTCGCGAGGGCCCCTCCCCCCCGCAGTATAGTGAGACCATCGTCCGGCCGCGTCGCCAGCGGGCATGTTATTCCCTCCCCACTCTCGCCGTCATCCCCTCCCTTCCGAACCTCTCTCTCTCTCGCGCAAGTGAGATAGTGACTCTCATGCCCACTCGCGTCGCTGGCGAGCGGCGTCGCTCTCGCGATCGACTGGAGAGGATAGTGTTATCGACTCTCACGGAGGAGCGTTCCCAGCGGTCCCCTTTGCTAGCGCGTGCGCGACTGTATTTTTCTGGTTTATTCAAGGTAGTCAGTCATATCCGCCGTCATCCAAACCGTCCCGGGCGTAAAAATTCAATGGATTTGGGACTACTCCCCAACGGCGTGGGGGACAAATGGTCCACGGAGAAGATCATTCACTTTCTCGAGGAGTACAAGAACCATCCTTGCCTCTGGGACTCGAGGCATCGTCAGTATAAGAGCAAGAACGACAGAATTGGGGCGGAGGTTGAAATCTTGAGGAAGATGAAGCTTCAGTCGATGGATCTCAACGTGTTTAGGATCAAAGTGAGGAACATAAGGAACACTTATAGGCAGGAAGTGATGAAAATTTTGAAGAATTCCAAACCAGATGCCGGCGCTGACGGAGTATTTGTGCCAAAATTACGTTGGTTCGGTTTGGCTGACAGCTTCCTGAGAAAAACACTGGAACTTGGCGACATTCCAACGATTCATGTGAGTATTTAGTTGTTTTGATTATTTCAAACTCAGAATATCAAGTAACTCGTGGTGGTTAAATATTTCCCCCTCAAAATATGCATTGTTTTTATCGTGGGAACCATTAATAGATTAAGATTAGATTGGATTCGCGTGCAGATCTGAGATACCTACTACTTTCGAACGATGTATAGGGTCCACGTAACAGTACACATCAATGTGTATTTCACATGTTATAACTGATCGTTCTGACGCGAATTTGACCTCATCTACGAAGCTACTGCGGTCAGCTACTCTTTGATTTGTAGAAGACCTCAGTGACTTCTCTTTTTTTTGAGTTCGAATCTAATGCAAAATGGACAGCTTTTACGTGTCTCTAAATCTCAATTGGAACTGTCTTCCAACAGGTTTCGACTGGATCTCCAACCGTCTCACTCGTTCCTGAGCGTCTTCTTTCATTTTCCTGTATCTTCTGCCGTTTCTTATCCCATCAAGCAATCCAAATCATCCTTCTTTTGTCCTCTTCCTCTCTTTCCTTCAATTGTCTCCTCCTTTTACTACTCTACTCAGCAAAGAATTACGACGTGACATATGTCCATCCAAGATGTCAACGCGTACGTCTTCAAATTTATATGATAATTTGACGAGAAGAATTGGATTCCGGGAACCATTTAGTTTAAGGATTCTAAACTAAGAGCTTGACTCTTTTGGCTGCCTAATTTTTTATTGGTTTATAAGATTTTATTAACGTGGCAAAACGAGAGACCCGTTTTCCAATACTGGTTTCATTGTTAATAAATATATAGTAGATGGAGACCTCAAGGCATGTGCGCCATTTTGCTCTTTAATTGTTTCATAATGCCATAAAAATCCGTCTATTGTTGGCACGTCGCTTTTAACAATTCTGGGCACAAAGTTTCGGCGCCCTTTCGTTGCGCATTGTTTCAGCAAGAGATATCAACTAATTTTCTACATCCATGCAATTCTCCATATCACGACACGAAAAATGTCATGTGGTTAAATGTAATAACTTGCGAAAACTAGAATTTAAAATCTGCCCAGGGTTTAGAGTTTATCACGCGGAATCAGAAATGGCGAAATTTGAATTTTTTTGGTCCATTAGATCGCGCGCATAGTTGATTGATTATTGATTTCATTGCATTTCATCGCGTTGAAATCGTCTTGCATCCAGGTGGAAGTTTTTTGTTTTCTTTACTCTGGCAAGTAATCATTGTCTACAGCAATGACCGTACCGGATGACGTCAGACGGGAACGTTTCCTTGACCTGTAAGGGAGCCACTTGAGTTGATGTGTGACCTACTACCATATGGAAGCGGGCACTGTCGATAGCCAAGCTGCTGCCGCCAGGAGAATTGAGGTTTTTTGCAAGCCAGATTTTATTGACTTTCCTTCCATATTTCTTGTCGGACACGAAGTATAACATTAAAAGAATGTTAAAAATAAAATGCGCCATCCGTCAATGGCCAATCCTTATGAGTTCAACTGGGAAACTTAGTCTCGGTTGTAAAAGGCAGCCATGTATAAGCCAAGCTGTTAGTTGGAATCATTTTTGAAACATCGATGATACCCGTGAATAGTTCGACATTTGAATACAAAAATTCGATTCACGAAAATCAAGGTTCGACAATTTCACGGCAGAGGTATTTATATTCAATTCAAATACTCCTTATTTGAGACGTGAGTTAAATATCTCTACAAGGTCGCATTCCGAATTTCAATGTCATTACCGCCATGTAATAATAACGTCACAACAATGACTTTCTTTACAAAAACAACTACCGCCACCATTTTGTTCAAGTACAAAGCGATAAAAGCCAACAATTATAGCAGTAACGTGTGGGCGATACTTTTTCGCGGCATCTGATGGCGAATTACAGAACTTACTCCTAACTCTCACTATCGATGATAATGGTCGATACTGTCGATGCGCTGAATTAATCGAAATGAATGTCGATTATTTACAACTTGACTCTGATATACTTTTTAAATATGTGTTTCTTTTAGTTCTTATCACTTGACAAGGCGCATTTAACTAAAATTTGCCCACTGCCCATTTAACTAAAATTTATTCACTGGAATTAAATGGCAAGCATCTGGATGGTTACGTAAAAAAAATTGGAAATTTTAAGTAAAAATTCTGTGGTCGACTTCTAAATGAGAAATATTTATAAGTGTGTATGGGTGACAAAATTCAATACTTTTTTTGTAAACTTAACGTAAACGTTTCGGCGCGTTTTTTTACTCGTAGAAGTTGTCAATTTGAATTTTGACGTGAACTTGAGTTATGAGAAAAGCGTGTGGAATATTCCTAATGTGATTGGATTTAGAGTTTTTTATTTCCGGAGAATGTATTGGTTTTTTTGAAAACGTTACGCGCGACCTAATTTTTCACTCGAATTTGCCCTTGATGTAATCGTATTCTCTTTATCGTCTCGTATTGGAATATCAATACACTACATATCCACAGCAATTCGTACGGTCAACCCGAAAGTTCTTCAATGCAGTGCAAATGATGAAATTTCTGTGGAATCGGATGAACTGTTCATTTTTTTCCAATTAATAATCTAAAATTCTAAGAGGCGCTAGTTTAGGAGAGTTGATCAAGGTTTCATTACGATAGATGAGGGTTGATTTAAGTAGATTACGAACTTATTATGACCGCTTAGTCATGTAAAATTTCTCCGTATGAATCCACGAAATCAGAGGAGGCTAACTGGAGGCACAAGGCCCCAAACTAGGGTGTTTCCCCACCGTAAAAAGTAAATTTAAAAAAATGAAAAGCACGTAAAAAAACTTGGAATTTGTGAAGTACGACCAACTCCCAAAAAAAATGCACGTTTCTCCTTGTTTTTTGAAATTTTCATTAAAAGTAAAAGACTTAATATTCACACGAGAAATGTTAAAAAAAAATTCATGATTAGATTATATTTGCATTTTTTATAATAATAATAATAAAAAGTTTTTGTTCAGCATTTTTTATGATAATAATAATAATAGTAATAAAAAAGTTTTTGTTCAGACTAACCCTTCATTAAAAATAATGCGATATAAATTCACACGGGAGCAAATGCGAAACACTAAGCTGACTGAATAAACACACAAAAGTCAAATAATTGATCTGTGGCAGAGATATAAATAAAAGAATATAGCAATGCGCCGTATTACATGTATTACGTTGTAAATTGTACTAGAAAACTTCAACGAGTTTCGAGAAAGTACGCTGTTTCTTTTAACGTATCTCGTATGTTTACTATTGGAAGAGCTATAGTAAGAAGAGCGTAGCATAGAGGTATCGTGTATACAATAAATTAAGGTCGAAATAATATTATAATCATTGGTATTCTACAGGTTAATGTAGATTATTAATTGGACAAAGGCTATACAACAGTACAGCATTACATTTTTATCCTCTCCTAACGAAACAACCTGACATCGGACACTACATTAAGCCACTCTTCAATTCCGCCCACATCCTCCCTCCCCTCATCCCGTCCAACATGCCCATTATATTCCTGCCCTTTCCTCGCTTACCTAACGTCCTCCCTTCTATCACAGGCTTCAACATCCCATCGCCAATCAATATGCTCCGCATCCAGCTTTCCTGCCGCCTTCGGATTTCTCCCAACAATCCCCTCTTCTCCCCTTTCACCTTCCATGAATACATCTTCGTATGTTTTTGCCTTTCTGTACACTTTAACCTTCTCCCATCATTCTCCACACCCACATTTCATAAGATTTAAATCTTCGCCCCTATCATCCTGCTTCAATGAACATGTTTCCACGTCGTGTACAAAAACCACGCACCATATCATAGGTTCGTAGTAGTATTTAGGTAAGGCGACCGACAGCTGAGGTCATTTGCGCCATGGGGGATGGACAGGAAAGGATGAAGGGTGGAGAAAAACCCGGCGTCGGGATTAGCCTACTCTTGATGAAAGGCGCCAAGGGGTCCGCAGCTTAACGTCCCATCCGACGGACGGCGTACTCACTCAAAGTGCCCTCCACAAAGCAGCTCAAGTAGGGATCGAGATACCTCTGAAAAATATTCAACACCGCCACCGGGATTTGAACCCGCGCCCTCAGGGTGGGAAGCCAGTACGTTAGCCCCCGCGCCATCTCGATCCCCTCAAAGGTTCGTCGAGTCGTTTTTTGAGCATCCTTACTATAACGTCCCTGTCTTATATTCTATCCTCCTTGTAAAAACTTCTTTGCCTGGCGCTATTCTTCTCCCTTATATCTCCTTACTGCTTTGATCATATTGATCCAAAACCCTTAAGATATACCTGTAGGTTAAACTGTCCCACCTGGTCTAGTTCTATCAACTCCCATTTTAAAGTTTAAGTTAGCTTGTCGGAATGTAAATTTGAATTTGCATCTGAACAATAGTCAAAGAATAGAAGCTGGATGGACATCATTGCCATTGTTCACCTGGCGAATGAGACTTGTGAAAGCAGAAAAAATAATAATTGGCCTGAATGGTGACCAAAACATTATGGCGCCAGGTGTACCAGTTTACTATTAATAAGTTTAGAAAAAGCTAGTTACCTTTTCTAATTAAGAGTTTCTCAAATCTGCAGAACTAGTTTGAGCACCTAAAAAACGTAATCGTATTGATAAAAAATGCAATATCTTGTGCCTGAATATGATAATTCGAGTTGAAACGCGCGTCTTTCATTTAAAACTTTTTATTTGCTGAAATAGTTGCGGAGAAAATCTCTTTTTAATCACGCCAGAAGTTCTGAATCTGACAGACTTGAAAGATGAACATTGATGATCGAAATAATGGCTATAGTTTCGGAAGTTTCATCTTTTTTATGAAATGTTTTTTTTTAATTCCAACACCTCGTCAGAAAAAAAATCAGAATAAATTCCAATGTCCTTACCTTTATTTTCTTGTGATTCAGAGTACATTTAACTTTTTACCTTTTTTTTCGGTTTCCAGTGCGCAACCATTGTTATGTTGCCTGGGTTCGGACAAACTTCAAGTTTCTTTTGTAAGATCTTGCATTCACGCTGAATTTTCCACCTTACATTTCAATGACACTCGTATAATAATATTTATTATATCGAGTCACCTTGACTTCACATATGAACGAAATCATTATGTACATTACTAAATAAAATATTTCGTCTCATCGGAACGCAAAATGTCCTTAATGCGCGGAATAAAATTTTAATTTCTCAATTGTTTTCGCAAAGAATACGATAGCAATGCAATTATAAAGATGTAGTAATAACATAAGAAATTATCAAAATTCAAAGAAAAAGCTTTGGATTTTTTGTATATATATATATATATATATATATATATATATATATATATATATATATATATATATATGATTTCGTTGACGTAACACGGAAGTGCCAAATAATGAATTGGACAGCACAAACAATATAGACACACATAAAAAGAACACTCACATATTTCTTGATAATTTCGACGGAACTCTGATCCGTCTTCATCGGAAGATAGAGAATATATATATATATATATATATATATATATATATATATATATATATATATATATATATATATATATATATATCTATTTCCATGTGAATGGATATATTCATATATATTTATACGTGTGTATGTATGTATATGTATACATATATATACACACACATATATATATATATATATTATATATATATATATATATATATTATATATTATATATATATTATATATATATATATTATATATATATATATTATATATTATATATATATATATATATATATGTGTGTGTGTTTTTAATGTGATCGGTCCAGGAGAGTTTGATGCTGACAAACGGCAGTCATTACGTCAGTAGAGAAAAGGGGGCACTACAGTCCCATTCTCCTCTCCTGAGACCAGTCAATCCGTTTGGCCCACCCCACTCCGTACCCCCTAGGTTCAAACCATATCAATAGTCCCCTTTACAACAAACCACCACGAGTAACGAGAACGACTATCCCGTAGCTCACGAAAATGAAATTCCCTCTCCTTTTAGTTGCCTAGTCCAGAAGCCGCCCCCAGCCGCCTCTCGTCCGACCTCCTGCCTGTGCTTCTCCCATTTCAGAGGAGCCAGGAAAGCGAGGAGGTATCGCTCGAACCCGCCTTGCCAATTGACGAACCGTCTGTCCTCGAGTTCGAAGACATCAAGCCGAACGTGGAAGACTTGAGACAGTTAGAAACTTCGAGGAGCACTCCGAAGAGGTCTCGACCCTGGGACCCTCCCGCAAGGGTCGACGACAAAACAGACCCACCGGTCGCGGTCGACCCTCTGCCCCCGACGAGTCTGTCGGAGACGAAGGCGCCCGGTGCCGCGGTCGCGGAGTTCGACTCTTTCGGCCGTTACTTGTCCGCTCAGCTGCAGCAACTGCCCATGGACGTCGCCGTTGAACTCGAGATGGAGATCGTCAACTTGGTCTGTCGCAAGCGGTTGTTTTTGCTTCGGGAGGATTCAGAACTCGTAGGGATGTGCGGTGACCCGCTTTATTAGCCCACCCGGGAATTTGATCTAGTTGACTGGATCAGTACAAATCTATGAAGAATTCCCTGAACACTCACTCTCTCTCTCTTACAATCTCTCTCCATCCAACTCTCTCCTTTGAAAGCTCACCTTTCTCAAAGAGTTTAATGACTCTTACGATTATTCCCTTCATCGCCAGACAGATGATTAAGTCGAACCTCGTGTTTGTTTGCAAAAGAAATGAAACTCTCCCGAGTGATATGTACCAATTTAATCCTCCCAAGATATAATTGTTTTGTCGAAAATTGTACCTCAGTAAATTTGTGGTGTTATGTGTCAATTATAAAAATTAATATTCATATGCCAACATTTACGTATACCACACTGATAGATGTTTGTCTATGTTTTGACGTATCAGTGGTCGATGTTAATTTATGTCCCGTCATAATATTTAATGTACTGGAAAATGTAGTGTGTAAAATTAACACAACTAGTCAAAAACTTTTGAGTTTGGCTATAACATGTGTGTATGTACATATGTGTTCACTTAAGTGTGGGTTTTTCCCTATGATAACCACCCTTCACGTACTTGACAGGGTTTTTCTTTCCCTCCCCCATCCCTACCCCCTTCTCTTCTCATCCCCTTGAACACCTACCACCTCCTTCATCCCTTAACCTTTTCCAATCTGGTGCTTAGCACCCCCTGCCATGCACATTTGTGTTGAATCACGGTGTATATTTGTGTTGATGTTTAGTTGTAGATAAATGAATCACGTACCGGTTGTCAATGCTTTGCTTGTCATCGTCTGGTGAATGTTGGGAGCGTCATACTGTTCTGTATGAAGCATTGGGAAATATTGTAGTGTGGAGAAAGAAATGGAGATTTGAAGGATTGAGATCGGGGAGCGTAAATTTCATAGGTAATATATTATTAAGGGAGAGATAAGAGAATATATATTATTAGCAGAGATATCAGAGAATATTTATTATTAGGAGAGAATACAATATATATTATTGTGGCCGGGGAATTTCGCGATAAAAGAGGACTCTTTGTAGTCTTCAAATTTTAACTACTTGCTCCCGACTAATACTCCGACTGATTCAATCTATTACGATTGAAACACAAAACAAAAGGTCATTCCCAACGCGAAATACCATTCATCAATCAAGAAATTGATTGACTAGAGTTGTCTTAATTGCATGCGTGGGGATAATCCTATGATGATTTCCACAGTTTTCGGGCTGCGTCCGCGGATGTCGTTCAAATTCACAACGGTTTCGCCAGCTATCCTGCTGGCGTCCTCAGGTCAAGGATGAAAAGAAGCTCATTGTCCCGTCTTATATAGGGAAAATCCGGCGCCATTACTGGGAAATTTCTTCGGCCAATCAGGGAACGTCCTCATATTTGGGCGGAATATTTTTTTCCACGCACTGTGGAGTAGATATCCATCCTCTCTGTTAACGTTTTCTGGCCTTTTAACGATTTCAATGGCCTCTCTGATTATCCTCGGGAAGTATATTTCTACTTCCGCTATTATTTAAGCGTCGTCGAACAGAATAGAGTGTCCGGGTTCTCTCCAGGCGTGCTCAGCGATGGCCGATGCTCTAAACTGTTTGGTTTTGGTTGCTCTCTGATGTTCACTCATGCGTGTTTTCAGCGCTCTGCATTTTTCACCGATGTACCATTTGCCCGCAAGAGCATGGCACTTGGTACACGCCTTCTGATAGTAACGGTGAAATTTCATCCTTGGGTCCGGGTAGGGTGTGTCAGCTATCTTGGTGACGCAGTTGAATCTGATCACCAAATCATGTTTCCTTAAAGCCCTCGCGATTCTTTCCGAAGTCCCTGCGATGAAGGCTTGTTCCCTGCTTCTTTTCATCCTTTAACCTGAGGTCGCCAGCAGGATAGCTGACGAAACTGTTGTGAATTTAAATGACACACGCGGACCTAACCAGAAAAATGTGGAAATCACCTACTCATCGCCGCGGAAACCCGCGAACGAACATAATCCTATGATTTTTTTGTGTAATTTCGATTTCGACGTGTCCGTGCCTGAGAGTAAGGTTCGGAAGTAAGAAACTTCACGTTTGTAATCTCAACCGAATGATTACTCGCGTGATTTCGACATGTGTAATTGGTCCCTCCAATGAAGTGCTATTTTTTTAATGTGATAAAAAAGTCGAGGATTAGGGCGTCATTACGATCGTCGTCTTTTGGCGAAATCCAAGATCTTTTTTTTTTTTAAGAAGATCGATTCGAAGATTTTGGGACATTTGGTGCTTCCCTGACTTGAATATGGTGCATATAATTATAATCCTTATTCCACCTTGTATGTATACTTACGGCGGAGACCCATTTATTGGGCGCGGTAAGCACTCTGTTCGCTTTGTAAGTGCCACGTGTGAATTTCGTTTCTGCACCAATTCTACAATTGTAAGTGCTGTGTGATATTCACCTTCTTTTGAATTTGAGTTCGATGATTGTATTGGTAATTTTACGTCCGAATCTTCCAGTGTAAATAAATTGAAGTGAATAAAAGTGGATGGATGTTATTAATGTTCAATAGTACTGCTTACTGCGTGGAAATTTACTGCATTTTGTTTTATCAGCACGTCAAGTGTCCAATAGTCGTCCTTGGGGATGGATTAACAATTGAAAAACGAATCGCGGCAAAGAAATAAAAAAATGCTGTGTACGTTTGTCTGGTCGTACTTTTCTCAACTCTAGTTTGAATTATGACAAACCAAGGCTTTGGCAGTCAACTTCATCACCAGAAAAGTGAAAAAAATTGTTATTTTTGTCATATCATATGGCCAATATCAAGTGAATAATTAGCAGGGTAAGAAAATATTTTGTCCTTTCACGCATAAATTTTATTTTCCACGATCTAGATTTCGACCTACGATGAAAAAAATGAATTTGGAAGAACAAAATATTTTCTTTTTCGATATGAATCGCTTCCACAAGGTGACGCCTCGAACCATTATAAAAATTAACTGATAAAAAATTACGAAGAGCACCTTTCTTATGCCCATACTGATTTTGCCATCATGACTTAAGTTTTCAGGGCATACGTGTTAGAAGAAGAATTATGTTTGGCAAAGAGTTTTCTCGAGAAAGAGGAAATTGATGTCAGGGATGTTAAGTATGTTAAGAAAATGCTGATGGTCCATTAACGCTCTTCCAGTCAACATTCTTTGCTCTTTGTGTGTTGGTCGGTAAACAATTTCGGTAATCGCCTATCACACAATTTGTGATATTTTAAAAATATTTTTAAAATATATTAAAATTTTTTTAAAATATTTTTTTAAATATTTGTTAAATATATTTTTTTTAATATTTTAAAAATATTTTTTAAATATTTTTAAATGTTTTTAAAAAAATATTTTTAAAAATATTTTTATAATATTTTTAAAAAATAGTAAAAAAATATTTTTTTTATTTAAAAAATATTTTCTATGTTAAAAGATATTTTATTACCATGCAAGCCACCATTTCGGTGAGTGGCAGGGGGTGAAGACACACCAGACTAATTTTAAACCAAATATTTTTGCCCCTACCGCGGTCGGACAATGTTATTCTTATCTCTTATCGTTCGTATCGAAGCGTTTCCCTAAGAATCGCGTAAAGAATGGTATGACCAACAAAAGAAAATTTATCAGAGCACCAATCGTCCATCAGATCGCAGTTCTTGGTCCACTTGTTGAATGACGATTTCATCGGTCTGGATGCTGGGGCTGCCATTCCGCTCTTCATCATGAAACTACGTAGATTGCACAACTCCGATGAAATTTTGGAGTCAGCTGATGATCCTTTTCCGCACGAAAATCGAATGACAGCACGCACTTTGCAACTGAAGGGAACAGCGATTGTCGTGGACATTGTTATCTTCGTTCACGGAGAGCCAAAGGATTACTGGGTCAAAACAA
Organism: Hetaerina americana; assembly: GCF_022747635.1. NCBI lineage: Eukaryota > Metazoa > Arthropoda > Insecta > Odonata > Calopterygidae > Hetaerina > Hetaerina americana. The sequence continues at coordinate 2,406,928 of NW_027286963.1, read as the reverse complement.
ATAACTTCAGTTGCTTCGGAAACGATCAATAGATGGTGCTGCGTGAGTAAAACTTTGTTATAACCCGCCAATATTTAAATAAAAGAAAACGGCCTGTACTTTTCGAATACGCTTCTTTACCATAGAACGGTAACGCTATTTTTTCCACCCTATTCTGGTAACGTGGGGTGAAAAAACACCCATTCAACAATTATTAAAAATTCGTATCTTACACCAATTATGACTATGAGAGTCCTATGGGGGCTCATTTTTTTGGTTTATTTTAAAAATATAGAATCACGCGGCAAAAAGATTTTTCTTTAAAAGTTTATCGGATGAGAGAAAAATGAGTAAGAAGGGCGAGAAACGTGAAAACACAGCAATATTACTCTTTTCGTAAATTTACGATATCTTAATCAATTTTCAACCGGATTGAGTGAATTCAACGGTATTATGAAGGAGATACACTATGCTTTAAGATGGTATCAGTTGTTTTTTTCAGTTCTGACAAAAAGGTATTTATTTTAAGAAATCAAAGTGCGCAAATTACAAGAAATCCAAAAATAGATTTCCGCCACGGCAACGGGTATTATTGGTAAGAATTTCGTTCAAATTGTAAAAAATGGCATTATTAGAAAGCAAAGAGTACCTAGTGGTACACCATCACGTACAGAAAAAATAAATTTACGTATAAAATCTTTGTGAAAAGTTCATACATAGCGATTTGTTTTTTCACCCCAAGTTATCGTTCTAGGGTTAACATCCCACTTCCAGCTCCCGGACAACGCGCCACCAAACATTGGAAACCTTGCGAGCGTAAATGGATGCGTGACCTAGTATGATATGTTTTTGAGAATAGCCATTGAGTGTTAATTTATATCTTCCCCCCCCACCCCCCGCAACTCCTTGTCATGTCCTCAGTCCCTCCTTTTAGTCAGTCGTTCGTCATGATGTATGCGTCTGTCTCCATTTTACTATACTTATGCGGGCATCCGGTCTCGTGGTTGTTTCGTGAATGCCCCCAGCGTTACGTCGCACTCTCTCCGTTGCCATGGGGATGAGAGCAACCCCTTTCACCAACCGTCTCACAAGCACGAGACACGTCTTGAATAGCACGTCCCATGAAAAGCGATGGCGATGATAAGGCCAACTTGCGTGTAATTGGAGCAGTACTTGATGAGACGGGTGTCTCGCGGAATGCGCGGGACATTAAGGACAGCCAGTGTGACCAGTGAAATCTCGCCTCCGACCCCCACACTAACCCTCTCCCGAAAGTAATCATCCTCAAGAATAAATCTCTTGGCTTGAGTCGGCGTCTTAGGAAGATTGGCGAGACCTGCTTACCATAGCACCCGGAGTTGCTGAGACGTCATGAGAGATGAGACCATTCTTTTCATTCTAACTTCGGCTATCATCTCAATAAGGGCGTTAAACCCCTTTCAGATTGAATTTCGTGTTGTAGAAACCATTTGCTTCAACCTAGATGAAACTATATTAGTAGTACACCAAAATTGTTTTGCAATATCTCACACCATGCTCGTTGGAACTGAAAAGCAGCATTCAGAGATTGCGGATTCAAACTGCAAATTATTGTACGTGTTTTTATATATGCCCTGACGTTTTTTTCTATGGCTTCAATGGTGGACTTTGAACATGACCATCCGTGGAGGTAAATTATGAATAAAACAAACATAAATCTGTCTAAACAAATACTCCACCTATGGCAAATTACTAACGAAACAAACACAATAAGGAATACCATTTCATGTGATAACGTTGAAACTTAGTAGTAGTAGTAGTATTTAGGAGAGGCTACCGACAGCTGAGGTCATTTGCGCCATAGGGGATAGACAGGAAAGGATGAAGGGTGGAGAGAAACCCGGCGTCGGCATTAGCCTGCTCTTTATGAAAGGCGCCAAGGGGTCCGCAATTTAACGTCCCATCCGACGGACGGCATACTCACTCTAAGTACCCTCCGCAAAGCACCTCAAGTAGGGATCGAGATACCTATGAAAAATATTCAACACCGCCGAGATTTGTACCCGGGCCCCCTAGGTGGGAAGCCAGTACGATAGCCATTACACCATCTCGATCCCGCGTTGAACCTTTAGGGGAACAATAATTCCGGGTGTGAATTTTATTTACGATGGACCTATTATATCGTATATTTGTGTATCATGAGTTTGTCTTTTTAATGCGTCCCTATCCCTTTTCCCAATATCTTTCCCATAGGAATGAATATCTGTTGTTCTATTATATATATATATATATATATATATATAGATATATATAATATATATAAATGTTTATACATATATATATATGATTTCGTCACCGTAACACGGAAGTGCTGAGTAATAAATGGGACAGCAACAAACAATATAGAAACACATAAAAAGATCACTCACACGTTATTTCTTGATCATTTCGACGGAACTCTGCTCCGTCTTCATCGGAAGATAGAGAATTAATATATATATATATATATATATATATATATATATATATATATATATATATATATATATATATATATATATATATGTAATTATGTATATATGTATAGGGACGGCTCAATAGAACACAAATAAAATAGTAACACTTAAAAGGACACTAACACGGTAAATTGTTTAAGCTTTCGGCCTTCTCAGAGGCCTTTTATTTACTTACTCTCACTCAAGTAAGTCTTACTTGAAGAAGGCCTCTGAGAAGGCCGAAAGCTCAAACAATTTACCGTGTGAGTGCCCTTTTAAGTGTTACTATTTTTTTTGTGTTCTATTGTGCCGTCCCAATATTATACTGCTCGTGTGAGTGTTTCTGTATAATCGATATATATATATATATATATACATATATATATATACACATATGTAAACATACATGTATATATATAATATGTATACATATATATATACACATATGTAAACATACATGTATATATATATATATATATATATATATATATATATATATATATATATATATATGTATGTATGTTTGTATAATTTAAGGTGTAATGTATTAGATATCGTCAACTAGAGGTCGCCTAGTACCGTCCTAATGTTTTATAGGAAGTGATGAGGATCTCCTTGTCATTGTATGTGCTTTGAAATACCCAGGCTAAAATTTTACGATCAAAAGGCATTCGAAATTGTGTCTTCTTTTCTGGGTGATATATAAACCCGCATATTGGTCCCGCATCTTGAATTTACTCGCTTCTTTTATCTTGCACACAGCTTGCACCTTTCAACTGCAATAAATTGGTTGTAAACCTAATCGCATGTGTGCATAAAAAAGGGTGTGAGCGATATAGATTCTTTCCTTTCCCCTTTGCTGATTTTTCCATCCGACCTGTTTTTGTTTGCTTGAGGATTATGGAAACGCCGTAGTGGTACACATTAAGGTGATGGAATACCAATGAAAGGATTTTATTGTTGATTCGTCTCAATATATCGTGTCCGTCTTTTATATGACATGTATGAAGAAAGTGGTGACAAGATTAGGGCATTTTGGGCGGTTAAATAGTAAAATTCTCAAACTGTCAACCCATTACACTCCTCCCCTCTACGCAAACGTAGAGTAGGATACTGGATTTTGTGTTTTTCTAGGAGTCACAAATTATTTATTTATTTAGAAGCTGTGTCCATCCAAAAACCTACCTTAACCGGTAGATTACCCAATAATAATATTGTGTGTGGCGGTAGTATAGTGGTAGAGAGTTGAACTACTCTGCGAAGGACCCGGCTTCGATTCCCGGGAAAGCCTCTCTGGGCACAACCTAGCTGTGTGATTTCTCGGGTACCAGATCTTCCTCGGAAACTATAACCGGCACAGGGAAAGGAAATGGCCCCCCTACCCTGATGTGTGACTTTCACACGCCAACACGTATTCCGAATTTTAGTTGGCGATAACAGCTTTCTCAAGGGAGAGAAGGAAGGAACTGAGCAGAAGGTTTTAATAGAAGCTGCCGGGGACGCTGGATAGAAGGGAAGGCTGGGAAAGGTTTGCGAGGGGTTGATTTTGGAGGGGAATTTTTTGAAGTGTCGGAATAATATGGAAGGTTTTGGGAGCGGAGGGGGGATGAAAACATATGAAGGTTGGGGTAATTAATGTCTAATAATAATACCTGGTTAAATCTAGGAATATAGGAGCCAGATGAACGCCTTTTTTATAGTTTTTAGTTCGAGTGGAGGGTAAGAAGGTCGAAGGGATGTTAGAATGGATACACCATAGCATTTATCAAAGGGGGTGTGGTGTTCGGAGATTTGTGAGGTCTGTTTTGGGATTGAGAGCATACCAATCAGCGAAGGATTCTTGCATGAGGCCCGGTGGTAATTGATTCTTATATTGAGGGGTGTGATACACTATCCAATATAAAAGGTTGGGAATATTTGGCACGTCATAAGGTAAACTACATTGCTAGATGTGCATGAGGAGTAGGGAATTGGTGGGAGAGTGTTAAAAAGCGATTGGGAGAGGTATGGGATATCGGTTTTGAAAATAGGACATGTTTTGTATCTAGGTTTATTGCAGGGCATAGAAATGGCTTTGGGATGGGACGGGAATCGGTTGATTGAGATCCGATAAGTTGGCGGGGCGTTTGAATGTGATGGTGAGACATTCAGGAAAAAGGTTGGTGGTGGAGTTATGGTTTTTGAACATTGGGTAGAGACCTTTTCGGATTGATCTCAGAGGCTCTAGGCCAGGCCCTACTGTTAAAACCTACTTCTCTCCCTTATATAAGGTGGTATCGCCACCGAAAATTCGTAATACGCGTGAGTTTCTTTTCTTTTATTATTCACATCCGTGGGACTTTCATATGAGTTATATGTATGTGTGTGTATATATATATATATATATATATATATATATATATATATATATATATAACGATCTTACGGAAAAACTCAAACGAGCAGCAAATAATGGGACGGCAAAATAGAACACAAGTAGAAAAGCAACATTTAAAAAGACACTAACACGGAAAATTGTTCGAGCTTGAGCTTTTTTCAAGTGACCATGTATAAATATATATATATATATATATATATATATATATATATATACATATGCGTGCATATATATGCGTATTAATGTTTATATATATATATATATATATATTTCCTAGACGTAACACGGAAGTGCCGAATAGTACAATACTCAGTAACACACAATATAGAAGCACAAAAAGGAACACTCACACGTTATTTCTTGATATTTCGACGGAAACAATCCGTCTTCATCTGAAGATATAGAAGTAATGACTGACTATATATATATATATATATATATATATATATATATATATATATATATATATATATATATATATGTATATATATATATATATAAAATTATATATATATGTGTGTATATGTATATATATACATATATATATATACATATATATATACATATACTATATATATACATATACATATATATATATATACAGGTATATATAGAAATATTATATAACCACCTAATTAACCTAAAAAATTTATTAATTCCAAAATTCGACAGTCAGTCATCGGCTTATCGAGAAACGGGAAAAGGTGAAATCGATTGTAAATTTGGCACTCACTGGCTGGATTAGTAAATTGGCTCCGATGGTTTTCATTTCACTTTTTTGTGACCACCTGAGTTTTCTTCTTATCCAGTTTTCTATACTCCTTGGAGACTTCAGGAAGTGAGAGTACGTGTACATAAGACATAAGGTGACGGCGTGAGATATTTCAATCCTATAATCCTCGCTGTTCACTCTTGGAAGTTTCTAGCTCCTTCGCTGCTGTGCGGCTCATTGTTAGCCGTTTCCATAGCAACACCTCTTCTTATCTCTTATCTGACGTCCCTAGGTGCCGCAAGTCTTAAGTGCTCTCCGCTCAACTTGCGGGTCCCCATTTAGACCTTCGCTTCGTCTTTGCCGTCAGTAAACCACCATGCAAGTAAATGAAGGAAGTGAATCCAGACAGGAAGTTTAAGAGAAATAAGTTACAATGTTGGTGATTGAAACCGGAATTCCTCAGTTATCGTGAATAAAATCCTCAAAAAAAACGTCTGTGGCTGCCATCTTGAAAAAATGGCCGACCGAGAGCAATTCCATTTATAGAAATATATTTATGTGCGTAATTAAGATTAAACCTTTTTATTTTCGACAATTGCAGGAAAGAAGTATGTCAATTCGTTTAAAATGTGATTCAGTTGAAAATATGATGCTAAATACTTGATAACCTTTTTGATTGCATTGTAAATGGCGGCCCACGCTGATTTTATTATGTTTACCTGGAATGTTTTATTATTTGGTGTGGTTACTATGGATACGACTGGAAAAAATAACCAGATATGTAATTTCATTTGATATGACCATGCCTTTTAATTAATGGGATTAGTTAGTCAACAGCTGGGAGGTAGTGTCAACAATTTGTTACATATTCTACATATTTTCGCGAACAACACAAACTTATCATAATTACCAGAATCACTCTTCAGGTAAATAACTGATTTCGTGTTCTATCAATCATAAGCTAATGAAGAGAACATCTTTGGAAGAGTAAGCAGCATTGAAGTTATCTCAGGAAAACTTGAGTAACAGAAGACCCGAAGACAGTTTTAAATTGACGGACGCAAGTGTACTTTTTCTCTTGAGATGACATATGCTATAGCTAAAAAAATACACCAGATGACATAAAAAATAACCAGAATAACTGTCTGGTTGATTTAATTGGTAATTACTTAAATATTCGACTCATCTTCTTTGAAAGGCGTTCATTTTTATATAACAATGATTTGCCAACGAGGAGTATAGTTATTAGTACAAAAAAACGAACAACGGTTATTTTTTTAGCCCGACATACTACTCGTACAAAAAGCCTCTATTCATCTCTGAGTACTTCCTTCCTTCCTCCCGTCATCCCGTCCAACGTCCCTATCCTGTTCCTTCCCTTTCCTCGTTTGCCTAACATTCTCCCCTCAATTACAGTCTTCAACATCCCACTGCCGGTCAAAACCCCCTTCATCCACTTTTCCTGCCTCCATAGGATTGCTCCCAACAAACCCCTCTCTTCGCCCACCATACCAAGTACTTCCTCATTTGTTTTCTTCTCTGTCCATTTCACCTTCTCCATTCTTCTCCACACCCACATTTCAAAAGCCTCCAGTCTACGTCTATCCTCCTGCTTCAATGACCACGTTTCCGCACTGTACATAGCTACGCTCCATATCAAAGTTTTTACGAGTCTTTTCTTGATATCCTTACCCATCGTCCCTGTCATCAACACCCTCCTCCTTGTGAAAGCCTCTTTGCCTAGCGCAATTCTTCTCCTTACGTCCCTACTACTTTGACCGTGTTGATCCAAAACACTTCTGGGATACGTGAACTGTTCTACCTGCTCTAGTTTTTGCCCTCCTATTCTAATGTTTAGTTTAGCCTTTTTCTTTCTGGAAAATTGCATAACCTTTGTTTTATTAATATTGATTCTCATCCCATACCTGTCGCACTGACTTTCCAGGTGGAGATTGAAACACAAAGATGAAGAAGACCATCTTTGTTCAAAGCACTTGCTAGATAGGTACACTTAACCACTTGCTCTAATTGTTGACCTCCTATTCCAGCGTTTATCTTATATTTTATACACTGAAACAATCCAAATTTTGCAGATCATCATCCCTTTCAAGGCCAATAATTTTTAAACTTTGAAATTGCTGCAATCATAACCTTGTTTCTTTGACCTGAATAAAAATGTCGCTTCTTGTTTTAAAACTATTTTTGTTTTTTAAAATGTGGAAGACCTTCATCAGCGGAGATAGGTTCATATTTTTTACTCATGGCGGCCTCGAAACAAAACTCAGTCATCGACCAATCTCCTCGCAATATTCTCCACACGCACCCGTATGCATTACACGTACGTGCGTGCGTCACGGAAAATTTGATTGGACGTCATTCGTTCCGGACTGTGCCGTGTTCCGTCGAAGTTATTGCCCTATTGATGTGGTCTGCGCCGCGCGACAATGTTTTCTTTTTCCTATAATCATTATGCATATGCGCGGAACAGTGTGGGGTCAAACACCTTCCCGGTGGTCTGTGCGGGAGGGAAGAGCGGAAGGGGACGGGTATCCTTCTCCTCTCAAGTCGTCTTCATTTTTCATCCGTTCTGCGGGGAAACATATCCCCCGGTAGTCTCTGCTTCTCCTCCCCGGTGGAGTGACGAGGCACGCGAGCCACGTACGTCCATCCGTGCAATCCGAAGGGGAGGGTCAATTGACGTGCCCAGCGGTATCAAGTGTGACGGTAGAAAGGATAGGCAAGGGTTAGGTAGGATTACTTACCATCGTTCATCGATCTCTGATACCCTGATGGTTTGGTCAGAAAATGTCCATTGTCACGAGATGATAGAGATTTTGCGAATGGCTTTTTGACGATGTCTCTCTTCTAAAAACAATGAGATAGGTCTTGGGGTGGTTAAGGTTTTTAGAGAAAATGGTATCAATGCAGTTAAGGCAATGAATTTAAGGATAGAATAGAGGCGGCGGAAGATGGGCGAAACGTTTATTGCGTTTAGTTGAGTGTGAGAAGATTGGGTATGCAGCAATTTTGTGAAGTGTGGCACAATCGAGAAAACGACCGTTGGTGAAGAGGGGGGGAGAAGTGAAGGGCAAGCTTCCCCTGACTCCTAAAATGACAGTTCAGTCTATTGGCTGCCATCTTTTTCAGCCCCCCTCCCCCAACATATCACACTATATATTCTTCGGATGCCTTAACCCATTCTCACTTCAACGTCTTGTGTTGTCGTGACGTCAACAACTTGTGTTGTCGTGACGATTCACCTAAAGTATTCTGAAGAGGGCTAATTTGTGGCTTAAGTGTGCGTATTCGTATTCACCTTTCTCATCCCTTTCCTTTTGTTTCACCCTTTACCCCTCCCTTTGACTTTTGGCATTAGCCAACTAACCTTATATGTACTTGGTTTTTAAAGGAAAGCTGTTTACGGTTATTGGAGTTGTTTCTTTTATTCAATACTCCTAGCCGTAAGAACTCAATTCAATCAATAAGGATACACTCTCCTTTCCTGTCCACATTATCCTAAGGATAGCAAGTGGGCGTGGAAGAGGGATATTTGGCATGGCAACAGGGTTTTATTTTATGTCCATTACATGTTAGATATTTCTTCAGGTTAGGAAGAACAGCTCACATAGTTATATCGCATTGGTAAACGCAAGAGACGACGTGTGGTTTATTTGATATCCCCAGAGGACCCCTTTTGCTGTCGGGGTTAGACGATCGTTCCTGACAAATTTCGACTGAGCCCCTTATCGACAAAAGCTAATATGCGGCCATACGTTACAATTTACAATTGCAGGGATTGAAAGGGAAACCTAATACGTGGAGACCTGATTAAATTTTTAAAAAATAAATATGAATACCCAAAAAAAAATCAAAATCAGGAGAACCGAAAATTTATCATGATATTCAAATCCGTAAAAAAGTGGACGCCGTGTGAATTCTTTTAAATTATGAATCTCTCTCTCATGAGTGAAGTAGTATAGTTAGCATTGTTTGTCGTGGGTTAACTTATTTATTTGATAAAAAACTCAATGAAAGGTAATTTGTCCTTAATTAAAAAATCAATAACGACTGAAAGATGATAAAAAACTATGAAAAAAATTACTAAAAAAAATAATGGTTGTTAATTCTGTTATAAAATCGTCTCCTTGGTAATTCTTATTCCGCTTGTCCGTTTGGGAAGAGTGACTTCGGAACATAAGTGGAAATCAACACCATTCCACTGGAATATCACACGTATTTCGAAGCGTACATGGTCCATTATGAAATTAATGCGCATGAGTTTATTCATTTTCCTGGGTAAAATAGATTTATTGATTTACGTACTAGTACAAATTCTTGAAATTCTTCAAAATCCTCTTCCCCTTGCTTCAATACACTTGCGGAGACGTTTCTGCCATGCTTTGAAGGAACCCTGAAACTCCTCGACGGGAATTCCACTCAGGAACGTTGTAAAATGCTTTTGGATGCTTTCCACGGTCTCCCAATGATTTCCTTTCAGCACTCTCTCTTCAGTCCAGAAAACAAAAAAAAGTTTCACGGAGCCAAGTCGGGACTATAAGGGGGCTTGGGGACCACCGGTGCTCCTGGTCAAGAAATAGGTAACGATGAAGGACGTGTGGCTAGGGGCACAAACGTGCGCATTATTTTCACAATGAACGATGTATTACGTATGATCGCATTCAAGAAGGGCTGTCATTGCAGAGATTAAATTATTCCCGAAACATTTTGTTTGTTTTTGGAAATCAAGTCAGCGCGACGGCAGAGTCGTGATTATTTCATCCGACATCTCGTTCCTCTGGGAAGGGGAAGGGTATCGAAGGTTGATTGATCTGAATACTTCGCATGATGAAATTTTAAAGCCGACTCCACTTGCTTGGAATCACTTGACAACACATGTCAAATGGTTTTGTGCGAGCAAAAATATCAGCTGACAAGTGCGCTGGCAAAACCTGCCGACCTCCTTTGCCCTCACAACCTCGGCAATTCATTGGTGAAGGAAATTTTTTTAGAGCTTCGGAGAATGAGGCTGAAACCAGTACATACTTTAATTTTATCAGAACAAAAGAGAAATATTTGAATTGGTTCCTATCAAATCAAGTATTTTATGTACAAAACGCTTTATACCTGTCAATAAACAGCATGTATACGAGTACGTGTAGTTTGGCATAAACTGATATACATGTATGCATCGGCCACGCCGAGAAATGATAATATTTCTTATTTAACGTGAACTCATTCGATGATAGCGGCTCTTCGATTGTCCTCCGCACTTGTACGTGACATCTCGGCCATTTTGAGTTCATGGCTCTTTACTAGATGCCTATAGTTTTCAGGAACGACAATCGCGACCTCCGGTGGAACTACGATATGGTGGGAAATTCAAATTGGAATTTGTCCAGGTTTAATCGTTGCACCCTGTAAACAGAATGGTAACAGTAATGATAATAATTTGGGTTTATTCGGGTGAGATTGAGATTTGTGGCAGTCCCTTCTATCATCTAACCCATGACATACCGATAGCGACAATCGTAGGCTATTGCCAATTGATAGAAGTAATAGTTACACATTATTTGCTCTCCATTATCTAGATCTGTCGTGCATTGTTGAAACCTATTTTATTTGCATCCGCGTATAATTATTTGGTACCCAATTAATAATACCAAACAGCAACAATCAACCTAAACCATGGTTCGATCGATGAGGTCGTGTGAAATTCACGTATCAACAGGGTTATAAGGGGGGCCAGATCCTTTCCCTGTGCCGGTTGTGGTTTCCCAGGAAGATCTGGTATGTACCTGATAAATCACTTTTAGCTTAGTTGAAATTGAGGGTGCCCTGAGGTGTGCGCGGGAATTGAACCCAGGTCCTCCGGTCAGTAGTCCAACGCTCTACCACGTGGTCTACTACGCTCCAGAATTTGAATGTAAATACAATAATTTTATCCTTGTAATAATGTAATGATTTCATTAAAAATATCTGAGTACTTCAGTTTTATCGATCAGTATTGATTGAAAGGAAGGCTGAAATTCTTTAAGAAATAGTCAAGTCAACAAAAATATTTTTTTTTTATTTCCAGCCTTGGCTAGTACTACAGAAGTAATCTTTCAAGTACTCAGCCGTACTTATAAGTCGAAATTTCTGTCGTGAAATATAAAAAAAAAGGATTTTGTGAATTTTAGTAATCTTATACCATCCTTAAAGTGAAGTTTAATCAAGTTACGTCTGAAAACATCAAGTTTATTCAAGACTATTCTCTTAATATGTCCAAGACAGACATAAGTATCCCGATAGAACTAAGGAAAACAGGTATCCATTTTCATAACCTTTTAATCGAAACCATTGCTCCATTGTCCAAAGCCATTTTTCTTACGAAGACAGGAACGAATATGGAGGAAAAAAATAATCAAATATCGCGCTCAAATCTGTGACCGTGTTATCGCCTGGAACTCGATACGTGAAGGTCGAAAAACAAGTCACGGTTAGCCGTGACATTTAACACGGGAAAGCCGTGAAGTAATCGTTCTGTAGTCAACTTTGGTAGTAAGATACGTTTATTTGCCGACGATGCAGTGATTTACCGTGATATCCGCGACCCTAGGGACACAGCAGCTTTGTCAGATAACCTTAATACTATTAAACACTGGTGCGACACTTGGCAATTAGAATTAAACTTAAAAAGTGTGCAGTCATACATGTTTAGAAAACGAGAAATTCCCATCCGAACGCCTACTGCATCAGGAACACCGAAGCGGGAATCGTAGACTCAAGTAAATACCTAGGGCGTTACCTTCACTCACGATCTCTCCTGGGTGAATCACATGCGGGGAATATGTGCGCAAGCTAACAAAAAATAGGGATTTATTAGAAGAGTACTAGGTAAATGTAATGAAAAGGTCAAAGTGAAATCTTATCTGTCATTGATTAGGCCTCATTTAGAATATACTGCAAGTATATGGGATCCTCACGAAGTTTGATTAATTTTTGAATTGGATCGCGTTCAGCGTAGAGGAGCTGGATTTGTAAAACGCTGTTATGATAAACTTAGTAGCGAATCCAAAATATTAGAGCAGCTAGGATGGGAATGATTCAATGGAGTGAAGGTTAAATTACAGATTGAAGCTCTTGCATAAATTGGAAGGATGTCTCTTTAGCAGTGATGTTGAAAATGTAGTATTACCCCCATCGTACTACGGTAGGAGAGATCATGTAAATAAAATTAGAGAGATTAAAGGTAGAACAGATAGATTTAACATGTAATTTTTTCTAGGAACGATAAGGGATCATTATAACATTGCCCGATCGTGGTAGTGCCATATTCGGTTAAAAATTAGTCTGGTGGGTATTCACCCCCTGTCACACACCCTAGCAGTGGCTTGCAGTGTATGTAAATGAATTACTTTATGAATAAAAACCTTTTGGTCTCTGTTTTACCGAATGGAGGCCGCTCTAAGAAAGAAGATTTGTGTTATGTGTTTGCTTTTTAATTCGATCGGATGCACGGAAGCGGTTCTTCCGGCCGACATCAAACGGCTCAGATGGAAGTTCGATGGGAGCGGCATGATGATGTATCTGCATGCATCTTATGGATGAGCGCGCGCGTCAGAGGGGGGTGGGAGCCTTTTCGATGAGGCTGGAAATAGATGAGAGACCTAAAAACTCCCCTAGGCACCAAGCGCGGCGACTCCGGTTCTTTCCTCCCATACGCTATGGTCTGGAAATGCGCCTCTATGCTGCATGCGAGCGGGAGAACTTTTGTGTACTTTCCCCCCCTTGCTCCAATCCCTCGGCAAGGTAGGTAAACATGGGCGGACCTTGAATGTCGTAGAGGTAGGGGCGAGGCTCGTCTTGGCGTTGCGTAACCCTCAAACATGTCGACGAACGGTGAGAGGGGGGGGGGACCCCATCGGTCGAGCCAAAAGTATCATCAGTAGTGGGTCTTCTTCATTGTCGGACACCTGCTAACTCCCCATTCCTCCTCTCCCGTCTCCTCCAGCCAAGCGGAAAATTGTGGGCGTGTGTCGGGACAGTGTGGAGTTTGCCAAGCAGGGCGTTGTCCATTTCCATGCTACGGGTACTCGAGGAGGCCGTTTTACAAGACACATACTTCAGTTACAGTCAGTATGTTCAACTTTGTATGCGAGCTTTGATGATTTTTGAAGTCTCGGATGATAACAATTGAACCGTCATAAACTCTCCCTCCCATATTCTATCAATTATTGCGCTCGTCCAATCGATTTTGTTTCGTATTTATGTCGACGCGATTGTTGATCGAAAGACAAATTTGATGCCGGCGCAACAATCGGTATTCTCCATTTAAACGCACCTGCTCTTCTGTGATTGGTGGATTGATTCAAAAATATGAATAAGGCTGTTTCACACGATGCTTATTTCAGCACTGAAATCAGGATACTTAAAGTCGTATCGTTTTGAAAAGAAATGGGAGAATCGCATTCCGTAAATGATATTATTTCCATTTTAAACACTGAAAACAGAACTAGGCACGACATGTGCTTTAGGAATAAGATAAACCTTGTGAAATTAACAAAAATATTATTAACAAGGTACTACCCGGTTTCATCACATAGAATGTAGGTGACATCCTCAGGTACACATACAGGTACACATGTAATATCACGGGTCCCTTTTCCTTATTGTGTTGAGTGCTTGGAGTGTGAATTAAAGTGGCACTTACCTTCGTGAAACAGGAGGAAGTTCGATGAGGAGCTAGCGAATCGATAGGTTTAAAAAGCATGAGTTATAGATTGAACCGAAAGATTTCCTACCACTCTGACCTATGTTTAGCATTAATTATGGACGTTTCTTTCTTAGTCAGAGAGATTTCGATGATGGACAATGCCGATTGGTCAGAAAACGCCATCGTGGAATGGAAAAATTTGTCCTCAAACGCACGAAAATTGCGGCCATCTTGTCATATAATTATGATAATGTACCCTTGTCATTTTACTCTTTATAACTAGACTTAAGTCGATATGCGGCAAGATTTTATCTTTAGATGCAGTTTCAATAAATGCTAAGCAACCAATAACACCCAATGCATTGTTGAAATGTTAATCATTTGTTTAATTTGATGATTGATATTCTACTGTGTAGAATTAGGCTTGGGAATTTATGCTGAAAATTAATGCTTTAATATTCATTTTGGATTTCAGAAATTACTCAAGGTGGCGAAGGTTAAATTACAGATTTAATCTCTTGCATAAATTGAAATGACGTCTCTTTAGCAATGGTGTTGAAAATATATTATTACCCCCATCGTATTACGGTAGGAGAGATCATGTCAATAAAATTAGAGAAATTAATTGTGGAACAGATATATTTAAGATGTCATTTTTTCCACGAACGATAAGAGATCAGAATAACATTGTCCGACTGCGGTAGGGTCATATTCGGGTCAAAATTAGTATTTAGTCACCCCCTGCCACACACACACTAGCGGTGGTATGCAGGGTACCAAAAAAACATTTTTGGACCTGAAAATAATTGTTTCCCCTCGAGTGTACCTCCGACGAGTGTCCAAATCGGTAAAAAACATAAAATTTATTCTTCAAGAAAATGCTTGAAGTGAACAATAAAAACGCAAAGAAACTTAGGTCAGGTTTTTCAAATATGTCTCGTCTAACTTAAGATCAAATTTTAATCTCCGGTTAAGGCGAAAACTCAGTTTTATAACCTCTTTATTTAAATTCAAAACATACTGTTCAAAAAGTTTAATAACTGACAGCCGAAGTTGCTACGGTTACAATGTTTACGCTCAATAATGAGCTATGTTCATTTGTTTATAAAGTCTGATTTTTCGTTAAACTCCAAGTTGAGTTAACGTTCGCATTAAGTAACAATTGGATTCAACGAGACGTTATGGAAACGGGACTAAAGCTTTAACAAATTCCAAGAAATTACGGGAGATGTCGCAGAAGTAACTTTTGACGGAGTAATCCGCTAATAAGCAATATTTCGGAGTGTAAGAAGATAGCTTAATTGGCTAAAGCCTCGGCCCGATATCAAGGGATCCAGGTTCGAATCCCAATCAAGGCGATTTATTTTTACACTCTGAAATTGTTGCATTGTTAAAGCTATAGTTTTATTGGGACCAAACTCATAGTTTTAGACCTATTGAACTATTTCCTCCGAATTATGTTGAGCTATTTCGTCCCTATTCACAGTAGCGCCCTTCTCCGACTTTTCTTTGGACGAGAATCCTCACTCATTCTCATCCGCTGCGAAACCCTTTTCGTTCTCCCCTCCACCTCCACTCGACTAATTTTCATGTCTTACCTCTAATCCCGCTTCTCTCGAAAGCCTCTAATTTGACCTCGTCCGCTTCCCTCAGAGATCGCGTTTCAGAGGCATAAATTATGTCCAATGTCGTATATTTGTGTCCAATTAAGCGAAAAATTTCCCGTTAAGGGTACTGTATTAAATCAATTAAATTTCTTTCATTTTTTATGACTGGTTTCGATCATTATTTACTTCCTTTCCGTAATCTCTGCTCCCGAAAATGAAATTTGTACCAAATTCCCTCAATTATGTCGAATCGTGCCGCAAATTTTCGGCCAAAGAGTTGATTGACCATGTCAGTGAATGTTGTCTGTCCGCTTTAAAGTGGGTCCATCTGATTTCAAATTTTTTTTCAAAACTTCAGTTCCTAAAGATTTCGCTGCTTTCCTCCATCATTACTTCATCTCTGCTAAAACCTTTTTTTTTCACAGCCGTAAAAATCATTCAATCCATTGATATTTATGGATATAATAATTTTATGTTTTTTTGATATATTTTATATAGGATATAGATACGCAAAGAGAAAAAAAACGTATTACGAGCATTTTCGAGTTCAATCCAACAAATGTTCACAATTGCCGATTTTGGGGATTTTGCGACACCTTAAGCAAAAGGTTCTCTATCTCTCTCTCTCTATATATATATATATATATATATATATATATATATATATATATATATAAACCATAAACACAGTAATCAACCCGAAGGTCGGTTTAGTAGGTGATGTTAGAGATCACCCAGTACTAAGCCCTATACGGCGTGTGAAAATTCACACATCAGGGTAGGGGGGCCAGTTCCTTTCCCTGTGCTGGGTATAGTTTCCCAGGAAGATCTGGCACCCGAAAAATCACTTCAGCTTGGGTGGAGCTGCAGGTGCCCAGAGTTCCTTGCCCGGGAATCGAACTCGGGACCCTCTGGTCAGCAGTCCAACGCTCTACCCACTGGACTACCGCGACCCTGTATATATATATATATATATATATATATATATATATATATTATATACACATATTTTTATATATTTATATATATATGACTGGCATTATATTTCTATATAATATCAGTCTTACTTGAAGAAGGCCGAAAGCTCAAACAATTTACCGTGTGAGTGTCCTTTTAAATATTACTATTTTATTTGTGTTCTATTGTGCCGTCCCAATATTATACTGCTCGTGTTTCCGTATAATCGATATAGATATATATATGTATATAAATATATATATATATATATATATATATATATATATATACTCATATATAGAGAAACATATATAAGGAAAAGGGATAGGAACACGTATAAAGGACGAACACAATAGAGGTGGGGAAGGCGGAATCGAACGGATCACAAGAGTAAAAATATTTCCTCAACCGGGACTCGAACACCGGATCTTTCCACTTGCCGGGCGGATGCTCTTAACCACTTGAGCTATCGAGGATATGTAATTTACCCTGAGATCCGTGGGTCTTATATGTCGCCAAGCGCCCCGATTCTTTAGCCAAGAGATGGCGGAGAATCTGCCGCCGGTGACACCGACCTCCTTAAGGAAGCGGGCCGGCACTTTCAAAACACCTTTAACAGGTATCCTCCATGGAAGGAGGGAGACGCACCCCCTCTCCCCCCTCTCCCTACGCTTCCTACAGATCAAAAAGACGATCTTTGTCGAGACATAAGTTCAGACGAACTGGACTGCGTCTCGTCCATGTTCCCGAAGGGCAAAGCACCCGGCTTGGACGGCCTACCCTTTGAATTTTATTTAGCGTACTGGGATGTTTTAAAACCTATTTTAACCCACCTTTTTAACTGTATTTTAGCTAGCGGCTCTCTGACTGCAAGTCAGAGGACCGCCGTGATAACGCTTATACCAAAGAAGACGCGGCCAAAGTCGTTCAACGACTTCAGGCCAATCGCCCTTTTAAACGCAGACTATAAAATATTGGCGCACGTCCTACGATGTAGAATGACGGCTGCTGCCGACATCGTCCTCTCTCCATCCCAGTACGCCGTGTCGAAAACGCGAAACATTTTCGATGCAGCACTTTTAATTCGTGACATCATTTTTTCCGCCCCCTTGTATGGTGATCGTTTTTTATCACTCGTGGCTATCGATCTTGAGAAAGCATTTGACCTGGTCCGGATCGAATGGATTCTCACCGTGCTCAAGAAGATGGCCTTCCCCGAGTACTTCATTCGTGCCGTATCAACGATGTATAACGGAATATACTCTATAATTAGGATAAACAATGCCACCTCGCCGCCCATCCCCGTCAGTAACTCCGTTCGGCAGGGCTGCCCACTGTCAATGCTGCTGTTCGCCCTTGCCTTAGACCCCATACTCAGACGACTACAGAGCAGTGGAATCGGGGTACGTCGTCACGGCGCCGTCTGCCTGGGCGTCGCATACGCTGACGACATAACGCTCTTCGTAGACGACCCGTCCCACATGGCCCTAGCCCACGACATATTAAAGTCATATGAGCAGGGTGGTATCTTCCTCAATAACCGGAAATCCGGGTTTTTGCTGCTGAAGGGCGACCGGCCCTCGAACTCCATCGGTTGGTCAGAAGCGCCCTCGCTCAAAATCTTGAGGTTCTGGTGGGAGAGGGAGTTGGCTCCCACGATTGAGCGAAACTGGGGAATTATTGACCATCATGTAAAATGGAGTGTTGGAAAGCTTTCACTCCCTTCCCTCCCGATCGTGACCCGCGTCCGCCTCCTCAACCAGATTGTCTTCCCAAGGATATGGTATGTGGCCCATCTATGGCCCTTACCCACTAAATACAACGCATACTTTATTAGAGTGTCCAACCAAATGATCTGGAATGGCTACGTAAAGAAAGTGTCCCGAAACCAGCTCTATGGCCCGTTTGAGCAGGGTGGTCTCAATTTAACCGATACAGCTCTAAAGGCGAAGGTGGTCTACGCGAAGCTTAGCCTGCGCATCCTCGGCGGTGACGACGCGTGGCGCAAGGCACTCCTCAAGGACGCGTGGCAAGAACTCGCGCGCGACGTATGCCACCGGAGGGCATTTGATGAAACGAAAAAAGTCGCTTCTCTCCTGCGAGATGGAGAAGCAATTCGGGTGAAGACCCTGTATGTCAGAGCGCTTACCGAGCAGCAACAAGATACATTAAAAAGAACGATTTCTTGGAAAAACTGGGCGACCAGCAGGGCGAACGATGAGGCACGTAGTGGAATGTTTAACCTAATCGCGAACACAGTCATGACGAGGGAAGTGAGGCACCATCTTCGGCTAGCCGATTCGCCCCTTTGTCCGTCATGCGGTCGAATAGACAACGTCGCACATCTCATCCTTGGATGCAACGATAAAATCAGAGAATGGGAAGCTCTAAAAAAGATCTATAAAACCTGGGACGTGTTCGGTGGTGGTGCCATTACCGACATGAATATGATCACCTTGAACTTTCGGCTCTTTCCGAGCTTCAAATCCTTCATAATGACCACCCTAATCGTGGAATTCACACAGATGAGAACCGCGAATAAACATTCCGCTAAAGGCATGCAAGCATTGGTGGAACGGATGTGGCTGCCCCCGGTACCGGACACACTTCGTCCGTGGTTAAAAAGTTGTTTTTCTGAATAACTGTGCTTCAAAGCTATCAATAATTCCAACCAAATCTAATGTTCCGTCGCTAATCCAAATAATTCCTTCTATATTTTGTGAACCCTGCCTTTATTATTTCCTTCCACAGTATTGTTCATGGTCACAATTGTTTTATGCCATGTATATGAATTTATGTCAATGTAAGTGTGTAACCATAATAAGGAAAAAAATATTCTGTAACCATAATCTGTAAGCTGACAATGTGTACAATGTAAACACTAGCAGTGTAACATACTAGACCGAATAAAAATAAATTGAACCATAGCTCAAGTGTTAACCACTTAGTTAGAGCATCCGCCCGGCAAGTGGAAAGATCCGGTGTTCGAGTCCCGGTTGAGGAAATATTTTTACTCTTGTGATCCGTTCGATTCCGCCTTCCCCACCTCTATTGTGTTCGTCCTTTATACGTGTTCCTATCCCTTTTCCTTGTATATGTTTCTGTATATATGAGTATTTATTCGCCGTTTGGCGGGATTTCGTGTTTGAATGTGTATTTGGCCAATGTGGCTCATCTTTTTCTTCTGGCTATGCGTGCCACGAAACGCACTGTTCTTTTCCTGTATGATGTTGTATGAATTCTAACCACTGTCCTTTCCTCTTGTGTATTGTCTATTTCTCCTTTGGTGGGTGAAACAGCCCCCTGAAGCCATCTCTTGGCTAAAGAATCGGGGCGCTTGGCGACATATAAGACCCACGGATCTCAGGGTAAATTACATATCCTCGATAGCTCAAGTGGTTAAGAGCATCCGCCCGGCAAGTGGAAAGATCCGGTGTTCGAGTCCCGGTTGAGGAAATATTTTTACTCTTGTGATCCGTTCGATTCCGCCTTCCCCACCTCTATTGTGTTCGTCCTTTATACGTGTTCCTATCCCTTTTCCTTATATATGTTTCTGTATATATGAGTATTTATTCGCCGTTTGGCGGGATTTCGTGTTTGAATGTGTATATATATATATATATATATATATATATATATATATATATATATATATATATATTAAGTTTGTAGACAAAAAAAATGACCTTCAGGTATAAATATATATATATATATATATATATATATATATATATATATATATATATATATATATATATATAGATAGATATTTATATTTATTTATGTATAAATAAGTGATTGTAGAATGCAAAAAAATGACCTTCAGAAGCACTCCTGTTGGCATGTGAAAGTAACATTCGTTTCATTTATTCGGTGTATTTCGAGAAGCGGAAGTACGGAGACGTGTACTAGTGTAATGTCGACGCGAGTTAAACAGCGTTCGTGCTCGCACATTTTCAGCATTATTGCTAAAATTTAGTCCCTGGTCGATAGGAAAGATAAATATCGATGCATTTCTTGATGCATTTCCATATCGAATAGTCATACTCGAGGGAAGGGGGGGGGGCGAGTCCACATTTTTTTATATGTGTAGCTCTCTCCGCTCTCACCCCCACTCCAGCTCCGCGCCGGATACCCTCATCCAAACGCCTCCGCCTGCCCGAACGAGGGGGGTGGACAACGCCCCCACCCCCCTAAACCCCGGCAGTATTAGCCCCCGTAGCTGGCACGCCGAGGACGCGCATAAATTTATACAACTTGAAACGCGCTCTTAACAGAATTTGAAAGTGGCCGGGGGTACGGAGTCAAGTGGTTGTCCGACTGGGGAGTTGAGAGCAGCGTGATGTGCGGGGGTAATTGATGTTAAGGCGGCCTAACAGTTCACACCCTCCCCCCCCCCCCTTCGCATCGAGGGTCGAGACGCGCCCTTGTATGCTCACACACCCACACACACACACAGATGAGTGCACTGTCGGGCGTCAGTGCCCCCTCCCTCGCTCCGTACCCGAATCAGTGCTGGCCCCCAGGTTGTTGGAGTGACAACAATACGCTCAGTTACGCACAACATATGGACAAGTTATTTGTTGCACGACAATTGATGTTTACAACAATAGTGTAACCTAAGTGTTTTGGATGGGTTAACTAAACCTTATTACCAAGTGTTTTGTCTGGAGTGTAATGTAATAAGGGTTTGTGTCGTGGGCGGTATTAAGGAGGTTGGATCGTGACTGCAGAAGTCAATGTGTAACTGTACCAAGCCTTCATTTTTGGGGATGCCATGAATGTATGGTACCCTCAAGCCACCGCTAGGGTGTGTGGTTGGGGCTTGATAACATGCCGGACTATTTTCGACAAACAATAATCTCCCCTCCCTCCCCCAGAGCGTGGTCGGACAACGTTATTCTTATCCGTATTCGTTTCATTGGAAAAATGACATCACAAATCTATCTTTTATAGTATACTCTTTCTATCTATTCTATATCTGTTGTTGAATGTTCAGATTGTAAAATGATTAGTTCTACGTTTAAACTATATTTTTTTTAATTATTTATTTATTTTAGTACCCTACCAGCCACCACAAATGGATGTACGGCAGGGGGTTAATACACACCAGACTAATTTTGACCCGAATGTAGCCCTACCGTGGTCGGACAATGTTATTCTTATCCCTTATCTTTCGTGGAAAAAATGAAATCTTAAATCTATCTGTTCTACTCTTAATATCTTTGATTTAATTGCTTTTCTTTTTTGAAACTTGCTCTCGAAGTGATTTTGATTAATTCCGAGACGGTATTTTTAAAACAATGAGATTTTTTTATATTTTTCCTACAAAAACCAATGGATAAGAAATATCTTTCCCTCTTAAAATGTCACTTTCCACGAACGATTTAGTCATCAGAATAACATTGTCCGACCTATTAATGGGTGAAAATATTCGGGTCAAAATTAGTCTGGCGTGTAGTAAACACTCCCTGCCTTACACCCTAGCGGAGGCTTGCATGGTACTAAAAATACAGATAAATGCTGATAAATACAGAATTTTTTTAAACAAATGCTGTTAGGGCCTGGAATGTTGATATTACTGTAACTCTCATATAATCGCGTACTCAGTTTTTCGTGAGAGTGTCAAGTATTTCCTCACCATTAATCCATAATTCTACAGCTGGTAGTCCTCCACTGTCGTAAGATCATGCATAAAATCTTTTATTTTCAATTTAAATTTCTACGAAAGGGAAGACTGGGAAAAGACTCTGTTTTATCATCTTCATTTGAAAGAGAGCGCATAGGGCTAAAAATAGAGGAGAGTATCTAAAAATATCGTTTCTTGGCATCTCCATGCAATCTCCTAAAAGAAAGACAAAGAAAGAATTGAGGGAACAAATTGATGTTACAGAGAATTTTAGAGAAGTGTGATACGACCAAGGTGATCAACCCGAAGTTTGGGCTTTTTTTAAGGTGAGGGTAGAGCTAGATTCGTATTAAACACTATACGACGTGTGAAATTCACACATATAAACAGGGTAGGAGAGGAATCTGGTGTAAACATACGTTTGTGAAAGGGATGAAAGAAGCGATAATTTTAAATATGTGATGGCACCGGAGTGACAAACGTGAACAATTGAACACGTAAAAAAAGACACACAAGACAGTTGTAATTTCAAGTGGAGGATCAACGTCTTCAGTTCGAGGAAGGGGAGGATCGTCCTCTCATAATTATTATTGCTAAAAGTGTGCAACACAACAACCTATTCTATATATATATATATATATATATATATATATATATATATATATATATATATATATATATATATATATATATATATATATATATATAACGTGTGAGTGTTCTTCTTTTTTTGTGTTTCTATATTGTGTGTTACTGTGTATTGTACTATATATATATATATATATATATATATATATATATATATATATATATATGTAATAGTTGTCAAAAGAAAAATGAGAAAGATTAACCTAAGCGAAAACAACTCACTTCAATATTTTGGTGATCACAGCCAGTGACTCTTCTATTTATTTATAATATATAAATAAATATATTTATAAATATATATATATATATTTATATATATATATATATATATATATATATATATATATATATATATATATATACTGTCTGAGTCTAACCTAAAAAAGACCTCAGAGTAGGCCGAAAGCTGAAACAACCTAAAACGTGAGTGTCCTTTTACTTGTTATCTGTTTTATGTTTTATTTGGTGTTTTATTGTGCCGACCATTTATACATATATATATATATATATATATATATATATATATATATATATATATATATATATACATATATACATATATATATATATATATATATATATATATATATATATATATATATATATATATATATGTGTGTGTGTGTGTGTGTGTGTGTGTGTGTGTGTGTGTGTGTGTGTGTGCATATTATATATATATATATTATATATTTATATATATATATATGTATAAAATATATATATATATATATATATATTTGCACACATTAATTTGCTTTTTTCGGGGCACATTACTCAAAGACGATATGGGGTAAGGGCTCCTAATTTTTTGCATAAATAAGTTAATTAGCATTTGCTAGATTCAATTCGTATATACTTTACTGGAAATTTTTGAAATCGAAAAATTAATTTGTGGAAAAAATTTCCACGCACAGAGGTCAGCACATGAATCACTCAAGAGGAAGATTTCAACTCCTTCGCTTCCATGAGGAGCCACAATTATACCTTCACATCCTTTCTTATTATATCATTATATATATATTTATGTACTCTGCAAGCCGCCGCTACGGTGTGTGGCAGTGGGTGAATACACACCAGACTAATTTTAACATGAAACTACCCCGGTCGGACTATGTTATTATGATACCCTATCGTTCGTGGAATAAATGATTTTTTAAATGTATCTGTTTTACACTAAATCTCTCTAATTTTATTGTCGCGATCTCCCCTGCCGTAGTACGATGGGGGTAATAATACATTTTCAACATCACTGCTAAAGAGACCTCCTTCCAATTATTTCAAGAGCTCCAATCTGTAATTTAACCTTCGCTCCATTGAATGATTCCCAGCCTAGCTGAACTAATATTTTGGATACGCTACTAAGTTTATCATAGAAACGATTTACAAATCTAGCTCCTCTACTCTGCAAGCGACCCGATTCGCCAATCAATCCAACTTCGTGAGGATCCCATATACTTGCAGCATACTCTAAATGAGGCCTAACCAAAGAAAGATAAGATTTCACTTTGACCTTTTCATTACATTTACCTAGTACTCTTCTAATAAATCCCGATTTTTTGTTAGCTTGCCCACATATTTCCCGAATGTGTTTCACCCTGGGGAGATCGTGAGTGAAGGTAACGCCCTAGGTATTTACTTGAGTCTACACATCCCATTTCGGTGTTCCTGATGCAGAAGGCGTTCGGATGGGAATTGCTTTTTTTCCAAAAATTTATGACTACGCACTTTTCATTAATCATCGCATTTTTCGTTTAATTCTAATTGCCAAGTGTCGCACCAGCGTTGTATAGCCTTAAGATCATCTGTCAAAACTTCCCTGCCCTCAGGGTCACGGATATCACGGTTAACCACCGAATCATCGGCAAATAAATGTATCTTGCTACTGACTACGGAGTCAATTTCGTTAACGAAAATTAGGAATAAAAGAGGTCCGATAACACTTCCTTGGGGAACACCTGAAGTAACTTCTACAGCATTTGAGCTAACTCCATCTAAGACTACTCTTTGTACCAAACCGCCTTCGTCACCTGTGGAACGGCGCCACTAGGAATGCACCATACAATCAGCCGCTATCTCACACCCTCATGGTCTGGCATTTACAAACGTATAATATGATTTATATCTGCAGCTAGGAAAACTCGTCGAAAATTGTAAACAGCAACTGCGAAACATAAAATGGCGTCGGATTATTTATAGGTTTACCACCTTATGGTCATAGATGTTTTAGCGCCATTATCATTTTGGGCAGGTGTATGTATTCTATTAGAGATATCGTCAACAAGAGATCGCTTTTTACCGTTCAAATGTCTTTTTGGGAAGTGATAAGGTTTTTCTTGGGTTTATTTGCTTTGCAATCCGAAGGGTATAAAATCGGTCGATCAAAAGGTTTTCGAATGTGTCCGGTCGTTCCCGTGTGAAGAGTAAACCAAGATATTTCGCCCGCAATTCGAAGTTACACGTTCCTTTTCGGACTTTGCCAACAGTGTACCTACCTTCTGACTGCAATAAATCGGTTGTAAGGTAATCTACCGGTTAAGGTAGGTTTTTGGATCGTATACAGTATATACATCATTCCTTTTCATCACATTGTTGCATGTATTTCATGTATTATTATTATTATAAGGTAATCTACCGGTTAAGGTAGGTTTTTGGATCGCATACAGGATCGATATACATCATTCCTTTTCATCACATTTACCCAGCACTTTTTATTTTAAATCTTAATTTTTTGTTAGTTTATAATGGACTCTCGAGTCTCATTTAATATTCAGTACTCCTATATATCATATTCTCGACTTTTTTAAAAATAGAATTGTTTCACCCATTTTCCTTTCTTTGCTGATTTTTTTTTGTAAACATCATCATCAAAAATTAATTTTTAAATCCTGGAATTGTTTACTGTCTCCCTGCATTCTTCACCATTCAGTGTCAATTCCCTTTCACTACGTGATATCTTCTTTTTTTATACGTCCTTTTACATTAGTACCAATCACTTTCCTCTTGGTCTTACTCTACGCGGGAATTTCCCATTAAGTTTCCCTTGTTCTACGTTTCTCACTAGTCCATTATCTTTCTCTAGGTTTGTGTCCAATCAATATATATATGTAGATCTTGTCTTGGCCTTAGACTTCTCTTCACATGGTCCTTTCTTCTTCCGCTATTCTATCTACACACTTCCTAGTTACTTACTTTGTCTGTCCATTTGATCTTCAGCATCCTCATCCAGTGTTTTTTAATAACTGAATACATTCACGAATTTTTTTCCGATTTGTCAACAGAGTTTTCACCGTGAAAATAATCCTCAAGCAAGCTCCCAAATTCATCCAGGGAAGCCAACATACTGACTATCATTTCCCCTTGCGCGTTGTGGGGCGGGAAATCTTTGCCAATTGGAAAAGCTGGCCAATAACGAGTATCTTAAGGAGGTATTAGAACTGTTTTAAAATAGTGAAATATGGTCTGGGCTATCTGCTAGGGTTGGGGTTCGCTCGACTAGGAATGCTATGTACCAAAGCTGACCGTATGATCATCTGTCGCCCCGCAAGTGATACTATACTAATTCCAATTCCAAGTCTGCAGGCAATCACCGATGAGAATAGAATTGGGGAAAAGTGGGAACTATTGTCATGTTGGTATTCACTGTTCAAAAAGGCACTCAATCTGCGATGGTTTTTTGTTGCAATGAGATGTATTTGTGCCTGTTGAGAAATTGTTTTGAAAAGTGTTTTAACTACCTGAACACTTTTGAAAACGATGGTATCATAGTATACGATATATATATATATATATATATATATATATATATATATATATATATATATATGTATATATATATATATATATATATATATATATATATGTATATATATATATATATATATATATATATATATATATATATATATGTATATTTATATATATATATATATATATATATATATATATATATATATATACAAATATATATATATATATGTATATATATATATATATATATATATATATATATATATATGTATATATATATATTTTTATATATATATTTATATATATATATATATATATATATATATATATATATATATATATATATGTATATATATATATATTTTTATATATATATTTATATATATATATATATATATATATATATGTATATATATATTTATATTTATATATGTAAGTATAGTATATAAGGATGAACTATCGCCAAATAGTCACAAATGCCAAGCCGTGGGAGATAGTCTTCAATGCAAAAAACGCAGAATTCGGGAGACGAATGGAAAAGAAAGAGGGCTCTCACGTGTCGCCGACACATTAAACCCAGCTTGTTGTTATGTTCTCAAATATTTGGACGTCCTCAATCCTTTCCCTCTCCCAAGTTAGCGAAACGAAACAAATGAAAAAAAACGAAAAAAAAAGAAAAAACGAAAAAACCTAAAAAAACTAAAAAAAGAAAAAAATAGAAAAAAAGAAAAAAAACACGAATAAATCACAGTGTTGCGGAGACGTTGACAGTCGTGGAGTTCATTCAGAAAAACAAACGACGAACGATCCCGCATCTATCGCGCAGAGGTGGAAGCGAGGTCTGAGGGGGGGGGAATCCGAGAAATTCTCAAGGGCATTAATTCCTAAAAAAGTGTCACTTTAACGATCCCGTTAAGCCACTGCGAGTGGGTGTATGTATTGATATTAATGGTGATCCCTATTTAGAAAATAAAACCCAGGATGGGAAATGGAGAGGGGAGTATTGTTCGGTTCTTCTTAAACGAAGCCTAAAGAAGGTTTTATCTCCTTCCACTGCGAAAGGATAGTGGGATGGACGACAGGATATAAAGGAAAACCCTGAAAAAAACCGAAGGACGCCAGTGACACAAACAAACAGAAATGGGAAAAGGATTGCGAATTCAAAAAGTAAGCCTTTTGAACATTAAAAAAAAAAATACTTGACAGGGATAAGCTTCGTTGCGGGTTAACCCAACCAGACAAGAATAATCTTTAGCACAAGCAAATTTTATTGCAGAATAAAACGAAACCAATTGAAAATGCCAAAAGGTTGGACTTCCAATCTTTGCCGTTCGGAAATTAAGTAGTACCATTGAGTATTGAAGGTAGAACATTCCACG
The DNA here is from genome assembly GCF_022747635.1 of Hetaerina americana. Lineage (NCBI taxonomy): Eukaryota > Metazoa > Arthropoda > Insecta > Odonata > Calopterygidae > Hetaerina > Hetaerina americana. The sequence continues at coordinate 2,378,724 of NW_027286963.1, read as the reverse complement.
AAGAGGATGAAAGCCTCCAATAATTACTGAGACGTAAATCTACCTGCACATTAAAATAAATCGCCTTATTCATAGTGACCGAAGGGTTTTAATAAGTGTGTATGTGATATATATATATATATATATATATATATATATATATATATATATATATATATATATATATATAAAATATCTTCGAAATGGAACGCTCTTCGGCGACACACAAATATATAAAAACACAGATGTAGATTTTTAGAATATAGAGACACAAAGAAAGGACACTCACAATTTGTTATTTTACGTTTCGACAGCACGGCTGTCGCCTTCAGAACTTCAGTGATTCTGAAGACGACAGCCGTGCTGTCGAAACGTAAAATAACAAATTGTGAGTGTCCTTTCTTTGTGTCTCTATATTCTAAAAATCTACATCTGTGTTTTTATATATTTGTATATATATATATATATATATATATATATATATATATATATATATATATATATATATATATATATATACATACATATTTATGTATCAGATTCTGACGATGATGGCCGTGCTTCAACCTTCAACTACATTTGTGAGTGCCTTTCTTTGTCTCTATGTTTTAAAAATCTAAATCTGTGTAATATATATATATATATATATATATATGTGTGTGGGTCGCAGTAGTCCAGTGTTTAAAGTGTTGGACTGCTGACCGGAGGGTCCCGGGTTCGAATCTCGGGCAAGATCTGCAGCTCCACCCAAGCTGTGATTTTTCGGGTACCAGATCTTCCTGGGAAACCATTACCAGCACAGGGAAAGGAATTGGCCCCCCTACCCTGATGTGTGAATTTCACACGCCGTCGGGCTTAGTACTGGGTGAACTCTACCATCACCTACCAAACCGACCTTCCGGTTGATTACTGTGTTTATGATATATATATGTATATATATATATATATATATATATATATATATATATATATATATATATATATATATATATATATATAGGTCGCGGTAGTCCAGTGGGTAGAGCGTTGGACTGCTGACCAGAGGGCCCCGGGTTCGATTCCCGGGCAAGGCACTCTGGGCACCTGCAGCTCCACCCAAGCTGAAGTGATTTTTCGGGTACCAGGTCATCCTTGGGAGCCATAACCGGCACACAGGGAAAGGAATGTGATGTGTGAATGATGTGTGATTTCACACGCCGTATAGGGCTTAGTACTGGGTAATCTCTACCATCACCTACTAAACCGACCTTCGGGTTGATTACTGTGTTTTATATATATATATATATATATATATATATATATATATATATATATATATATATATATATATATATATATATATATATATATTCGAAACACACGTGAGATTATTTGAGTGAACTTATTAATTTTATTACAACATAAACGAAATCGCAAACCATGAGAAAAGTGTGAAATAATTCTCTCTAACCCCGAGAATGTCGCTCGCTCAATGCGTTGGATCAATGACAAAAGCAGCGCTGGACCAACTTCCGCGGTCTTTTGCGAACACTTGATATCTGTTCTCATTCCCTGCATGAGGAAATGCATTCCTTCGCATTCTGATCGCGTGTTGTTTTTCCCAGCCGGAGGACGTCGGAATGGTTTATGCGCAATGCGATCTTCATTGGAAGTCGACTGACTGGCCGAATGCCAGAGGAGCGTGGTGGTGAAAGCGATGCTTCCTCCTCTGCTAATTCATCCCGCATGTGCACTGTCAAGTGTTATTGCTGGCATGGCGTATGCTTAAGGGGTTTTTTTGTTTACGAAATAAGGGCACCGATGTCTTTTTTTTAAAAGGGAGTACTCGACCCCCATATTGTGTAGTGGATGTGAACATCGAAGTGTCCGACATGCTTTTACGACTCTCTCATGTCAGACTGAACATTTCGCGAAGTCTTTGCGAATATATATGTAATGGTTATCCTGCGAATATTAGCTGTGTTAGTATGTCTAGCTCCTTCTAAACGCCTAAGGGAGAAACCTGGTGCAAGGAAATTCTTCGCCCTGTATGGTTTTGGGTGTGTATTTTTATATTTTCTTCATTTATATTCCATTTAATTTTATTATTTCTTCAGAAGCTGCAGAAACTTGACCGGTATCTGTTCAAGCTCGTTTATTTTGTGAAGGCCTTATGATATTTTAAGTTAGAATGAAAGAATTAGCGGTTTATTATAAAAATCTATTCCTTTTATTTCGTATAAGTACACATTAGAGATAATGCATGGTATGTATTTAGCATTTATGTTCTATAGTACATGCAGTCGTCGTTGAAAGTACCTCGATTTTTAATTAAATATTCGACTTGTTTTTTTATAACTAAAAATTCAAGCAAAAACTTAAATTCTGTTGTTGCATGCCTCGTTGCCTCGTTTGAAATCAATTCCAGCTACCCTAGCGGTGGCTTTCATTGTAATATCCCCAGCAAAGAAGGAATAGGCTATTAAAAAACGAGTGATATTCGAAAATCAATTACCCTTTAGTCTTTAAAAATATATATTTTCCTTGGAAAAAGTTTTTTATGGATGATTTTAGTTTCCTGCAAATCTACTTCACTTTTTCTACTTGATCAACATTCACTTCTAAGCAGTTTTGTGCACGCTGCACAAGCTTCTTTAATTCCTCAGCGTAGAAATTCGCCACCTGGGCATTGAACCAGTTGACATTGGCGGCCTTGAGTTTCTATTCGTCTTCAAACCGTTCTCAACCTAGTTACAGTTTCAAATGCAAGACGGTGAAATTATCATCTTTCGTAATCTCCGTCTTATCGATAGCAATCCAGAGATTCTCCTCTACTCAACCTTCTTTGCTCTTTATGTTAGTCGGGAAGTATTTTCGGTACCCACCTTGCACACAATTGGATGATATCCGAGCTTTTCCGTCATGATCGAGTGAAGAGCGGTTCTATAACACCACGCCGCTTAACTCGCGTAGACATAGCACTAGAACACGTCTCCATACTTCCTCCTCTCAAAATATACTGAATGAATGTAACGACCTCAAATCTACGCATGCGTGTTAAGGGGGAATGTTACTCCCCGATGCTACCAGGAGTGCTCCTGGAGGTCATTTCGTTTTTCGTTTATAAGCAGGTGTGCATTAAATTTCAGCCTACCCTCGTGCATTACATAACTCTAATGAATTTGGGGATTAGCTAATTTGTTTTTTGTGCGCACAAAAATCGAATCACAACACGCAATTTGCACCTGGAGGGAGCAGCGATTGTCGCGGCCATTGTTATCTGTCAATCACCGACGAAGCAAACGACTACTGAATCAAAACAATGTTTTCAGTGGCTTCAAAAACAATCGATAGATGTCGCTGCATGCGGACAACTTTGTTCTTACTAGTCAATATATTAAAATGAGAAGACGGTCATTCCTTTTGGAATATACCTCCTATCTAAATGTCCTCTTAAATATTCCAATGGTCCTATTGAAGAGCATTTGCCGAATGGAACTATCATCGCTGAAAAGTAATTATCTACTTTGTTTTCAAATTCATATTCCGTAGTTATTTTTTACCCTTCATTAAGTTCCTCACGGATTACAACAATACACATCCAATCTATAACTAATAATCTCTTTCTTAAGTTGGAATGACGTCTCTCCAGCTGTGATGTTGTAATTGTATTATCACCTCCATCATACTTCGGTAGGAGAGATGTCAATTATCATGTCAATTAAATTAGAGTGTGGACCGGAAAGATTTAAGATATCATTTTTCCACGAACGTTAAGGGATCAGAATTACCCCAGTCAGCCCAGAACGTTAAGGGATCAGAATAACCCCTAAATCAGTCTGACCCCTACCGCGATAGGGGTCGGGATATGTTATTCTTATCGGGTATTCGGGTTCAAATTAGTCTGGTGTGTATTCACCTCCTGCCACACACCCTAGCGGTGGCTTTGCAGGATAATTAAGTAAGAAAAAACCTATTGACGTCTTCATTTCAATTGAATGTAATGCAACGCTTCTTCTCATTCTTCCAAAACTAATTTCGTACGATTCCAATTTCACCTTTTTCATTTCAAATTGTCCAGTTTCTTTCCCTCTGTCGTGGAATGTTACCAAAAAATGCCTGCTTGATAAGATGTCTTTTCCCGTGGAGTATTATATTCTCGGTCATATACTCATGCGTTTCGCGTATCTTCCTAACCGGTGAAGACTTATTTGGGGTCCAGTCGGATTCTTATATCACCCTTGACCTTCGGGCCCCGGAGCCCAGTCCCAAACGATAGCGAACGCCTCTCAGGTGAGAGGTGCGAATGACGCGTGAGATGTCTCGGGAATGTCTTCGTTTGTCGTCGTCTTCGCCTCGAGGGGAAGAAGATTGGAGACGGTGGGAGGAGGATCTTGAGATGAGACGGTGCTAAGTGGGGATGGCGGTCACGGATGGGGGGAGTTTGGAAGCGGAGGAACTTTTTTCGCGAGGGAAACGAGATGCTTCCGCGTTAATGGTCGACGCCTGTGGTATGCCAGGCCAGATTTCCTATCGTCCGACACCCCTTCCCCCATTGGTCGGCTCTGTCGTGCTATCTTTGGCACGGATGTCCAGTGATTTATTTATTCAGAGGACATCAATGGTGAGGTAACCGCCAAGTGGCAAGCGAATGGCATCAAGAGCAGATGAAAGATAGATACCTGCCAATCGTAATCGGTATTTTTAGCTGTAGACTACCGGTTGTGATGGGCACAGCGATACATACTTCTAAACTCCGTCTAACAGGATACCAATGTATCCTAACACTTTACATTGCGATAAAATGCTTCTTCAATCAGGCGCACTTCCTTCCTACCTTCATTTCATCCAAATGCCCCTTCTCTTACTCGTTTGCCCAAAGTTCTTCTCTCTACATGTATATACAGGGTCCATTATGCAAGTTATGCGCATGAGTTTATCGTGACGCGACTATCCATGACAGCGCGGTAAAACCGGTCGGGAAATGTGGTAGGGGGTCTACCCTTCCAACGCAGCCGGTCGCCAGTTTGCTCCGAGCAGTCTGAGCGGAAAGATGTGGCTCCGCGTGAAGTTTGTTTTTCTACTTTGTAACACGGCGCATCGCAGCGCCCAGGCACACCCCTCGTGCCCCCAGCCACACGTCCTTCATCGTTACTAACTTTTAACTTTATCAAAGTCATCGACATTCGATCTCCAATCAATAAGTATACACTGACTCCACTTTTTAAGCTATTTAATACCATCTCGTAACAACCCCCTCTCCTATATCGCCTTGCCCAGTAACTATTTGTTTGTTTATGTTTCCGTCCAATGTTTTTTTTTCATTTGACTCAATTGTTGCCTTTTTAATATTCATGAATGTGTATCGGGAATACCCAATTACGGAAGTGCATATTTTCTTCAATTTCCATTTTAGATCATGGGAAATGTGAGTTTTAATTCTTATACCCTAATAGTGGATATCATTCAAAATGGTCCAGATTTTGAGATATTCATTTGGTAAAAGGCCAAGGATAAAAAAGAATATCTGATTATGACGAGATATCTGCAGATGAAAGTAGGTACATGCGCAATCTATACAATTGATAATTACGTCTGTTTCAAGTGCCGTCAAGATTTTACGGATGGCCGAAGACGTTAGGGTTTTTTTTAAATACGTTTTATCTAGTGTCAGATCTGATTCATCGATGTTATGTCATAATTATCGCCCCTCCATTGTTTTGCATTATCTCACACGGAGTTTATTAAACCCAGAGTGATTGCTAAAAACAATGAGAGAGTCGGAAAATGATTGAAAACCTATATCTCACTAAACACTGAACTACTTACAGTTATATTAGTGGATTTCACATCTGTCTTGTTTTTTCATGGGCAAGATTGGTTTTAGGAAAAGTGCGAGGGTAGTGCAATAAGTACTCGTCTTAGAAATGAAGAAACCATTTTTTCAAAAGCATTCTGTCTATTATTTAAACATAGTCCCCTTGTAGAAAGATACACTTCTCCCAACTTTCCGGCAATTTCTTTCACCCCTCCAAAAAATAGGATTTGTGGAACTCTCCAAAATACGCCTTTGTCTCGGCGATAACTTCCTCGTTTGAGCTAATTTTTTTCCCGCGAGCCATTTCTTCATGTTAGGGAATAAGAAAAAGTCGTATGGAGCCAGATCGGGTGAATACGGGGGGTGCGGCAGCAATTCATAACGTAGTTCATGCAGTTTGCCGGCGACAACTCCGGATTAGCTTGTTGTCCACCGTGAGCTATCGCGGCACCCATCGGGCCGACAATTTTTTCATCGTCAACTTATCATGTAAAAGATTAATTGCCGTTCCGGTCGAAACACCCACAGCCTCTGCTACTTCGCGCACTTTCGTTCGTCTATCAGCGAGAATCATGTCGTGGACTTTTTGAATGATTTCCTCGGTAACCACGTCTGCCGGGCATCCTGGTCGCTCCTCATCAAAACCAGATGGTCGCCCACGTTTAAATTCGTTGAACCAATATCTAACGTGGTCATAGATGGCAAAGTGTCCCCATAAACAGCACCCAACTTTGCTTTTATCTCCTCGCATTTCTTCCCATCCAAAAACACAAAAAGCGAATTACCGAACAATACTGCTCTTTTTCCATCTTAGCGAAAATCACGAAACACGTCTTACTCGAATAAATCCAAACTAACCTTTAAATCAGTCTGAAATTTGTTTCACCGTCGTTTGTTAGATGGCAGCACACGATGATAACATAAACTTCCCTCAGGAACGCCCTTTGTCGTCAAACATGGGTACTTATTGAACCGCCCTCGTAGAGGCAAAAAAGAAGCTGATATAACTTTCAAGCTACTCAAAGGCGACGAGGCTGGGAAAATAAGCATATGAACAGGCAATCTTCATCATCGGCAAGGACGCTTTTATCATTTTTATCTTGTCACATCATTTTTGGTGGAAGATATTCCGAACGATTTCAGGTTCCATCTTCAAACATTTTAGGTCATATCCTGTGAAAGGCTGACATTTTCAATGCAGATATGAATTTATTTGAACAGTAAGAATTTATTTAACCCTTTTTATTTCCTAAATGTTTCCGGAAATAATCAAAAACCTAATTGCGCTTTCAAAAATGCTTTTATTCAATTTTTGCGTTGCCATGACTTTGTTAGTTAGGATATTAAAAACTTAATGTATGTGTACATATAAATATATATATATATATATATATATATATATATATATATATATATATATATATATTTATATATATATATTTATATATATATATAACAAATTTGGACAGCAACAAACAATATAAGAACACATAAAAAGATCACTCACACGTTATTTCTTGATCGTTTCGATGGAATTCAGCTCCGTCTTCATCGGAAGAAATAGAAGTAACATTACTCTGTTTCTTCCGATAAAGTAATGTTACTTCTATTTCTTACGATGAAGACGGAGCTGAATTCCGTCGAAACGATCAAGAAATAACGTGTGAGTGATCTTTTTATGTGTTCTTATATTGTTTGTTGCTGTCCAAGTTTGTTATTCAACACTTCCGTGTTACTACGACGAAATCATATATATATATATATATATATATATATATATATATATATATATATATATATATATATATTCAAACACGAAATCCCGCCAAACGGCGATTAAATACTCATACATATAGAAACAGATATAAGGAAAAGGGATAGGAACACATATAAAGGACGAACACAATAAAGGTGGGGAAGGCGGAATCGAACGGATCACAAGAGTAAAAATATTTTTACTTTTATTTAAAAAATATCCCGGTCAAGGAAAGGCTCTTGTGATCCGTTCGATTCCGCCTTCCCCACCTTTATTGTGTTCGTCCTTTATATGTGTTCCTATCCCTTTTCCTTATATCAATTTCTATATGTATGAGTATATATATATATATATATACATACACATATACATATACATATATACATATATATATATAAAGATATGTATATTTTATTTATATATATAAATATATATATATACATATTTCAATATATTTATGTATATCTTCGACACAGAACGCTCTTCTCTGTTTCTTAGAAGACAGAAAACACTTATTTAATTCTTACGTAACGGGGCGGCCATGATATCACCCGCTTTTGACTTTCATACTATTCCCCTGATTTTCCGTTACAAAGGACGATAACGATCGTTACAGCTGTGGCGATATTTTCACGTCTATCCGATAACCCAATTTCCGATCATCCATCTCAGTCCATTGCTTGGTGCAAAAAGGTCGACTGACTGCAACATGGTAGGAATGGGGGGGAAATGATTAGATCCCGACTGATGAATGAAAAGCGTTGCTAAAACAAATTAGTTATTGTTGCGCGGCAAGATGGCGCGGACGCGGGAGAAATGTTGACACGGGATCATAAATATAGAAAGACGACTCGGTTGGAGGGGCAGGGCGGTTGGTTACATACACGGAGGAGTGGGTGAGGGACCTTGAAGGAAGAGCCTGAGGATGAAGAGGGGGCGAAGAAGAGGAAGGAACCGTAAATACCAGGCAAGAAAGGGCGTGGAGTACCGAGTGGTTTAAGAAAAGGTGCTGATTTACCCGGATCTTGGATCTTGGCTCCACGTGTAATGTAGCGTCAATCCGTGCGTATTTCGTGAACAGATATTGTGTGAATTTACAGTTTTTTAAGCACTTTTAAGAGGTTCTCATTTATTTTTAAACGTGCTCTCAAAAACATATTTGGAACTATTTCTGAGGGGCCTATTTAAGAAACAATGCGATTTTGCCTGCATTTCTTTTTCCATTGATCAGTCAATACCTCTTCAACAAATAAGAGCATAGTATGACGTTTTATTAACACTATGGCATCTCTTATATAATTTAGCCCATAAAATTAGTGTATTTTAATCAATATCACTTGATCAACTACGGGTAGATGCTGTTATATGAATACTATTACAACTCATACGTAGTCTCGCACATAATACCGGTGTAATCAATCTATTTCACTTCGATTTCAATTAAAACAAGCAAGATTGAGACCCTATTTTATCATCGACATTTGATTAAGAGTTTACGAACGCGGACAATTTTATCAAAATGAAATAATGTACAGGATATCTCGATGCATCTTCCATTAAGAATGCTTCGATTAAGAAATGCGGCTCTTACCGCCTCAATTAAGTTTTTTCGGGGAAAGTCGACAATAGGAAATACTTTTTTTCCTGAATTGAATTCGACACATAGAGTTTCTATACGAAAGAGGTGTCTTCCATGTTTGCCGCCATCATGAAGCTTTCCGGACCAAAACCGCCATCACCTTAAGCGAAGCTGTCTGTCTTGTTAGAATCTTAGATTGACGCGCTGAAGGCTTAGACGCATCGTCATAATCTTCGCTAATCATCAATGCTAAGAATACCCTGGCGAAGCTATCCCCTCTGAATGTCGAGTATCTCCGGTGTCACGTCTTCGGTGACACAGGGCTTTTTGAAAAATTAAGGTAAATACTTCAGTAATGGGTGATTGGTTTCATAATTTAAAGCTATACATACATACGCGCGTACACACCCAAATATATACACACACACATACATATAAATAAATAAATAAATATATATATATATATACACATATATATATTTATATTTTTATGTAAACACAGATGTAGATTCTTAAAACATAGAAACACAAAAAACGGACACTCACATATGTAGTTTTGACGTTTCGACTGGACGACCGTCATCACTGCCATTCTGATGATAACGAAACGTCAAAACTACATTTGTGAGTGTCACTTTCGTTGTGTTTCGGTGTTTAAAAATCTTAATCAATGTTTTCTATATATTTGTCCGTCACCGAAGAGCCTTCTGTTTCGAAGATATATCATAAAATACGAGCCATTTAAATATATATATATATATATATATATATATATATATATATATATATATATATATATACATAAATGTCATTTAAATATATATATATTTAAATGGCATAGTGTATCATGAATTCTTGCCACGACGTCGAACGGTCAATAAGGAGTACTACCTGCAAGTTCGACGCCATTTGCGTGAAGCAATTCGAAAAAAAACCCGGATTTATGGCAAACCAATTCATGGCTTTTGCACCACGTTAATGTACCCGCTCACACTTCATTGCTTGTTCGTGAATTTTTCGCCAAAAACAATACTGTAACGATGCCCCAGCCTCCATATTCGCCAGACATGGCTCCGTGTGACTTTTTATTTTTTCCAAAAAGTAAAGAAAACCTTAAAGGACCGTCGTTTTACAGGCATAGTTGAGATTTAAAGCGCATCGCTGAAAGAGCTAAACACTATCCCAAAGATCGAGTTCGAGAAGTGTTTCCAGGATAGGGATGAAGCGCTGGTACAAGTGGATAATATCTGATCTGGGGACTATTTTGAAGGCGATAACCATTAATCTAGACTAATAAGTAAATATTTTATTCCAAAAAAACGAAAATTCCCGTTATTTTCTGAACGCACTTCTCACACGATTATGCCGGAGAATTACTAGTATTGATGCAGGCATTGCAATCTAATTTGTTCACTAATTTGACCATTTTAATCCAAAACACGTGAATGAGGAAATAAAAGGATTCCATCAGGATTTTCTCCTCTCATCTTGTCATAAGTTCCGCTAGCGAGGCGGTGGAGCGACGCAAGTGGAGGCGTAGAGCGTGGAAGCAGGTCACCGCTAGTTTATCACGTGAACCCCGACAAAAGCGTTAAAGACGGCGGAACCACATCCAACACTAGCGGCGAGAAATTACAGAGAAGCGAGTTTCTTCACTCGGAAATTATTTCTGGCGCGGGGTTGGTGGTGAAACAGCGACCAGTGAATCACCCCCGCATCGGTGTTTTGTGGCTTTGAGGGAGGGGAGGTCGTGATGACCTCTAAGGGCTTTTAATGCCCTCTATGAATCGAGGATTCAGTGTTTTATTTTAGGTTCCCTCTCTTTTCTTCGTTGTTCTCAATCTCGACCTTTCCTTCTCTTACACGCACTTGGCACCCTAATAATGCCTTGTGCTGTGGAGAAGAATTATTTGTTCAATGACATAAAGAATCTTTTAATTTGGGGTTGCGGGTTGGTGCGGTGGCCAGTATAATGTCTTCCAAACGCCGAGGAGGCCCGGGTTTGAATCCCGGTTTTAGCAGGATTGTTGAATGGTATCCCGATTCATATTACAAAATGTTTTTGGTCTCAAAATACTCATTGATCCACATTTAATTATTTTTCGGCCGGATTTTCAACAGGGCGCCTTAAAACCAGTTGGAGATTTTGCTTAGCGACGAAGCATGTATCGCGTAATTAACGTTTTGAAAGCGAAATGACAACGTACATTGAATGCCTTAAATAGTGAAGCAAATACACGAACAGACGTCGGAAATCATTTCCTACCCCGATTCCTATTCGATTGCCATGTGGAGACGACCTTAAGTTGATCACCCCGTCCGTCGGATAGGATGTTTAACTACGTGATCCCTTGGCGAATTCCGTCAATGGCTTAGGCTAATGTTCTCTGCGAGAGGTTTTCCCTAAACCAACCCCCATTCATCTAAATATTGCAGCTTTAACGAATCACCCATCTGTATTTTACCTAATAGTTCAAATGACCTCAAATCTTGGGTCACCTCTTCCTTAAAACTAAAAATCCTTTATCATTTTTTTAAATATGTTTTCCGAATTATTTGCGGTCGAAAGAAGAGTGTTGAACATTTGTGCTTGAAGGCTGGAAATATAACTGACCATTCGACCGACAATTTACCTCGGGAAAGTTTGTAGAAGTCGTTCCTAATCCAACAGTAATCTACGACTTATTTCACATTGAGGTGGTTGCTAGTAATTGTGTTTTTGTATGTGTTACATGTTAATTTCAATATAGAGGATTATAGTACGGGAGTATGTGAAGGTTGAACGGCGATTTTTGGTACTGTGTGTTTGGAGGGTGTATCATTGTCATAGACCCATAGGTTTTTAATGAGTTGGGTTGGTTGTACATAGTAATGTATCGATAAATTCGTGTGCAATTCATCTACATCTACTTAATACCCTGTATGCCAACGCAAGGGCGTGTGGCGGGGGGTGTTAGGCCAACACCCGTAAAAAGGAACAATACCACATACAAAATCAACAACATGCAAAACTACACCCACAGCGGCGTACAAAATCATGCAAAAACCGGCATTTCCGTGAGGATCAGAAGGATTGGTTTCATTTTTGAGGTATTTCCTAATATTATCATTTCTTAAGAACCGAGGTCCACTTAACAATTTACGAATAATTTTGTTTTATATTGTTTGGATTTTTTGTTGTTGGGTTTTTAAGCTGCATGAAGCCAAGAGGGTGATGCGTATGAAAGGAGGGGGCGGATCATCTAAGGCAGCAGTTTGGTTGCGATGGACAGCGGAGATTTTGGTTTGAGTAAGGGATATAGCGAGTTGGCAGCAGCTCTGGCGTATGCTTTGGCGGTGTTTATGTTCGTTGCCCATGTCAACCTTTTATCAATTATTACCCCTAGGAATTTTGCCTTATTGGACCTCTTTATACGTGTTGTACCATAGTGGACCGGTGGACCTTCTCGAGCTTTTGCAGGGATCGAGATGGTGCGGGGACTAACGTACTGGCTTCCCACCCAGAGGGCCCGGGTTCAAATCCCGGCGGTGTTGAATATTTTTCAGAGGTATCTCGATCCCTGCTTGAGGTGCTTTGTGGAGGGCACTTTGAGTGAGTACGCCGTCCGTCGGATGGGACGTTAAGCTGCTGACCCCTTGGCGCCTTTCGTAAAGAGTAGGCTAATGCCGACGCCGGGTTTCTCTCCACCCTTCATCCTCTCCTGTCCATCCCCTATGGCGCAAATGACCTCAGTTGTCGGTCGCCTCCCCTAAAAACTACTACTACTACTCGAGCTTTTGGACGGCGAGGAAAGGCGACGTATTCGAAATTATAACTGTTTTAACTATTAGTGTGTTGTAAAGATTCCCAGCACAGGTTTTATAGTGCCCTATCTTGCTTACGTCCCCTCGGTCCCGTTTTGACCATGGAGAGAGTGAAGGCGCTCAACCAGAGCAGTTTGTTGGTTGTTTACAGAGTGGCGGAATCTCAAAGCGCGGTTGCGGAAAAAAACAGGGAACGCCCTTGTTTCCAAAATGCAGCGCTGACGCAATGCCCCTCCACCATCCACCACCCCTCTTCCTCCCTCACCCATCCCTACGGTCCATTTCCGCGCGAAATGTTTCGCTCCCGGAGCAGTGCGAGTGGCGAAGAGGGCAATTGGAAACGGCGAGGGAGGAATGGGCGTGGGTTGGGAGATGGGGGTGGGTGGCGCTGCTTCAAAGGATGCTTCGTCCTTTCTCTGTGTGTTGTGTGTGAGTGGAAGGTGGGGAGGGGAGGGGGAGAGAGAGACCCCCTGTATCGCATGTAACCGCCTATTTCGACGATGCAGTCACTTTCTCCACCTTGACGCGCGAGCCAAAGTTCTTGGCAAAGAGTACTCTATCCCGGGGAAAGGAAAGAAGGGTGGTCAATTAGTCGGGTACGGTTTCTCAAAAAGATCTCATATCCAAAAAAATTGCACAGCTTAGGCGAAGGTGAGGGTGTATAGAGGAATATATATATGTATCTATCTATCTATCTATCTATCTATCTATCTATCTATATACCTATCTATATATATATATATATATATATATATATATGTATATAAAGTAAATAGCACAGTAACAAAAAATATAGAAACACAAAAAAAAGAGAGATCACTCACACGTTATTTCTTGATAATTTAATAATAACGGAGTAGAATTCCGTCGAAATTATCAAGAAATAACGTGTGAGTGATCTTTTTTTGTTTCTTTATTGTTTGCTGCTGTGTAATGTACTATAAATATGTGAATAATAATGTAGATGAAGTTAGAACCAAGTTTCGGAATGCAATTGAGTGTCCTTTGTGTCAACCTACCTGTATGTTTTGTCGGTCCAACGCCACCTCGCTCCTTCATTTGAATTATGTGTATAATATATGAGCAAAAAATTATGTATGTATATAATTATATATCAATTATTATTATATATTATAATTCATGTACATATATATATGTATATATATTCCTTTATTTATGCACATGGATATAGATACAAGGAGAAAGGATAGGAACACACATACAAGCACGCATGTTGCATATCCATGCGAATGAATGTTTTCACCATTTAGTGGGTTTTCGTGCTTGAATGTGTATATGTATGTGTGTGTATATATATATATATATATATATATATATATATATATATATATGTGTATATGTATGTGTGTGTATATATATATATATATATATATATATATATATATATATATATATATATATATATATATATATATATATACACACACATACATATACACATTCAAGCATATATATATATATATATATATATATATATATATTATATCTACCTTCGGGTTGATTACTGTGTTTGGGTGGAGCTACAGGTGCCCGGAGTGCCTTGCCGGGGAATCGAACCCGGGCCCCTCCGGTCAGCAGTCCAACGCTCTACCCCCTGGACTACCACAACCCCATAGATATATATATATATATATGTAATTGGAGAACATGGTGGTTGTGTCACCGAAAATATCGGATTACGCGTGTGTTCTTTTTTATGTGTTCATCTATATTTGTCTTGGGTAGCGCCATAATCGCCCAATCGTTTCTTGAATTTATCTTTAAATTATGTTTTCTATCCATTTTCTTCCTACCTATAAACTCGTGGATTGACTTTTCGTCAGTTAGAGGATTTTCCAGTATGGCTGTGCCCGCGCACATATATACCAATTACAAAAATAATGATGTTTTCTAATAATTTACTTCCCTTCCTCTTTCACCGGAGCCTAATGGTTGCTCTTCCAGTTCCGTCGGACTTGTTGTCGTTGATCCTCACCAATTTCGCTTCGCTCACACCCATGTGTCAACACTTCTGCCAGTCCTCTCGCCCCCTTCGGGGTGTGTTCCGACCCCCCGCCCGTGGTACCCCGGCGTCTTCTCCTCTCGTGCGCCCTTCCGTCGAACATCTGCTCTCGATGGTACGACCCCCTCCCTCCCCTCCCAAGAGTCGCCTTCCCAACCGCCTCACCCGACTTCCTGTTCGGATCAATCAGTTGGACTCGCTCCTATTCCATCCATTCATCATTCCTCTCTCTAACCTTGATCCCCTCATTATTATTTCCCTGAAGAGCATCCACGTGCGCCATAAGGTCTCTTCGGACATAATTTTCTGCCCTTATGGCGAAACAGTTTCATTGTACCTAAGAGTTGAATACTATAGTTATGTTTTTGGTATGTGTCGATAATGTTCCAACGACATTAGTTCAGCATGGCGCACACGTTCGATGTTTCCATTTCGACTCTTACTACGAGTATGTTGCTTGGCGATGTTGGTAGTAGTTTTTATGGGAGGCGACCGATAGCTGAGGTCATTTGCGCCATTAGGAATGGACACGGAAGGATGATGGGTGGAGAGAAACCCGGCGTCGGCATTAACCTACGCTTTTCGAAAGGCACCAAGGAGTCCGCAGTTTAACGTCCCATCCGACGGACGTCGTACTCAGTCGAAGTGCTCTCCACAAAGCACCTCAAGTAGGGATCAGAATACCACTGAAAAATATTTGTTTAGTCCAGGATTTGAACCCTGGCCCTCACGGTGGGAAGCCTGTACGTTAGACACCGCACCATCCCGAGTCCCAAGTAATACTTGTACTGTTATTAAATATCCTACATTATGCAAAAAATATATATTCATAGACATGCTACTTGGTAAGGCAATTTTGACGTAATTAATTGGATAAATTATTATTTGGTAGTTCACCATTTAACGCAGGTTTTGTCCAAAAAAAATGGGTTGCAGCTAGTCCACCAATTGAAAAGGAAGAGTCAATCGTTTGTCTTTTGCCAAAAAAATCTTTTGTCTTTTTCGCTTTTCAGAAGCGAAATGATTTTTATTAAAAAACTCACACACGAATGGAATTTTTAAAGGTTCGGGCATTGGTTAAGATTATTCTAAGTAATTTCTCATAAACTACTTCTTATTAAAAATGAATTTGGTATATTTACGTATTTGTTTTGTTTGTAATAGGTAGACCTTTTTAATTTCTCAAATATTTCGCGGAGATAATTCGCAAAATGTTGAATATTATTTAGAAATCGATTTCTCTCATGAGATTACGGGATCAACGCCGTTTTTTTTCCTCTTTTCTTCTAGAGATTTTAGGATATTTTTTAAACGGTAACAGATAAATCAATGGAGCGATGATCTGAGAACCTAATACATAACCTGTATGATCATGTTTATTAAAGTTAATTTGAGTTAAGAACACTGAAATCTAATTAAAGTAGGGCACAATTATGATCAACCTCCTATTGTTGACTCACCTTCCGTTATTAACCCTCGCGTCTTTAGTCATTCCAAATTTAGATGAAGTTATTTTGGATATCTATGATACAGGGTGCGTTCCAGACATAATTCAATAAAATTTCCCTCGCCGTTCCTATTGGTCTGAGGGGGATCATAGTACTTGGAGTGAGTGGGGGGGACGCTAAGGTTTGCCGCGAAACTAGTCTCAGTGCTCTCCAAGCTGTGGAAGCGGCATGACGTCAGTTATTGTAAACCTCTGCGCGTCGACCGTGTCACGAAAGACCAACCGAGCGGAAATTTCAAGTGAACTACTATTGCTACGTATTGGAAATGAGCCTGATTATTTGGAAAACGTCATCACTGGTGATGAAACCTCGGTTTTTTAATACAACCCAGGAACAAAACTCCAAAGCTTTGAGTGACACACCGATCAAAGCTCAAAAAGGCAAGAATGAGCAAATCTAAAGTGAAAACAATGCTCATTGTCTTTTTCGACAGTAAAGGAGTGTTCCATAGGGCATAGGAGTGGTCCAAAGGCATATTTGCTACCTGGCAACTCCATCACGACAACGCGCCTTGCCACAACGCGCTACGAGTCCGCGAGTTCCTGGTCAAACACCAGGTGCCAACGCTGCCCCCCCTATAGTCCTGACGTCTCCCCAGCAGACTTCTTAATGTTCCCTCGGATTAAGGCAGCCCTGGAAGGAACCCGTTTTCCGTTCATAGAAGAGATTCAATCAGCCGTGACGAAGACCATGCGAGAGGTCCCCTAAAGACGCCTTCCAGGGCGCGTACCGGTCATGGCAGAGTCGCTGGAAAATATGTGTAGTAGAGGCCCAAGGACAGTACTTTGAAGAATTTTATGTATTTGTGCAAATCAATTCGATAAATTACTTAAAAAAATAAAATCATTACTTTTAAGACGCACCCTGTAATATATCTGTCTGTAAAACAGATCCGTATACACATTATGACTCCAAAGGGATGGGCAGTTAAGTTTATTGACTTTGGCAGCCATTCCCATATTGCTTTCTCCCCTGGTGTGAGTTTATGCGTGGGTCTTGGATGGAAACTGCGTGCGCCAGACTTTATATGTGCGTGGACAGAGAGCGAATCACCAAGGAATGCCGGAGAGCACGTGTTCTTTAAAGAGTGGATGAGCGCATGTAGGGAGTCAGGCCAGGCGTTTCGAAACTTCTCCCCCCCCTCCCCTTCTTGCATCCCCATTGCGCTTAGTTGGAAAGGATGTGAAATGACCACGTATCCGAAAAAAAACAGGGGACATATCGTAAAGTACTGTAACACTGCCTGCTTTCCCCATTCCCATTGGATGAAGAGGCATTCCCCCCCTGGCGACATGACTTACATTTCATCCAACTCATTAATGTTTTGCTAAACTGGCACAGAGCATTATTAATTTAAAAGGATTTTATTACGTTTCTGACATGTTTCTTGCAGTTTAAGAGTATCGCTGACCTGACCCAATTAAAGCGAAACTCATCAAAAAAAACCTCTGTTGACGGCCGAAAA
Source organism: Hetaerina americana (assembly GCF_022747635.1). Lineage (NCBI taxonomy): Eukaryota > Metazoa > Arthropoda > Insecta > Odonata > Calopterygidae > Hetaerina > Hetaerina americana. Next base: position 2,360,813 of record NW_027286963.1, on the reverse strand, counting down.
TGTCGACGTAAAACACCCTAAACGAAATTACTCAATATAAAAAAGAGTTATTTTTACGCGGTTGAATACATTTGACCTGGTGGAAGGGGTTGTTCGTTCTGATTGACCTCTCTATAGCTGTGTTGACGGGAGCAATATCATTAGCCCCTGGTAGGGTCATCCCTGTCATAGAGGTCGAAGGTTAGGAGCCAGACGAAAGGTATTTCGCGCAGCGTCCGTTCCTCAGTTAGACGGCTATTTGAGTGATGGTGTCACGTTATAAAACAATATTGAGGAAGGCATCAGAAAAATCTCTTCAATGAGTTATAACAAAGAAATACGATTAATAATAGCGACCTTTAATCTGTGCCCATTCAAAACTTTCCTTCAACGGAAGACGACTTATGACAATAGGGTGAATTAAGCATGTAGCATTTTAATAATATGAAAAATTTGATTTAAATGTAAGCTAATTGATTGCAGATTAGATATGTCGAATGACCGATTGTTTATGGCGGCATTATCCAAGCGTCAGCTGCGTTCACATGACAACGGATCAACAAATGGCTCACGCGCGGAGTTCGGCGTCAGTGTGGATTGGCACTCTTTTGTTTTTGGTTGAGGACAAATGCGCGTACTTGGAAAGTATCAAACGATTTTTTTATTGTATCCGAACCCAGATTAATGATTGCACGTGTCGGGGCTTCGAAGTTGCTGACGTCCATTCGTACTATCCAATACAGGGTATCTTCAGCCTTTTTTCGCATCATGACTGGATCTTGCCTTAAATAAATCCCCGGGAAGGTGGGTGAGTTTCCCCCTCTGGTCTGATCGATCAGTCAAGGCTACATCTACAACTACATGGTACTCTGCAAGCCATCTCCAGAGTGTGTGGCAGAGGGTGATTCAGCACAAGGAATGAAACATCCAAAATTAAGTTGTTTCTTGATTGGTAGTTTCAATGTATCGTGTATGTAAAATAATTCAAATATCGTAAATAATTATACTGCAGCCACATGTACTAGGGCATATAATTGAGATATACCTCTCCACGCTTACGAGAGGAACTGTAGGTAACAAGAAGCACAAGAAGTAAGTCTGGTTAAGTTAATTACAACATCATTAGGCTACTTACAATGATGAAAGGAAATTACTCTTCCCTCCCCCCCTGGCACGGCTGGATAAATATATTCTGATCTCTTATTGCTCGTGGTAAGAAGGGTATTCTGAAATCTGTCGGTTCTACACTTTATTTACCTGATTTTATCGACATGATCTCAATTACAGAAGTACGATGGGGCTGAATAATGAATTTTCAAAATCATTGCTTAAGAGACATCCTTCGATTTTATAAAAGACGTTTAATTTGCACTTAAACTTTCGCTCCGTGTGTGATTCCCAACCTACCTTGTAGTTATTCTAATAATAATCTTTATACACGGTTATAAGGACAACATTTTACAAACCTAGCTCCTCTACGATGCTCGCGATCTAATTCGGCAATCAATCTAGCTTCTTTGGGATCTTAGTATATGATGGCAGTGTATTCTAAATGACACCTAACTGGACAGGGACTGACCGGGATGCAAATGGTTGATTTCCGAAGAGAAAAATTTCAAGTCGATTAGATGTGCGGTAGTTTTCTTTGGCAAATACCCCACACCGCATTCCGTTTCGCATGGCTAGGAAAGTGTTGTGATAACGCAAAAACTGAAGTGTGAATTTCGTTGAAAAGAGGCATACCATACCATGAGGAGATCCCGCGTCAAAAGACCGAGCGGAAGAAGATATTTCTTCTTCTTGAAAATGTATCTTCACCCCAGAATGCGACAGCCTTAGAATGTGCTTCAGCAGTTCATGAAACATTTCAGTGGATCTTTTAAGGACTACTCTCAACCCCAATGCTCTTCAAGGGACAATGGTGCCTCTGTCACTATGGCTGGTAAACATGGAGTGCGATTCTTGCAATAAAATCTTCGTGAATTATTGTCAGTCCGAGAATCGGTATCCGCGATCTCTCCCATATATCTTCATTTTTGAAGCGCACAATTAGATATATGGTGGAAATATGGTACATACGTGGTCTGTGCAATAAAGGCGCGAACTGTTGCAATCTGGTGGCCATGGTGCGGACTATAGCCCCACCCACTAGCGGCGCTAGTTGCCTGAGACCCAATGAGACCCGTCTGTGCTTGGCGGATCGTCGAGCTGTGCGTATAGTGCCAGTTATGTTAGTTTCTGTTGTCCTTGTATTTACTGTTTGTCGAAAATGGAAATTTACGAAATCATGAAGCGACGAATCAGCATCAAGTTTTTGGTGAAGTGCGGTAAAAGTTATCAAGGAATTACTGAAATGTTGACAGCTGTTTACGGTGATAATGCTCTGAGGAAAATATCCGTTTTCAAGTGGATTGAGCATTTTAAAGATGGCCGACAAGGCGCCACGGATGACGCAAGGGCGAGATGACCTTCAACCACCTGTGTTGACGACAACATTGATCGTGTGCGGTCCCTTGTCCTTACCGATCGACGAAAAACTGTCCGAATGATAGCTGATGGACTGAATTTAGGAAAATCAACAGTGCACACTATTTTAACCGAACATGATGGATTGATCTTTCACCATGACAACGTACCTGCGCATTCAGCTTTGATTGTTCGCCAGTTTCTGGCGAAAAATTCGATCACCATCCTTGATCATCCTCCTTATTCACCAGATCTTGCCCTCTGCGACTTTTTCCTATTCCCTAAAATGCAAAAAATGTGATGAGTGGACATCACTGGGAAGATGTGGAAGACACCATAGAGCAAGAAACGACGAGAAAACTAAAAAGCCCAACTGCCAAGAGGACTTCCAAGGGTGCTTTAAACAGTGGAATAGAAGAAGATGGGATAAGTGCATAGCTTACGAATGGAGAGTATTTTGAAAGGGACAGAACTAAATTTTGCAAAATAAAGTTTTTAATGGCCTCAGTTTGCGTATTTATTGGACAGATCTCGTGTGGTGGAAGGAAACTTAACTTACGGCACGTCAAACCATGATTACTCCTAATAGCTTGGTGGTGACCTAACACTCCCTGCCATACGTCCTCTTGAAGGCTTGCAGGCCAAGATCAGTAGATCGATGTTTCAGTCTGAAGATTGATTAACCAAGGCCACTCCACTCCCCTTCCCAACATCCAATTCCAACTCCCTCGTTAGGCCCCTCGTAGCTCCATATGGAATCCATCTTCACTCGATCTACACGTATCTGTCGCTTTGTTTGCTCATC